>NW_026527695.1:0-315640 GCF_022682495.2 Desmodus rotundus | reverse complement strand
GTCCGGCCCGCTCGGCCCCTGCCCACCAGGCGCGGAACCCTGGCGCGCCCCTCATCCAGGCCCCGGGTCCCTAGTTCTTCCCTGGCACTCTGCCTGTGCCGGGGTGGGAGACGCGCTGGCAAGTGTGGTCCACGGGAAAAGGAACGGACCTCTGGGTGGCGGGGAGAGCTTCCAGTTCCACGGACAGGACCCCAGGGACCCTGTGAAGCAGGCCTGATATGTCCAGGGTGGGGCCCGTTGCCCCGAGGGAGGCTTGTGGTGGGGCTGCCTGCCCTCTACCTGCCGGGTCCCGCGTCTTGGCCCGAAACCGGCCAGCTGCGGCTCTGACAAATGCCATCTCCTGGGGGCATCCCCCCTGTTCTTCCATCCGTAAGGGGCGACCCCCTTACGGATGGAAGAACAGGGGGATCTTCGCAGTGGGGCGGTCGGGACGGAGGGGTCTGCGCGTTTCCAGCCACTTAGCCCAGTGACCCGCCGCCCGGCCCCAGAGTTCCAAGCTCCATGGAGGCCGGGGGGCCTCTTATCACGGGAAGCAGGTGTCTCCCGGGGGTCAAGGGACGGCGTGGGCACTCTCTAGACGAGAGAGGGTGCCCGTGCCCCGAGAGAGCCCCGGGGAGAGCCCGAGGCCTGGCCGCAGAGGCTGCCATTGCCTCCCCCGGGCTCCTACCATGGGGCCTGGCCCTGCTCGCCCGAGGCCCAGGTTCACCGCAGGTGAATGCCTTTTGCGGACGCCAAGGACAGGAGGCCGCCGATTTCCCTCGCAGAGGTGGGGGTTCGAGCTCTGGGGGACTGATGGTCGCAGCGGTCACACTCCATTTTTGGGTGGTTCAGCGGAGACTGGAGGGTTGAAGCGGCTGGGTCCAAGTCTGCCGCCTTGTGGCAGGGTGGGGGCGTTGCAGGCGAAGCAAGGCTCTTAGCCTCCCAGGCGGGGCACAGGCCAGACTCCCCACAGGAGAACCGGTCCGTGGACGAGGGTCCCGCCCGCCCGCCCGCCCGCCCGCCGGGACCCGCTCCACCTGGCGCGGAACCTTGGCCGGCCCCTCTTCCCGGCCCCAGGTCCCTAGTTCTTCCCTGGCACTCTGCCTCTGCGGGGGTGGGAGAGCTGCTGGCTAGTGTGGTCCACGGGAAAACGCACGGTCCTCTGGGTGGCAAGGGAGGGCTTCCGTTAACTCTGACACCAGCCCAGGGACCGTGTGAACCTGGCCTGATATCTCAAGGGCGGGGCACGTTGCCCGGAGGGATGCTTGTGGTGGGGGGGGCCTGCTTGCGCCTGCGCGGCCCCGCCTCTTGGCCCGAAAACCACCCAGCCGCGGCTCGGACAAAAGCCATCTCCTGGGCGCCTCCCCCCTGTTCTTCCATCCGTAAAGGGGGACCCCTTTACGGATGGAAGAACAGGGGGATCTTCGCAGTGGCGGGGACGGGACGGAGGGGTCTGCGGGTTTGCCGCCACGTAGGCCAGTTGCTCGCACCCCGGCCCCATGCGTGCGAGCTCCATGGAGGAGGTGGGCCGCTTATGGCGGGATGCAGGCGTCCTGCGGGGGTCAAGGGACGGCGTGGGCACTCCCCGGGCGAGAGAGGGCGCCCGGGACCCGAGAGAGCACCCGGGAAAATGCCCAGCCCTGGCCCCCGTGGCTCCAGTGGCCTCCCTAGGCTCCTGCCGTGGGGCCTGGTCCCGCTCACGTGGGCCCAGGTTCTCCGCAGGTGAATGCCTTTTGCGGACACCAAGGACCACAGGCCGCGGACGCCTTCACGGGGAGGGGGGGTTCGAGCTCTGTGGGACCCGGGTCCCAGCGGACACAGTCCCTTCTCGCGAAGTCCAGCCCAGACTTGAGAGAGTAGAAGCGTCTCGGTGCACGTTTGCCGCCTCGGGGCAGGGTGGGGCCTTTGGAGCCAAGAAAGACCCTTAGCCCCCCAGGCAGGGTCTCAGGCCCGAGTCCCCCCGGGAGACTTGGTCCCTGGGCGTGGGTCCGGCCCGCTCGGCCCCTGCCCACCAGGCGCGGAACCCTGGCGCGCCCCTCATCCAGGCCCCGGGTCCCTAGTTCTTCCCTGGCACTCTGCCTGTGCCGGGGTGGGAGACGCGCTGGCAAGTGTGGTCCACGGGAAAAGGAACGGACCTCTGGGTGGCGGGGGAGAGCTTCCAGTTCCACGGACAGGACCCCAGGGACCCTGTGAAGCAGGCCTGATATGTCCAGGGTGGGGCCCGTTGCCCCGAGGGAGGCTTGTGGTGGGGCTGCCTGCCCTCTACCTGCCGGGTCCCGCGTCTTGGCCCGAAACCGGCCAGCTGCGGCTCTGACAAATGCCATCTCCTGGGGGCATCCCCCCTGTTCTTCCATCCGTAAGGGGCGACCCCCTTACGGATGGAAGAACAGGGGGATCTTCGCAGTGGGGCGGTCGGGACGGAGGGGTCTGCGCGTTTCCAGCCACTTAGCCCAGTGACCCGCCGCCCGGCCCCAGAGTTCCAAGCTCCATGGAGGCCGGGGGCCTCTTATCACGGGAAGCAGGTGTCTCCCGGGGGTCAAGGGACGGCGTGGGCACTCTCTAGACGATGAGAGGGTGCCCGTGCCCCGAGAGAGCCCCGGGGAGAGCCCGAGGCCTGGCCGCAGAGGCTGCCATTGCCTCCCCCGGGCTCCTACCATGGGGCCTGGCCCTGCTCGCCCGAGGCCCAGGTTCACCGCAGGTGAATGCCTTTTGCGGACGCCAAGGACAGGAGGCCGCCGATTTCCCTCGCAGAGGTGGGGGTTCGAGCTCTGGGGGACTGAGGTCGCAGCGGTCACACTCCATTTTTGGGTGGTTCAGCGGAGACTGGAGGGTTGAAGCGGCTGGGTCCAAGTCTGCCGCCTTGTGGCAGGGTGGGGGCGTTGCAGGCGAAGCAAGGCTCTTAGCCTCCCAGGCGGGGCACAGGCCAGACTCCCCACAGGAGAACCGGTCCGTGGACGAGGGTCCCGCCCGCCCGCCCGCCCGCCCGCCGGGACCCGCTCCACCTGGCGCGGAACCTTGGCCGGCCCCTCTTCCCGGCCCCAGGTCCCTAGTCTTCCCTGGCACTCTGCCTCTGCGGGGGTGGAGAGCTGCTGGCTAGTGTGGTCCACGGGAAAACGCACGGTCCTCTGGGTGGCAGGGAGGGCTTCCGTTAACTCTGACACCAGCCCAGGGACCGTGTGAACCTGGCCTGATATCTCAAGGGCGGGGCACGTTGCCCGGAGGGATGCTTGTGGGTGGGGGGGCCTGCTTGCGCCTGCGCGGCCCCCGCCTCTTGGCCCGAAAACCACCCAGCCGCGGCTCGGACAAAAGCCATCTCCTGGGCGCCTCCCCCCTGTTCTTCCATCCGTAAAGGGGGACCCCTTTACGGATGGAAGAACAGGGGGATCTTCGCAGTGGCGGGGACGGGACGGAGGGTCTGCGGGTTTGCCGCCACGTAGGCCAGTTGCTCGCACCCCGGCCCCATGCGTGCGAGCTCCATGGAGGAGGTGGGCCGCTTATGGCGGGATGCAGGCGTCCTGCGGGGGTCAAGGGACGGCGTGGGCACTCCCCGGGCGAGAGAGGGCGCCCGGGACCGAGAGAGCACCCGGGAAAATGCCCAGCCCTGGCCCCCGTGGCTCCAGTGGCCTCCCTAGGCTCCTGCCGTGGGGCCTGGTCCCGCTCACGTGGGCCCAGGTTCTCCGCAGGTGAATGCCTTTTGCGGACACCAAGGACCACAGGCCGCGGACGCCTTCACGGGGAGGGGGGTTCGAGCTCTGTGGACCCGGGTCCCAGCGGACACAGTCCCTTCTCGCGAAGTCCAGCCCAGACTTGAGAGAGTAGAAGCGTCTCGGTGCACGTTTGCCGCCTCGGGGCAGGGTGGGGCCTTTGGAGCCAAGAAAGACCCTTAGCCCCCCAGGCAGGTCTCAGGCCCGAGTCCCCCCGGGAGACTTGGTCCCTGGGCGTGGGTCCGGCCCGCTCGGCCCCTGCCCACCAGGCGCGGAACCCTGGCGCGCCCCTCATCCAGGCCCCGGGTCCCTAGTTCTTCCCTGGCACTCTGCCTGTGCCGGGGTGGGAGACGCGCTGGCAAGTGTGGTCCACGGGAAAAGGAACGGACCTCTGGGTGGCGGGGAGAGCTTCCAGTTCCACGGACAGGACCCCAGGGACCCTGTGAAGCAGGCCTGATATGTCCAGGGTGGGGCCCGTTGCCCCGAGGGAGGCTTGTGGTGGGGCTGCCTGCCCTCTACCTGCCGGGTCCCGCGTCTTGGCCCGAAACCGGCCAGCTGCGGCTCTGACAAATGCCATCTCCTGGGGGCATCCCCCCTGTTCTTCCATCCGTAAGGGGCGACCCCCTTACGGATGGAAGAACAGGGGGATCTTCGCAGTGGGGGCGGGTCGGGACGGAGGGGTCTGCGCGTTTCCAGCCACTTAGCCCAGTGACCCGCCGCCCGGGCCCCAGAGTTCCAAGCTCCATGGAGGCCGGGGGCCTCTTATCACGGGAAGCAGGTGTCTCCCGGGGGTCAAGGGACGGCGTGGGCACTCTCTAGACGAGAGAGGGTGCCCGTTGCCCCGAGAGAGCCCCGGGGAGAGCCCGAGGCCTGGCCGCAGAGGCTGCCATTGCCTCCCCCGGGCCTCCTACCATGGGGCCTGGCCCTGCTCGCCCGAGGCCCAGGTTCACCGCAGGTGAATGCCTTTTGCGGACGCCAAGGACAGGAGGCCGCCGATTTCCCTCGCAGAGGTGGGGGTTTCGAGCTCTGGGGGACTGAGGTCGCAGCGGTCACACTCCATTTTTGGGTGGTTCAGCGGAGACTGGAGGGTTTGAAGCGGCTGGGTCCAAGTCTGCCGCCTTGTGGCAGGGTGGGGGCGTTGCAGGCGAAGCAAGGCTCTTAGCCTCCCAGGCGGGGCACAGGCCAGACTCCCCACAGGAGAACCGGTCCGTGGACGAGGGTCCCGCCCGCCGCCCGCCCGCCCGCCCGCCGGGACCCGCTCCACCTGGCGCGGAACCTTGGCCGGCCCCTCTTCCCGGCCCCAGGTCCCTAGTTCTTCCCTGGCACTCTGCCTCTGCGGGGGTGGGAGAGCTGCTGGCAAGTGTGGTCCACGGGAAAACGCACGGTCCTCTGGGTGGCAGGGAGGGCTTCCGTTAACTCTGACACCAGCCCAGGGACCGTGTGAACCTGGCCTGATATCTCAAGGGCGGGGCACGTTGCCCGGAGGGATGCTTGTGGTGGGGGGGGGCCTGCTTGCGCCTGCGCGGCCCCGCCTCTTGGCCCGAAAACCACCCAGCCGCGGCTCGGACAAAGCCATCTCCTGGGCGCCTCCCCCCTGTTCTTCCATCCGTAAAGGGGGACCCCTTTACGGATGGAAGAACAGGGGGATCTTCGCAGTGGCGGGGGACGGGACGGAGGGGTCTGCGGGTTTGCCGCCACGTAGGCCAGTTGCTCGCACCCCGGCCCCATGCGTGCGAGCTCCATGGAGGAGGTGGGCCGCTTATGGCGGGATGCAGGCGTCCTGCGGGGGTCAAGGGACGGCGTGGGCACTCCCCGGGCGAGAGAGGGCGCCCGGGACCCGAGAGAGCACCCGGGAAAATGCCCAGCCCTGGCCCCCGTGGCTCCAGTGGCCTCCCTAGGCTCCTGCCGTGGGGCCTGGTCCCGCTCACGTGGGCCCAGGTTCTCCGCAGGTGAATGCCTTTTGCGGACACCAAGGACACAGGCCGCGGACGCCTTCACGGGGAGGGGGGTTCGAGCTCTGTGGGACCCGGGTCCCAGCGGACACAGTCCCTTCTCGCGAAGTCCAGCCCAGACTTGAGAGAGTAGAAGCGTCTCGGTGCACGTTTGCCGCCTCGGGGCAGGGTGGGGCCTTTGGAGCCAAGAAAGACCCTTAGCCCCCCAGCAGGTCTCAGGCCCGAGTCCCCCCGGGAGACTTGGTCCCTGGGCGTGGGTCGGCCCGCTCGGCCCCTGCCCACCAGGCGCGGAACCCTGGCGCGCCCCTCATCCAGGCCCCGGGTCCCTAGTTCTTCCCTGGCACTCTGCCTGTGCCGGGGTGGGAGACGCGCTGGCAAGTGTGGTCCACGGGAAAAGGAACGGACCTCTGGGTGGCGGGGAGAGCTTCCAGTTCCACGGACAGGACCCCAGGGACCCTGTGAAGCAGGCCTGATATGTCCAGGGTGGGGCCCGTTGCCCCGAGGGAGGCTTGTGGTGGGGCTGCCTGCCCTCTACCTGCCGGGTCCCGCGTCTTGGCCCGAAACCGGCCAGCTGCGGCTCTGACAAATGCCATCTCCTGGGGGCATCCCCCCTGTTCTTCCATCCGTAAGGGGCGACCCCCTTACGGATGGAAGAACAGGGGGATCTTCGCAGTGGGCGGTCGGGACGGAGGGGTCTGCGCGTTTCCAGCCACTTAGCCCAGTGACCCGCCGCCCGGCCCCAGAGTTCCAAGCTCCATGGAGGCCGGGGGCCTCTTATCACGGGAAGCAGGTGTCTCCCGGGGGTCAAGGGACGGCGTGGGCACTCTCTAGACGAGAGAGGGTGCCCGTGCCCCGAGAGAGCCCCGGGGAGAGCCCGAGGCCTGGCCGCAGAGGCTGCCATTGCCTCCCCCGGGCTCCTACCATGGGGCCTGGCCCTGCTCGCCCGAGGCCCAGGTTCACCGCAGGTGAATGCCTTTTGCGGACGCCAAGGACAGGAGGCCGCCGATTTCCCTCGCAGAGGTGGGGGTTCGAGCTCTGGGGGACTGAGGTCGCAGCGGTCACACTCCATTTTTGGGTGGTTCAGCGGAGACTGGAGGGTTTGAAGCGGCTGGGTCCAAGTCTGCCGCCTTGTGGCAGGGTGGGGGCGTTGCAGGCGAAGCAAGGCTCTTAGCCTCCCAGGCGGGGCACAGGCCAGACTCCCCACAGGAGAACCGGTCCGTGGACGAGGGTCCCGCCCGCCCGCCCGCCCGCCCGCCGGGACCCGCTCCACCTGGCGCGGAACCTTGGCCGGCCCCTCTTCCCGGCCCCAGGTCCCTAGTTCTTCCCTGGCACTCTGCCTCTGCGGGGGTGGGAGAGCTGCTGGCAAGTGTGGTCCACGGGAAAACGCACGGTCCTCTGGGTGGCAGGGAGGGCTTCCGTTAACTCTGACACCAGCCCAGGGACCGTGTGAACCTGGCCTGATATCTCAAGGGCGGGGCACGTTGCCCGGAGGGATGCTTGTGGTGGGGGGGGCCTGCTTGCGCCTGCGCGGCCCCGCCTCTTGGCCCGAAAACCACCCAGCCGCGGCTCGGACAAAAGCCATCTCCTGGGCGCCTCCCCCCTGTTCTTCCATCCGTAAAGGGGGACCCCTTTACGGATGGAAGAACAGGGGGATCTTCGCAGTGGCGGGGACGGGACGGAGGGGTCTGCGGGTTTGCCGCCACGTAGGCCAGTTGCTCGCACCCCGGCCCCATGCGTGCGAGCTCCATGGAGGAGGTGGGCCGCTTTATGGCGGGATGCAGGCGTCCTGCGGGGGTCAAGGGACGGCGTGGGCACTCCCCGGGCGAGAGAGGGCGCCCGGGACCCGAGAGAGCACCCGGGAAAATGCCCAGCCCTGGCCCCCGTGGCTCCAGTGGCCTCCCTAGGCTCCTGCCGTGGGGCCTGGTCCCGCTCACGTGGGCCCAGGTTCTCCGCAGGTGAATGCCTTTTGCGGACACCAAGGACCACAGGCCGCGGACGCCTTCACGGGGAGGGGGGTTCGAGCTCTGTGGGACCCGGGGTCCCAGCGGACACAGTCCCTTCTCGCGAAGTCCAGCCCAGACTTGAGAGAGTAGAAGCGTCTCGGTGCACGTTTGCCGCCTCGGGGCAGGGGTGGGGCCTTTGGAGCCAAGAAAGACCCTTAGCCCCCCAGGCAGGTCTCAGGCCCGAGTCCCCCGGGAGACTTGGTCCCTGGGCGTGGGTCCGGGCCCGCTCGGCCCCTGCCCACCAGGCGCGGAACCCTGGCGCGCCCCTCATCCAGGCCCCGGGTCCCTAGTTCTTCCCTGGCACTCTGCCTGTGCCGGGGTGGGAGACGCGCTGGCAAGTGTGGTCCACGGGAAAAGGAACGGACCTCTGGGTGGCGGGGAGAGCTTCCAGTTCCACGGACAGGACCCCAGGGACCCTGTGAAGCAGGCCTGATATGTCCAGGGTGGGGCCCGTTGCCCCGAGGGAGGCTTGTGGTGGGGCTGCCTGCCCTCTACCTGCCGGGTCCCGCGTCTTGGCCCGAAACCGGCCAGCTGCGGCTCTGACAAATGCCATCTCCTGGGGGCATCCCCCCTGTTCTTCCATCCGTAAGGGGCGACCCCCTTACGGATGGAAGAACAGGGGGATCTTCGCAGTGGGGCGGTCGGGACGGAGGGGTCTGCGCGTTTCCAGCCACTTAGCCCAGTGACCCGCCGCCCGGCCCCAGAGTTCCAAGCTCCATGGAGGCCGGGGGCCTCTTATCACGGGAAGCAGGTGTCTCCCGGGGGTCAAGGGACGGCGTGGGCACTCTCTAGACGAGAGAGGGTGCCCGTGCCCCGAGAGAGCCCCGGGGAGAGCCCGAGGCCTGGCCGCAGAGGCTGCCATTGCCTCCCCCGGGCTCCTACCATGGGGCCTGGCCCTGCTCGCCCGAGGCCCAGGTTCACCGCAGGTGAATGCCTTTTGCGGACGCCAAGGACAGGAGGCCGCCGATTTCCCTCGCAGAGGTGGGGGTTCGAGCTCTGGGGGACTGAGGTCGCAGCGGTCACACTCCATTTTTGGGTGGTTCAGCGGAGACTGGAGGGTTGAAGCGGCTGGGTCCAAGTCTGCCGCCTTGTGGCAGGGTGGGGGCGTTGCAGGCGAAGCAAGGCTCTTAGCCTCCCAGGCGGGGCACAGGCCAGACTCCCCACAGGAGAACCGGTCCGTGGACGAGGGTCCCGCCCGCCCGCCCGCACCGCCCGCCGGGACCCGCTCCACCTGGCGCGGAACCTTGGCCGGCCCCTCTTCCCGGCCCCAGGTCCCTAGTTCTTCCCTGGCACTCTGCCTCTGCGGGGGTGGAGAGCTGCTGGCTAGTGTGGTCCACGGGAAAACGCACGGTCCTCTGGGTGGCAGGGAGGGCTTCCGTTAACTCTGACACCAGCCCAGGGACCGTGTGAACCTGGCCTGATATCTCAAGGGCGGGGCACGTTGCCCGGAGGGATGCTTGTGGTGGGGGGGGCCTGCTTGCGCCTGCGCGGCCCCCGCCTCTTGGCCCGAAAACCACCCAGCCGCGGCTCGGACAAAAGCCATCTCCTGGGCGCCTCCCCCCTGTTCTTCCATCCGTAAAGGGGGACCCCTTTACGGATGGAAGAACAGGGGGATCTTCGCAGTGGCGGGGACGGGACGGAGGGGTCTGCGGGTTTGCCGCCACGTAGGCCAGTTGCTCGCACCCCGGCCCCATGCGTGCGAGCTCCATGGAGGAGGTGGGCCGCTTATGGCGGGATGCAGGCGTCCTGCGGGGGTCAAGGGACGGCGTGGGCACTCCCCGGGCGAGAGAGGGCGCCCGGGACCCGAGAGAGCACCCGGGGAAAATGCCCAGCCCTGGCCCCCGTGGCTCCAGTGGCCTCCCTAGGCTCCTGCCGTGGGGCCTGGTCCCGCTCACGTGGGCCCAGGTTCTCCGCAGGTGAATGCCTTTTGCGGACACCAAGGACCACAGGCCGCGGACGCCTTCACGGGGAGGGGGGTTCGAGCTCTGTGGGACCCGGGTCCCAGCGGACACAGTCCCTTCTCGCGAAGTCCAGCCCAGACTTGAGAGAGTAGAAGCGTCTCGGTGCACGTTTGCCGCCTCGGGGCAGGGTGGGGCCTTTGGAGCCAAGAAAGACCCTTAGCCCCCCAGGCAGGTCTCAGGCCCGAGTCCCCCCGGGAGACTTGGTCCCTGGGCGTGGGTCCGGCCCGCTCGGCCCCTGCCCACCAGGCGCGGAACCCTGGCGCGCCCCTCATCCAGGCCCCGGGTCCCTAGTTCTTCCCTGGCACTCTGCCTGTGCCGGGGTGGGAGACGCGCTGGCAAGTGTGGTCCACGGGAAAAGGAACGGACCTCTGGGTGGCGGGGAGAGCTTCCAGTTCCACGGACAGGACCCCAGGGACCCTGTGAAGCAGGCCTGATATGTCCAGGGTGGGGCCCGTTGCCCCGAGGGAGGCTTGTGGTGGGGCTGCCTGCCCTCTACCTGCCGGGTCCCGCGTCTTGGCCCGAAACCGGCCAGCTGCGGCTCTGACAAATGCCATCTCCTGGGGGCATCCCCCCTGTTCTTCCATCCGTAAGGGGCGACCCCCTTACGGATGGAAGAACAGGGGGATCTTCGCAGTGGGGCGGTCGGGACGGAGGGGTCTGCGCGTTTCCAGCCACTTAGCCCAGTGACCCGCCGCCCGGCCCCCAGAGTTCCAAGCTCCATGGAGGCCGGGGGCCTCTTATCACGGGAAGCAGGTGTCTCCCGGGGGTCAAGGGACGGCGTGGGCACTCTCTAGACGAGAGAGGGTGCCCGTGCCCCGAGAGAGCCCCGGGGAGAGCCCGAGGCCTGGCCGCAGAGGCTGCCATTGCCTCCCCCGGGCTCCTACCATGGGGCCTGGCCCTGCTCGCCCGAGGCCCAGGTTCACCGCAGGTGAATGCCTTTTGCGGACGCCAAGGACAGGAGGCCGCCGATTTCCCTCGCAGAGGTGGGGGTTCGAGCTCTGGGGGACTGAGGTCGCAGCGGTCACACTCCATTTTTGGGTGGTTCAGCGGAGACTGGAGGGTTGAAGCGGCTGGGTCCAAGTCTGCCGCCTTGTGGCAGGGTGGGGGCGTTGCAGGCGAAGCAAGGCTCTTAGCCTCCCAGGCGGGGCACAGGCCAGACTCCCCACAGGAGAACCGGTCCGTGGACGAGGGTCCCGCCCGCCCGCCCGCCCGCCCGCCGGGACCCGCTCCACCTGGCGCGGAACCTTGGCCGGCCCCTCTTCCCGGCCCCAGGTCCCTAGTTCTTCCCTGGCACTCTGCCTCTGCGGGGGTGGGAGAGCTGCTGGCTAGTGTGGTCCACGGGAAAACGCACGGTCCTCTGGGTGGCAGGGAGGGCTTCCGTTAACTCTGACACCAGCCCAGGGACCGTGTGAACCTGGCCTGATATCTCAAGGGCGGGGCACGTTGCCCGGAGGGATGCTTGTGGTGGGGGGGCCTGCTTGCGCCTGCGCGGCCCCGCCTCTTGGCCCGAAAACCACCCAGCCGCGGCTCGGACAAAAGCCATCTCCTGGGCGCCTCCCCCCTGTTCTTCCATCCGTAAAGGGGGACCCCTTTACGGATGGAAGAACAGGGGGATCTTCGCAGTGGCGGGGACGGGACGGAGGGGTCTGCGGGTTTGCCGCCACGTAGGCCAGTTGCTCGCACCCCGGCCCCATGCGTGCGAGCTCCATGGAGGAGGTGGGCCGCTTATGGCGGGATGCAGGCGTCCTGCGGGGGTCAAGGGACGGCGTGGGCACTCCCCGGGCGAGAGAGGGCGCCCGGGACCCGAGAGAGCACCCGGGAAAATGCCCAGCCCTGGCCCCCGTGGCTCCAGTGGCCTCCCTAGGCTCCTGCCGTGGGGCCTGGTCCCGCTCACGTGGGCCCAGGTTCTCCGCAGGTGAATGCCTTTTGCGGACACCAAGGACCACAGGCCGCGGACGCCTTCACGGGGAGGGGGGGTTCGAGCTCTGTGGGACCCGGGTCCCAGCGGACACAGTCCCTTCTCGCGAAGTCCAGCCCAGACTTGAGAGAGTAGAAGCGTCTCGGTGCACGTTTGCCGCCTCGGGGCAGGGTGGGGCCTTTGGAGCCAAGAAAGACCCTTAGCCCCCCAGGCAGGTCTCAGGCCCGAGTCCCCCCGGGAGACTTGGTCCCTGGGCGTGGGTCCGGCCCGCTCGGCCCCTGCCCACCAGGCGCGGAACCCTGGCGCGCCCCTCATCCAGGCCCCGGGTCCCTAGTTCTTCCCTGGCACTCTGCCTGTGCCGGGGTGGGAGACGCGCTGGCAAGTGTGGTCCACGGGAAAAGGAACGGACCTCTGGGTGGCGGGGAGAGCTTCCAGTTCCACGGACAGGACCCCAGGGACCCTGTGAAGCAGGCCTGATATGTCCAGGGTGGGGCCCGTTGCCCCGAGGGAGGCTTGTGGTGGGGCTGCCTGCCCTCTACCTGCCGGGTCCCGCGTCTTGGCCCGAAACCGGCCAGCTGCGGCTCTGACAAATGCCATCTCCTGGGGGCATCCCCCCTGTTCTTCCATCCGTAAGGGGCGACCCCCTTACGGATGGAAGAACAGGGGGATCTTCGCAGTGGGGCGGTCGGGACGGAGGGGTCTGCGCGTTTCCAGCCACTTAGCCCAGTGACCCGCCGCCCGGCCCCAGAGTTCCAAGCTCCATGGAGGCCGGGGGCCTCTTATCACGGGAAGCAGGTGTCTCCCGGGGGTCAAGGGACGGCGTGGGCACTCTCTAGACGAGAGAGGGTGCCCGTGCCCCGAGAGAGCCCCGGGGAGAGCCCGAGGCCTGGCCGCAGAGGCTGCCATTGCCTCCCCCGGGCTCCTACCATGGGGCCTGGCCCTGCTCGCCCGAGGCCCAGGTTCACCGCAGGTGAATGCCTTTTGCGGACGCCAAGGACAGGAGGCCGCCGATTTCCCTCGCAGAGGTGGGGGTTCGAGCTCTGGGGGACTGAGGTCGCAGCGGTCACACTCCATTTTTGGGTGGTTCAGCGGAGACTGGAGGGTTGAAGCGGCTGGGTCCAAGTCTGCCGCCTTGTGGCAGGGTGGGGGCGTTGCAGGCGAAGCAAGGCTCTTAGCCTCCCAGGCGGGGCACAGGCCAGACTCCCCACAGGAGAACCGGTCCGTGGACGAGGGTCCCGCCCGCCCGCCCGCCCGCCCGCCCGCCGGGACCCGCTCCACCTGGCGCGGAACCTTGGCCGGCCCCTCTTCCCGGCCCCAGGTCCCTAGTTCTTCCCTGGCACTCTGCCTCTGCGGGGGTGGGAGAGCTGCTGGCAAGTGTGGTCCACGGGAAAACGCACGGTCCTCTGGGTGGCAGGGAGGGCTTCCGTTAACTCTGACACCAGCCCAGGGACCGTGTGAACCTGGCCTGATATCTCAAGGGCGGGGCACGTTGCCCGGAGGGATGCTTGTGGTGGGGGGGGGCCTGCTTGCGCCTGCGCGGCCCCGCCTCTTGGCCCGAAAACCACCCAGCCGCGGCTCGGACAAAAGCCATCTCCTGGGCGCCTCCCCCCTGTTCTTCCATCCGTAAAGGGGGACCCCTTTACGGATGGAAGAACAGGGGGATCTTCGCAGTGGCGGGGACGGGACGGAGGGGTCTGCGGGTTTGCCGCCACGTAGGCCAGTTGCTCGCACCCCGGCCCCATGCGTGCGAGCTCCATGGAGGAGGTGGGCCGCTTATGGCGGGATGCAGGCGTCCTGCGGGGGTCAAGGGACGGCGTGGGCACTCCCCGGGCGAGAGAGGGCGCCCGGGACCCGAGAGAGCACCCGGGAAAATGCCCAGCCCTGGCCCCCGTGGCTCCAGTGGCCTCCCTAGGCTCCTGCCGTGGGGCCTGGTCCCGCTCACGTGGGCCCAGGTTCTCCGCAGGTGAATGCCTTTTGCGGACACCAAGGACCACAGGCCGCGGACGCCTTCACGGGGAGGGGGGTTCGAGCTCTGTGGGACCCGGGTCCCAGCGGACACAGTCCCTTCTCGCGAAGTCCAGCCCAGACTTGAGAGAGTAGAAGCGTCTCGGTGCACGTTTGCCGCCTCGGGGCAGGGTGGGGCCTTTGGAGCCAAGAAAGACCCTTAGCCCCCCAGGCAGGTCTCAGGCCCGAGTCCCCCCGGGAGACTTGGTCCCTGGGCGTGGGTCCGGCCCGCTCGGCCCCTGCCCACCAGGCGCGGAACCCTGGCGCGCCCCTCATCCAGGCCCCGGGTCCCTAGTTCTTCCCTGGCACTCTGCCTGTGCCGGGGTGGGAGACGCGCTGGCAAGTGTGGTCCACGGGAAAAGGAACGGACCTCTGGGTGGCGGGGAGAGCTTCCAGTTCCACGGACAGGACCCCAGGGACCCTGTGAAGCAGGCCTGATATGTCCAGGGTGGGGCCCGTTGCCCCGAGGGAGGCTTGTGGTGGGGCTGCCTGCCCTCTACCTGCCGGGTCCCGCGTCTTGGCCCGAAACCGGCCAGCTGCGGCTCTGACAAATGCCATCTCCTGGGGGCATCCCCCCTGTTCTTCCATCCGTAAGGGGCGACCCCCTTACGGATGGAAGAACAGGGGGATCTTCGCAGTGGGGCGGTCGGGACGGAGGGGTCTGCGCGTTTCCAGCCACTTAGCCCAGTGACCCGCCGCCCGGCCCCAGAGTTCCAAGCTCCATGGAGGCCGGGGGCCTCTTATCACGGGAAGCAGGTGTCTCCCGGGGGTCAAGGGACGGCGTGGGCACTCTCTAGACGAGAGAGGGTGCCCGTGCCCCGAGAGAGCCCCGGGGAGAGCCCGAGGCCTGGCCGCAGAGGCTGCCATTGCCTCCCCCGGGCTCCTACCATGGGGCCTGGCCCTGCTCGCCCGAGGCCCAGGTTCACCGCAGGTGAATGCCTTTTGCGGACGCCAAGGACAGGAGGCCGCCGATTTCCCTCGCAGAGGTGGGGGTTCGAGCTCTGGGGGACTGAGGTCGCAGCGGTCACACTCCATTTTTGGGTGGTTCAGCGGAGACTGGAGGGTTGAAGCGGCTGGGTCCAAGTCTGCCGCCTTGTGGCAGGGTGGGGGCGTTGCAGGCGAAGCAAGGCTCTTAGCCTCCCAGGCGGGGCACAGGCCAGACTCCCCACAGGAGAACCGGTCCGTGGACGAGGGTCCCGCCCGCCCGCCCGCCCGCCCGCCGGGACCCGCTCCACCTGGCGCGGAACCTTGGCCGGCCCCTCTTCCCGGCCCCAGGTCCCTAGTTCTTCCCTGGCACTCTGCCTCTGCGGGGGTGGGAGAGCTGCTGGCAAGTGTGGTCCACGGGAAAACGCACGGTCCTCTGGGTGGCAGGGAGGGCTTCCGTTAACTCTGACACCAGCCCAGGGACCGTGTGAACCTGGCCTGATATCTCAAGGGCGGGGCACGTTGCCCGGAGGGATGCTTGTGGTGGGGGGGGCCTGCTTGCGCCTGCGCGGCCCCGCCTCTTGGCCCGAAAACCACCCAGCCGCGGCTCGGACAAAAGCCATCTCCTGGGCGCCTCCCCCCTGTTCTTCCATCCGTAAAGGGGGACCCCTTTACGGATGGAAGAACAGGGGGATCTTCGCAGTGGCGGGGACGGGACGGAGGGGTCTGCGGGTTTGCCGCCACGTAGGCCAGTTGCTCGCACCCCGGCCCCATGCGTGCGAGCTCCATGGAGGAGGTGGGCCGCTTATGGCGGGATGCAGGCGTCCTGCGGGGGTCAAGGGACGGCGTGGGCACTCCCCGGGCGAGAGAGGGCGCCCGGGACCCGAGAGAGCACCCGGGAAAATGCCCAGCCCTGGCCCCCGTGGCTCCAGTGGCCTCCCTAGGCTCCTGCCGTGGGGCCTGGTCCCGCTCACGTGGGCCCAGGTTCTCCGCAGGTGAATGCCTTTTGCGGACACCAAGGACCACAGGCCGCGGACGCCTTCACGGGGAGGGGGGTTCGAGCTCTGTGGGACCCGGGTCCCAGCGGACACAGTCCCTTCTCGCGAAGTCCAGCCCAGACTTGAGAGAGTAGAAGCGTCTCGGTGCACGTTTGCCGCCTCGGGGCAGGGTGGGGCCTTTGGAGCCAAGAAAGACCCTTAGCCCCCCAGGCAGGTCTCAGGCCCGAGTCCCCCCGGGAGACTTGGTCCCTGGGCGTGGGTCCGGCCCGCTCGGCCCCTGCCCACCAGGCGCGGAACCCTGGCGCGCCCCTCATCCAGGCCCCGGGTCCCTAGTTCTTCCCTGGCACTCTGCCTGTGCCGGGGTGGGAGACGCGCTGGCAAGTGTGGTCCACGGGAAAAGGAACGGACCTCTGGGTGGCGGGGAGAGCTTCCAGTTCCACGGACAGGACCCCAGGGACCCTGTGAAGCAGGCCTGATATGTCCAGGGTGGGGCCCGTTGCCCCGAGGGAGGCTTGTGGTGGGGCTGCCTGCCCTCTACCTGCCGGGTCCCGCGTCTTGGCCCGAAACCGGCCAGCTGCGGCTCTGACAAATGCCATCTCCTGGGGGCATCCCCCCTGTTCTTCCATCCGTAAGGGGCGACCCCCTTACGGATGGAAGAACAGGGGGATCTTCGCAGTGGGGCGGTCGGGACGGAGGGGTCTGCGCGTTTCCAGCCACTTAGCCCAGTGACCCGCCGCCCGGCCCCAGAGTTCCAAGCTCCATGGAGGCCGGGGGCCTCTTATCACGGGAAGCAGGTGTCTCCCGGGGGTCAAGGGACGGCGTGGGCACTCTCTAGACGAGAGAGGGTGCCCGTGCCCCGAGAGAGCCCCGGGGAGAGCCCGAGGCCTGGCCGCAGAGGCTGCCATTGCCTCCCCCGGGCTCCTACCATGGGGCCTGGCCCTGCTCGCCCGAGGCCCAGGTTCACCGCAGGTGAATGCCTTTTGCGGACGCCAAGGACAGGAGGCCGCCGATTTCCCTCGCAGAGGTGGGGGTTCGAGCTCTGGGGGACTGAGGTCGCAGCGGTCACACTCCATTTTTGGGTGGTTCAGCGGAGACTGGAGGGTTGAAGCGGCTGGGTCCAAGTCTGCCGCCTTGTGGCAGGGTGGGGGCGTTGCAGGCGAAGCAAGGCTCTTAGCCTCCCAGGCGGGGCACAGGCCAGACTCCCCACAGGAGAACCGGTCCGTGGACGAGGGTCCCGCCCGCCCGCCCGCCCGCCCGCCGGGACCCGCTCCACCTGGCGCGGAACCTTGGCCGGCCCCTCTTCCCGGCCCCAGGTCCCTAGTTCTTCCCTGGCACTCTGCCTCTGCGGGGGTGGGAGAGCTGCTGGCTAGTGTGGTCCACGGGAAAACGCACGGTCCTCTGGGTGGCAGGGAGGGCTTCCGTTAACTCTGACACCAGCCCAGGGACCGTGTGAACCTGGCCTGATATCTCAAGGGCGGGGCACGTTGCCCGGAGGGATGCTTGTGGTGGGGGGGGCCTGCTTGCGCCTGCGCGGCCCCGCCTCTTGGCCCGAAAACCACCCAGCCGCGGCTCGGACAAAAGCCATCTCCTGGGCGCCTCCCCCCTGTTCTTCCATCCGTAAAGGGGGACCCCTTTACGGATGGAAGAACAGGGGGATCTTCGCAGTGGCGGGGACGGGACGGAGGGGTCTGCGGGTTTGCCGCCACGTAGGCCAGTTGCTCGCACCCCGGCCCCATGCGTGCGAGCTCCATGGAGGAGGTGGGCCGCTTATGGCGGGATGCAGGCGTCCTGCGGGGGTCAAGGGACGGCGTGGGCACTCCCCGGGCGAGAGAGGGCGCCCGGGACCCGAGAGAGCACCCGGGAAAATGCCCAGCCCTGGCCCCCGTGGCTCCAGTGGCCTCCCTAGGCTCCTGCCGTGGGGCCTGGTCCCGCTCACGTGGGCCCAGGTTCTCCGCAGGTGAATGCCTTTTGCGGACACCAAGGACCACAGGCCGCGGACGCCTTCACGGGGAGGGGGGTTCGAGCTCTGTGGGACCCGGGTCCCAGCGGACACAGTCCCTTCTCGCGAAGTCCAGCCCAGACTTGAGAGAGTAGAAGCGTCTCGGTGCACGTTTGCCGCCTCGGGGCAGGGTGGGGCCTTTGGAGCCAAGAAAGACCCTTAGCCCCCCAGGCAGGTCTCAGGCCCGAGTCCCCCCGGGAGACTTGGTCCCTGGGCGTGGGTCCGGCCCGCTCGGCCCCTGCCCACCAGGCGCGGAACCCTGGCGCGCCCCTCATCCAGGCCCCGGGTCCCTAGTTCTTCCCTGGCACTCTGCCTGTGCCGGGGTGGGAGACGCGCTGGCAAGTGTGGTCCACGGGAAAAGGAACGGACCTCTGGGTGGCGGGGAGAGCTTCCAGTTCCACGGACAGGACCCCAGGGACCCTGTGAAGCAGGCCTGATATGTCCAGGGTGGGGCCCGTTGCCCCGAGGGAGGCTTGTGGTGGGGCTGCCTGCCCTCTACCTGCCGGGTCCCGCGTCTTGGCCCGAAACCGGCCAGCTGCGGCTCTGACAAATGCCATCTCCTGGGGGCATCCCCCCTGTTCTTCCATCCGTAAGGGGCGACCCCCTTACGGATGGAAGAACAGGGGGATCTTCGCAGTGGGGCGGTCGGGACGGAGGGGTCTGCGCGTTTCCAGCCACTTAGCCCAGTGACCCGCCGCCCGGCCCCAGAGTTCCAAGCTCCATGGAGGCCGGGGGCCTCTTATCACGGGAAGCAGGTGTCTCCCGGGGGTCAAGGGACGGCGTGGGCACTCTCTAGACGAGAGAGGGTGCCCGTGCCCCGAGAGAGCCCCGGGGAGAGCCCGAGGCCTGGCCGCAGAGGCTGCCATTGCCTCCCCCGGGCTCCTACCATGGGGCCTGGCCCTGCTCGCCCGAGGCCCAGGTTCACCGCAGGTGAATGCCTTTTGCGGACGCCAAGGACAGGAGGCCGCCGATTTCCCTCGCAGAGGTGGGGGTTCGAGCTCTGGGGGACTGAGGTCGCAGCGGTCACACTCCATTTTTGGGTGGTTCAGCGGAGACTGGAGGGTTGAAGCGGCTGGGTCCAAGTCTGCCGCCTTGTGGCAGGGTGGGGGCGTTGCAGGCGAAGCAAGGCTCTTAGCCTCCCAGGCGGGGCACAGGCCAGACTCCCCACAGGAGAACCGGTCCGTGGACGAGGGTCCCGCCCGCCCGCCCGCCCGCCCGCCGGGACCCGCTCCACCTGGCGCGGAACCTTGGCCGGCCCCTCTTCCCGGCCCCAGGTCCCTAGTTCTTCCCTGGCACTCTGCCTCTGCGGGGGTGGGAGAGCTGCTGGCAAGTGTGGTCCACGGGAAAACGCACGGTCCTCTGGGTGGCAGGGAGGGCTTCCGTTAACTCTGACACCAGCCCAGGGACCGTGTGAACCTGGCCTGATATCTCAAGGGCGGGGCACGTTGCCCGGAGGGATGCTTGTGGTGGGGGGGGCCTGCTTGCGCCTGCGCGGCCCCGCCTCTTGGCCCGAAAACCACCCAGCCGCGGCTCGGACAAAAGCCATCTCCTGGGCGCCTCCCCCCTGTTCTTCCATCCGTAAAGGGGGACCCCTTTACGGATGGAAGAACAGGGGGATCTTCGCAGTGGCGGGGACGGGACGGAGGGGTCTGCGGGTTTGCCGCCACGTAGGCCAGTTGCTCGCACCCCGGCCCCATGCGTGCGAGCTCCATGGAGGAGGTGGGCCGCTTATGGCGGGATGCAGGCGTCCTGCGGGGGTCAAGGGACGGCGTGGGCACTCCCCGGGCGAGAGAGGGCGCCCGGGACCCGAGAGAGCACCCGGGAAAATGCCCAGCCCTGGCCCCCGTGGCTCCAGTGGCCTCCCTAGGCTCCTGCCGTGGGGCCTGGTCCCGCTCACGTGGGCCCAGGTTCTCCGCAGGTGAATGCCTTTTGCGGACACCAAGGACCACAGGCCGCGGACGCCTTCACGGGGAGGGGGGTTCGAGCTCTGTGGGACCCGGGTCCCAGCGGACACAGTCCCTTCTCGCGAAGTCCAGCCCAGACTTGAGAGAGTAGAAGCGTCTCGGTGCACGTTTGCCGCCTCGGGGCAGGGTGGGGCCTTTGGAGCCAAGAAAGACCCTTAGCCCCCCAGGCAGGTCTCAGGCCCGAGTCCCCCCGGGAGACTTGGTCCCTGGGCGTGGGTCCGGCCCGCTCGGCCCCTGCCCACCAGGCGCGGAACCCTGGCGCGCCCCTCATCCAGGCCCCGGGTCCCTAGTTCTTCCCTGGCACTCTGCCTGTGCCGGGGTGGGAGACGCGCTGGCAAGTGTGGTCCACGGGAAAAGGAACGGACCTCTGGGTGGCGGGGAGAGCTTCCAGTTCCACGGACAGGACCCCAGGGACCCTGTGAAGCAGGCCTGATATGTCCAGGGTGGGGCCCGTTGCCCCGAGGGAGGCTTGTGGTGGGGCTGCCTGCCCTCTACCTGCCGGGTCCCGCGTCTTGGCCCGAAACCGGCCAGCTGCGGCTCTGACAAATGCCATCTCCTGGGGGCATCCCCCCTGTTCTTCCATCCGTAAGGGGCGACCCCCTTACGGATGGAAGAACAGGGGGATCTTCGCAGTGGGGCGGTCGGGACGGAGGGGTCTGCGCGTTTCCAGCCACTTAGCCCAGTGACCCGCCGCCCGGCCCCAGAGTTCCAAGCTCCATGGAGGCCGGGGGCCTCTTATCACGGGAAGCAGGTGTCTCCCGGGGGTCAAGGGACGGCGTGGGCACTCTCTAGACGAGAGAGGGTGCCCGTGCCCCGAGAGAGCCCCGGGGAGAGCCCGAGGCCTGGCCGCAGAGGCTGCCATTGCCTCCCCCGGGCTCCTACCATGGGGCCTGGCCCTGCTCGCCCGAGGCCCAGGTTCACCGCAGGTGAATGCCTTTTGCGGACGCCAAGGACAGGAGGCCGCCGATTTCCCTCGCAGAGGTGGGGGTTCGAGCTCTGGGGGACTGAGGTCGCAGCGGTCACACTCCATTTTTGGGTGGTTCAGCGGAGACTGGAGGGTTGAAGCGGCTGGGTCCAAGTCTGCCGCCTTGTGGCAGGGTGGGGGCGTTGCAGGCGAAGCAAGGCTCTTAGCCTCCCAGGCGGGGCACAGGCCAGACTCCCCACAGGAGAACCGGTCCGTGGACGAGGGTCCCGCCCGCCCGCCCGCCCGCCCGCCGGGACCCGCTCCACCTGGCGCGGAACCTTGGCCGGCCCCTCTTCCCGGCCCCAGGTCCCTAGTTCTTCCCTGGCACTCTGCCTCTGCGGGGGTGGGAGAGCTGCTGGCAAGTGTGGTCCACGGGAAAACGCACGGTCCTCTGGGTGGCAGGGAGGGCTTCCGTTAACTCTGACACCAGCCCAGGGACCGTGTGAACCTGGCCTGATATCTCAAGGGCGGGGCACGTTGCCCGGAGGGATGCTTGTGGTGGGGGGGGCCTGCTTGCGCCTGCGCGGCCCCGCCTCTTGGCCCGAAAACCACCCAGCCGCGGCTCGGACAAAAGCCATCTCCTGGGCGCCTCCCCCCTGTTCTTCCATCCGTAAAGGGGGACCCCTTTACGGATGGAAGAACAGGGGGATCTTCGCAGTGGCGGGGACGGGACGGAGGGGTCTGCGGGTTTGCCGCCACGTAGGCCAGTTGCTCGCACCCCGGCCCCATGCGTGCGAGCTCCATGGAGGAGGTGGGCCGCTTATGGCGGGATGCAGGCGTCCTGCGGGGGTCAAGGGACGGCGTGGGCACTCCCCGGGCGAGAGAGGGCGCCCGGGACCCGAGAGAGCACCCGGGAAAATGCCCAGCCCTGGCCCCCGTGGCTCCAGTGGCCTCCCTAGGCTCCTGCCGTGGGGCCTGGTCCCGCTCACGTGGGCCCAGGTTCTCCGCAGGTGAATGCCTTTTGCGGACACCAAGGACCACAGGCCGCGGACGCCTTCACGGGGAGGGGGGTTCGAGCTCTGTGGGACCCGGGTCCCAGCGGACACAGTCCCTTCTCGCGAAGTCCAGCCCAGACTTGAGAGAGTAGAAGCGTCTCGGTGCACGTTTGCCGCCTCGGGGCAGGGTGGGGCCTTTGGAGCCAAGAAAGACCCTTAGCCCCCCAGGCAGGTCTCAGGCCCGAGTCCCCCCGGGAGACTTGGTCCCTGGGCGTGGGTCCGGCCCGCTCGGCCCCTGCCCACCAGGCGCGGAACCCTGGCGCGCCCCTCATCCAGGCCCCGGGTCCCTAGTTCTTCCCTGGCACTCTGCCTGTGCCGGGGTGGGAGACGCGCTGGCAAGTGTGGTCCACGGGAAAAGGAACGGACCTCTGGGTGGCGGGGAGAGCTTCCAGTTCCACAGACAGGACCCCAGGGACCCTGTGAAGCAGGCCTGATATGTCCAGGGTGGGGCCCGTTGCCCCGAGGGAGGCTTGTGGTGGGGCTGCCTGCCCTCTACCTGCCGGGTCCCGCGTCTTGGCCCGAAACCGGCCAGCTGCGGCTCTGACAAATGCCATCTCCTGGGGGCATCCCCCCTGTTCTTCCATCCGTAAGGGGCGACCCCCTTACGGATGGAAGAACAGGGGGATCTTCGCAGTGGGGCGGTCGGGACGGAGGGGTCTGCGCGTTTCCAGCCACTTAGCCCAGTGACCCGCCGCCCGGCCCCAGAGTTCCAAGCTCCATGGAGGCCGGGGGCCTCTTATCACGGGAAGCAGGTGTCTCCCGGGGGTCAAGGGACGGCGTGGGCACTCTCTAGACGAGAGAGGTTGCCCGTGCCCCGAGAGAGCCCCGGGGAGAGCCCGAGGCCTGGCCGCAGAGGCTGCCATTGCCTCCCCCGGGCTCCTACCATGGGGCCTGGCCCTGCTCGCCCGAGGCCCAGGTT
Source organism: Desmodus rotundus (assembly GCF_022682495.2). NCBI lineage: Eukaryota > Metazoa > Chordata > Mammalia > Chiroptera > Phyllostomidae > Desmodus > Desmodus rotundus. Next base: position 293,356 of record NW_026527695.1, on the reverse strand, counting down.
CACCGCAGGTGAATGCCTTTTGCGGACGCCAAGGACAGGAGGCCGCCGATTTCCCTCGCAGAGGTGGGGGTTCGAGCTCTGGGGGACTGAGGTCGCAGCGGTCACACTCCATTTTTGGGTGGTTCAGCGGAGACTGGAGGGTTGAAGCGGCTGGGTCCAAGTCTGCCGCCTTGTGGCAGGGTGGGGGCGTTGCAGGCGAAGCAAGGCTCTTAGCCTCCCAGGCGGGGCACAGGCCAGACTCCCCACAGGAGAACCGGTCCGTGGACGAGGGTCCCGCCCGCCCGCCCGCCCGCCCGCCGGGACCCGCTCCACCTGGCGCGGAACCTTGGCCGGCCCCTCTTCCCGGCCCCAGGTCCCTAGTTCTTCCCTGGCACTCTGCCTCTGCGGGGGTGGGAGAGCTGCTGGCAAGTGTGGTCCACGGGAAAACGCACGGTCCTCTGGGTGGCAGGGAGGGCTTCCGTTAACTCTGACACCAGCCCAGGGACCGTGTGAACCTGGCCTGATATCTCAAGGGCGGGGCACGTTGCCCGGAGGGATGCTTGTGGTGGGGGGGGCCTGCTTGCGCCTGCGCGGCCCCGCCTCTTGGCCCGAAAACCACCCAGCCGCGGCTCGGACAAAAGCCATCTCCTGGGCGCCTCCCCCCTGTTCTTCCATCCGTAAAGGGGGACCCCTTTACGGATGGAAGAACAGGGGGATCTTCGCAGTGGCGGGGACGGGACGGAGGGGTCTGCGGGTTTGCCGCCACGTAGGCCAGTTGCTCGCACCCCGGCCCCATGCGTGCGAGCTCCATGGAGGAGGTGGGCCGCTTATGGCGGGATGCAGGCGTCCTGCGGGGGTCAAGGGACGGCGTGGGCACTCCCCGGGCGAGAGAGGGCGCCCGGGACCCGAGAGAGCACCCGGGAAAATGCCCAGCCCTGGCCCCCGTGGCTCCAGTGGCCTCCCTAGGCTCCTGCCGTGGGGCCTGGTCCCGCTCACGTGGGCCCAGGTTCTCCGCAGGTGAATGCCTTTTGCGGACACCAAGGACCACAGGCCGCGGACGCCTTCACGGGGAGGGGGGTTCGAGCCCTGTGGGACCCGGGTCCCAGCGGACACAGTCCCTTCTCGCGAAGTCCAGCCCAGACTTGAGAGAGTAGAAGCGTCTCGGTGCACGTTTGCCGCCTCGGGGCAGGGTGGGGCCTTTTGAGCCAAGAAAGACCCTTAGCCCCCCAGGCAGGTCTCAGGCCCGAGTCCCCCCGGGAGACTTGGTCCCTGGGCGTGGGTCCGGCCCGCTCGGCCCCTGCCCACCAGGCGCGGAACCCTGGCGCGCCCCTCATCCAGGCCCCGGGTCCCTAGTTCTTCCCTGGCACTCTGCCTGTGCCGGGGTGGGAGACGCGCTGGCAAGTGTGGTCCACGGGAAAAGGAACGGACCTCTGGGTGGCGGGGAGAGCTTCCAGTTCCACGGACAGGACCCCAGGGACCCTGTGAAGCAGGCCTGATATGTCCAGGGTGGGGCCCGTTGCCCCGAGGGAGGCTTGTGGTGGGGCTGCCTGCCCTCTACCTGCCGGGTCCCGCGTCTTGGCCCGAAACCGGCCAGCTGCGGCTCTGACAAATGCCATCTCCTGGGGGCATCCCCCCTGTTCTTCCATCCGTAAGGGGCGACCCCCTTACGGATGGAAGAACAGGGGGATCTTCGCAGTGGGGCGGTCGGGACGGAGGGGTCTGCGCGTTTCCAGCCACTTAGCCCAGTGACCCGCCGCCCGGCCCCAGAGTTCCAAGCTCCATGGAGGCCGGGGGCCTCTTATCACGGGAAGCAGGTGTCTCCCGGGGGTCAAGGGACGGCGTGGGCACTCTCTAGACGAGAGAGGGTGCCCGTGCCCCGAGAGAGCCCCGGGGAGAGCCCGAGGCCTGGCCGCAGAGGCTGCCATTGCCTCCCCCGGGCTCCTACCATGGGGCCTGGCCCTGCTCGCCCGAGGCCCAGGTTCACCGCAGGTGAATGCCTTTTGCGGACGCCAAGGACAGGAGGCCGCCGATTTCCCTCGCAGAGGTGGGGGTTCGAGCTCTGGGGGACTGAGGTCGCAGCGGTCACACTCCATTTTTGGGTGGTTCAGCGGAGACTGGAGGGTTGAAGCGGCTGGGTCCAAGTCTGCCGCCTTGTGGCAGGGTGGGGGCGTTGCAGGCGAAGCAAGGCTCTTAGCCTCCCAGGCGGGGCACAGGCCAGACTCCCCACAGGAGAACCGGTCCGTGGACGAGGGTCCCGCCCGCCCGCCCGCCCGCCCGCCGGGACCCGCTCCACCTGGCGCGGAACCTTGGCCGGCCCCTCTTCCCGGCCCCAGGTCCCTAGTTCTTCCCTGGCACTCTGCCTCTGCGGGGGTGGGAGAGCTGCTGGCAAGTGTGGTCCACGGGAAAACGCACGGTCCTCTGGGTGGCAGGGAGGGCTTCCGTTAACTCTGACACCAGCCCAGGGACCGTGTGAACCTGGCCTGATATCTCAAGGGCGGGGCACGTTGCCCGGAGGGATGCTTGTGGTGGGGGGGGCCTGCTTGCGCCTGCGCGGCCCCGCCTCTTGGCCCGAAAACCACCCAGCCGCGGCTCGGACAAAAGCCATCTCCTGGGCGCCTCCCCCCTGTTCTTCCATCCGTAAAGGGGGACCCCTTTACGGATGGAAGAACAGGGGGATCTTCGCAGTGGCGGGGACGGGACGGAGGGGTCTGCGGGTTTGCCGCCACGTAGGCCAGTTGCTCGCACCCCGGCCCCATGCGTGCGAGCTCCATGGAGGAGGTGGGCCGCTTATGGCGGGATGCAGGCGTCCTGCGGGGGTCAAGGGACGGCGTGGGCACTCCCCGGGCGAGAGAGGGCGCCCGGGACCCGAGAGAGCACCCGGGAAAATGCCCAGCCCTGGCCCCCGTGGCTCCAGTGGCCTCCCTAGGCTCCTGCCGTGGGGCCTGGTCCCGCTCACGTGGGCCCAGGTTCTCCGCAGGTGAATGCCTTTTGCGGACACCAAGGACCACAGGCCGCGGACGCCTTCACGGGGAGGGGGGTTCGAGCTCTGTGGGACCCGGGTCCCAGCGGACACAGTCCCTTCTCGCGAAGTCCAGCCCAGACTTGAGAGAGTAGAAGCGTCTCGGTGCACGTTTGCCGCCTCGGGGCAGGGTGGGGCCTTTGGAGCCAAGAAAGACCCTTAGCCCCCCAGGCAGGTCTCAGGCCCGAGTCCCCCCGGGAGACTTGGTCCCTGGGCGTGGGTCCGGCCCGCTCGGCCCCTGCCCACCAGGCGCGGAACCCTGGCGCGCCCCTCATCCAGGCCCCGGGTCCCTAGTTCTTCCCTGGCACTCTGCCTGTGCCGGGGTGGGAGACGCGCTGGCAAGTGTGGTCCACGGGAAAAGGAACGGACCTCTGGGTGGCGGGGAGAGCTTCCAGTTCCACGGACAGGACCCCAGGGACCCTGTGAAGCAGGCCTGATATGTCCAGGGTGGGGCCCGTTGCCCCGAGGGAGGCTTGTGGTGGGGCTGCCTGCCCTCTACCTGCCGGGTCCCGCGTCTTGGCCCGAAACCGGCCAGCTGCGGCTCTGACAAATGCCATCTCCTGGGGGCATCCCCCCTGTTCTTCCATCCGTAAGGGGCGACCCCCTTACGGATGGAAGAACAGGGGGATCTTCGCAGTGGGGCGGTCGGGACGGAGGGGTCTGCGCGTTTCCAGCCACTTAGCCCAGTGACCCGCCGCCCGGCCCCAGAGTTCCAAGCTCCATGGAGGCCGGGGGCCTCTTATCACGGGAAGCAGGTGTCTCCCGGGGGTCAAGGGACGGCGTGGGCACTCTCTAGACGAGAGAGGTTGCCCGTGCCCCGAGAGAGCCCCGGGGAGAGCCCGAGGCCTGGCCGCAGAGGCTGCCATTGCCTCCCCCGGGCTCCTACCATGGGGCCTGGCCCTGCTCGCCCGAGGCCCAGGTTCACCGCAGGTGAATGCCTTTTGCGGACGCCAAGGACAGGAGGCCGCCGATTTCCCTCGCAGAGGTGGGGGTTCGAGCTCTGGGGGACTGAGGTCGCAGCGGTCACACTCCATTTTTGGGTGGTTCAGCGGAGACTGGAGGGTTGAAGCGGCTGGGTCCAAGTCTGCCGCCTTGTGGCAGGGTGGGGGCGTTGCAGGCGAAGCAAGGCTCTTAGCCTCCCAGGCGGGGCACAGGCCAGACTCCCCACAGGAGAACCGGTCCGTGGACGAGGGTCCCGCCCGCCCGCCCGCCCGCCCGCCGGGACCCGCTCCACCTGGCGCGGAACCTTGGCCGGCCCCTCTTCCCGGCCCCAGGTCCCTAGTTCTTCCCTGGCACTCTGCCTCTGCGGGGGTGGGAGAGCTGCTGGCAAGTGTGGTCCACGGGAAAACGCACGGTCCTCTGGGTGGCAGGGAGGGCTTCCGTTAACTCTGACACCAGCCCAGGGACCGTGTGAACCTGGCCTGATATCTCAAGGGCGGGGCACGTTGCCCGGAGGGATGCTTGTGGTGGGGGGGCCTGCTTGCGCCTGCCCTGCCCCGCCTCTTGGCCCGAAAACCACCCAGCCGCGGCTCGGACAAAAGCCATCTCCTGGGCGCCTCCCCCCTGTTCTTCCATCCGTAAAGGGGGACCCCTTTACGGATGGAAGAACAGGGGGATCTTCGCAGTGGCGGGGACGGGACGGAGGGGTCTGCGGGTTTGCCGCCACGTAGGCCAGTTGCTCGCACCCCGGCCCCATGCGTGCGAGCTCCATGGAGGAGGTGGGCCGCTTATGGCGGGATGCAGGCGTCCTGCGGGGGTCAAGGGACGGCGTGGGCACTCCCCGGGCGAGAGAGGGCGCCCGGGACCCGAGAGAGCACCCGGGAAAATGCCCAGCCCTGGCCCTCGTGGCTCCAGTGGCCTCCCTAGGCTCCTGCCGTGGGGCCTGGTCCCGCTCACGTGGGCCCAGGTTCTCCGCAGGTGAATGCCTTTTGCGGACACCAAGGACCACAGGCCGCGGACGCCTTCACGGGGAGGGGGGTTCGAGCCCTGTGGGACCCGGGTCCCAGCGGACACAGTCCCTTCTCGCGAAGTCCAGCCCAGACTTGAGAGAGTAGAAGCGTCTCGGTGCACGTTTGCCGCCTCGGGGCAGGGTGGGGCCTTTTGAGCCAAGAAAGACCCTTAGCCCCCCAGGCAGGTCTCAGGCCCGAGTCCCCCCGGGAGACTTGGTCCCTGGGCGTGGGTCCGGCCCGCTCGGCCCCTGCCCACCAGGCGCGGAACCCTGGCGCGCCCCTCATCCAGGCCCCGGGTCCCTAGTTCTTCCCTGGCACTCTGCCTGTGCCGGGGTGGGAGACGCGCTGGCAAGTGTGGTCCACGGGAAAAGGAACGGACCTCTGGGTGGCGGGGAGAGCTTCCAGTTCCACGGACAGGACCCCAGGGACCCTGTGAAGCAGGCCTGATATGTCCAGGGTGGGGCCCGTTGCCCCGAGGGAGGCTTGTGGTGGGGCTGCCTGCCCTCTACCTGCCGGGTCCCGCGTCTTGGCCCGAAACCGGCCAGCTGCGGCTCTGACAAATGCCATCTCCTGGGGGCATCCCCCCTGTTCTTCCATCCGTAAGGGGCGACCCCCTTACGGATGGAAGAACAGGGGGATCTTCGCAGTGGGGCGGTCGGGACGGAGGGGTCTGCGCGTTTCCAGCCACTTAGCCCAGTGACCCGCCGCCCGGCCCCAGAGTTCCAAGCTCCATGGAGGCCGGGGGCCTCTTATCACGGGAAGCAGGTGTCTCCCGGGGGTCAAGGGACGGCGTGGGCACTCTCTAGACGAGAGAGGGTGCCCGTGCCCCGAGAGAGCCCCGGGGAGAGCCCGAGGCCTGGCCGCAGAGGCTGCCATTGCCTCCCCCGGGCTCCTACCATGGGGCCTGGCCCTGCTCGCCCGAGGCCCAGGTTCACCGCAGGTGAATGCCTTTTGCGGACGCCAAGGACAGGAGGCCGCCGATTTCCCTCGCAGAGGTGGGGGTTCGAGCTCTGGGGGACTGAGGTCGCAGCGGTCACACTCCATTTTTGGGTGGTTCAGCGGAGACTGGAGGGTTGAAGCGGCTGGGTCCAAGTCTGCCGCCTTGTGGCAGGGTGGGGGCGTTGCAGGCGAAGCAAGGCTCTTAGCCTCCCAGGCGGGGCACAGGCCAGACTCCCCACAGGAGAACCGGTCCGTGGACGAGGGTCCCGCCCGCCCGCCCGCCCGCCCGCCGGGACCCGCTCCACCTGGCGCGGAACCTTGGCCGGCCCCTCTTCCCGGCCCCAGGTCCCTAGTTCTTCCCTGGCACTCTGCCTCTGCGGGGGTGGGAGAGCTGCTGGCAAGTGTGGTCCACGGGAAAACGCACGGTCCTCTGGGTGGCAGGGAGGGCTTCCGTTAACTCTGACACCAGCCCAGGGACCGTGTGAACCTGGCCTGATATCTCAAGGGCGGGGCACGTTGCCCGGAGGGATGCTTGTGGTGGGGGGGGCCTGCTTGAGCCTGCGCGGCCCCGCCTCTTGGCCCGAAAACCACCCAGCCGCGGCTCGGACAAAAGCCATCTCCTGGGCGCCTCCCCCCTGTTCTTCCATCCGTAAAGGGGGACCCCTTTACGGATGGAAGAACAGGGGGATCTTCGCAGTGGCGGGGACGGGACGGAGGGGTCTGCGGGTTTGCCGCCACGTAGGCCAGTTGCTCGCACCCCGGCCCCATGCGTGCGAGCTCCATGGAGGAGGTGGGCCGCTTATGGCGGGATGCAGGCGTCCTGCGGGGGTCAAGGGACGGCGTGGGCACTCCCCGGGCGAGAGAGGGCGCCCGGGACCCGAGAGAGCACCCGGGAAAATGCCCAGCCCTGGCCCCCGTGGCTCCAGTGGCCTCCCTAGGCTCCTGCCGTGGGGCCTGGTCCCGCTCACGTGGGCCCAGGTTCTCCGCAGGTGAATGCCTTTTGCGGACACCAAGGACCACAGGCCGCGGACGCCTTCACGGGGAGGGGGGTTCGAGCTCTGTGGGACCCGGGTCCCAGCGGACACAGTCCCTTCTCGCGAAGTCCAGCCCAGACTTGAGAGAGTAGAAGCGTCTCGGTGCACGTTTGCCGCCTCGGGGCAGGGTGGGGCCTTTTGAGCCAAGAAAGACCCTTAGCCCCCCAGGCAGGTCTCAGGCCTGAGTCCCCCCGGGAGACTTGGTCCCTGGGCGTGGGTCCGGCCCGCTCGGCCCCTGCCCACCAGGCGCGGAACCCTGGCGCGCCCCTCATCCAGGCCCCGGGTCCCTAGTTCTTCCCTGGCACTCTGCCTGTGCCGGGGTGGGAGACGCGCTGGCACGTGTGGTCCACGGGAAAAGGAACGGACCTCTGGGTGGCGGGGAGAGCTTCCAGTTCCACGGACAGGACCCCAGGGACCCTGTGAAGCAGGCCTGATATGTCCAGGGTGGGGCCCGTTGCCCCGAGGGAGGCTTGTGGTGGGGCTGCCTGCCCTCTACCTGCCGGGTCCCGCGTCTTGGCCCGAAACCGGCCAGCTGCGGCTCTGACAAATGCCATCTCCTGGGGGCATCCCCCCTGTTCTTCCATCCGTAAGGGGCGACCCCCTTACGGATGGAAGAACAGGGGGATCTTCGCAGTGGGGCGGTCGGGACGGAGGGGTCTGCGCGTTTCCAGCCACTTAGCCCAGTGACCCGCCGCCCGGCCCCAGAGTTCCAAGCTCCATGGAGGCCGGGGGCCTCTTATCACGGGAAGCAGGTGTCTCCCGGGGGTCAAGGGACGGCGTGGGCACTCTCTAGACGAGAGAGGGTGCCCGTGCCCCGAGAGAGCCCCGGGGAGAGCCCGAGGCCTGGCCGCAGAGGCTGCCATTGCCTCCCCCGGGCTCCTACCATGGGGCCTGGCCCTGCTCGCCCGAGGCCCAGGTTCACCGCAGGTGAATGCCTTTTGCGGACGCCAGGACAGGAGGCCGCCGATTCCCTCGCAGAGGTGGGGGTTCGAGCTCTGGGGGACTGAGGTCGCAGCGGTCACACTCCATTTTTGGGTGGTTCAGCGGAGACTGGAGGGTTGAAGCGGCTGGGTCCAAGTCTGCCGCCTTGTGGCAGGGTGGGGGCGTTGCAGGCGAAGCAAGGCTCTTAGCCTCCCAGGCGGGGCACAGGCCAGACCCCCCCACAGGAGAACCGGTCCGTGGACGAGGGTCCCGCCCGCCCGCCCGCCCGCCGGGACCCGCTCCACCTGGCGCGGAACCTTGGCCGGCCCCTCTTCCCGGCCCCAGGTCCCTAGTTCTTCCCTGGCACTCTGCCTCTGCGGGGGTGGGAGAGCTGCTGGCAAGTGTGGTCCACGGGAAAACGCACGGTCCTCTGGGTGGCAGGGAGGGCTTCCGTTAACTCTGACACCAGCCCAGGGACCGTGTGAACCTGGCCTGATATCTCAAGGGCGGGGCACGTTGCCCGGAGGGATGCTTGTGGTGGGGGGGGCCTGCTTGCGCCTGCGCGGCCCCGCCTCTTGGCCCGAAAACCACCCAGCCGCGGCTCGGACAAAAGCCATCTCCTGGGCGCCTCCCCCCTGTTCTTCCATCCGTAAAGGGGGACCCCTTTACGGATGGAAGAACAGGGGGATCTTCGCAGTGGCGGGGACGGGACGGAGGGGTCTGCGGGTTTGCCGCCACGTAGGCCAGTTGCTCGCACCCCGGCCCCATGCGTGCGAGCTCCGTGGAGGAGGTGGGCCGCTTATGGCGGGATGCAGGCGTCCTGCGGGGGTCAAGGGACGGCGTGGGCACTCCCCGGGCGAGAGAGGGCGCCCGGGACCCGAGAGAGCACCCGGGAAAATGCCCAGCCCTGGCCCCCGTGGCTCCAGTGGCCTCCCTAGGCTCCTGCCGTGGGGCCTGGTCCCGCTCACGTGGGCCCAGGTTCTCCGCAGGTGAATGCCTTTTGCGGACACCAAGGACCACAGGCCGCGGACGCCTTCACGGGGAGGGGGGTTCGAGCCCTGTGGGACCCGGGTCCCAGCGGACACAGTCCCTTCTCGCGAAGTCCAGCCCAGACTTGAGAGAGTAGAAGCGTCTCGGTGCACGTTTGCCGCCTCGGGGCAGGGTGGGGCCTTTTGAGCCAAGAAAGACCCTTAGCCCCCCAGGCAGGTCTCAGGCCCGAGTCCCCCCGGGAGACTTGGTCCCTGGGCGTGGGTCCGGCCCGCTCGGCCCCTGCCCACCAGGCGCGGAACCCTGGCGCGCCCCTCATCCAGGCCCCGGGTCCCTAGTTCTTCCCTGGCACTCTGCCTGTGCCGGGGTGGGAGACGCGCTGGCAAGTGTGGTCCACGGGAAAAGGAACGGACCTCTGGGTGGCGGGGAGAGCTTCCAGTTCCACGGACAGGACCCCAGGGACCCTGTGAAGCAGGCCTGATATGTCCAGGGTGGGGCCCGTTGCCCCGAGGGAGGCTTGTGGTGGGGCTGCCTGCCCTCTACCTGCCGGGTCCCGCGTCTTGGCCCGAAACCGGCCAGCTGCGGCTCTGACAAATGCCATCTCCTGGGGGCATCCCCCCTGTTCTTCCATCCGTAAGGGGCGACCCCCTTACGGATGGAAGAACAGGGGGATCTTCGCAGTGGGGCGGTCGGGACGGAGGGGTCTGCGCGTTTCCAGCCACTTAGCCCAGTGACCCGCCGCCCGGCCCCAGAGTTCCAAGCTCCATGGAGGCCGGGGGCCTCTTATCACGGGAAGCAGGTGTCTCCCGGGGGTCAAGGGACGGCGTGGGCACTCTCTAGACGAGAGAGGGTGCCCGTGCCCCGAGAGAGCCCCGGGGAGAGCCCGAGGCCTGGCCGCAGAGGCTGCCATTGCCTCCCCCGGGCTCCTACCATGGGGCCTGGCCCTGCTCGCCCGAGGCCCAGGTTCACCGCAGGTGAATGCCTTTTGCGGACGCCAAGGACAGGAGGCCGCCGATTTCCCTCGCAGAGGTGGGGGTTCGAGCTCTGGGGGACTGAGGTCGCAGCGGTCACACTCCATTTTTGGGTGGTTCAGCGGAGACTGGAGGGTTGAAGCGGCTGGGTCCAAGTCTGCCGCCTTGTGGCAGGGTGGGGGCGTTGCAGGCGAAGCAAGGCTCTTAGCCTCCCAGGCGGGGCACAGGCCAGACTCCCCACAGGAGAACCGGTCCGTGGACGAGGGTCCCGCCCGCCCGCCCGCCCGCCCGCCGGGACCCGCTCCACCTGGCGCGGAACCTTGGCCGGCCCCTCTTCCCGGCCCCAGGTCCCTAGTTCTTCCCTGGCACTCTGCCTCTGCGGGGGTGGGAGAGCTGCTGGCAAGTGTGGTCCACGGGAAAACGCACGGTCCTCTGGGTGGCAGGGAGGGCTTCCGTTAACTCTGACACCAGCCCAGGGACCGTGTGAACCTGGCCTGATATCTCAAGGGCGGGGCACGTTGCCCGGAGGGATGCTTGTGGTGGGGGGGGCCTGCTTGCGCCTGCGCGGCCCCGCCTCTTGGCCCGAAAACCACCCAGCCGCGGCTCGGACAAAAGCCATCTCCTGGGCGCCTCCCCCCTGTTCTTCCATCCGTAAAGGGGGACCCCTTTACGGATGGAAGAACAGGGGGATCTTCGCAGTGGCGGGGACGGGACGGAGGGGTCTGCGGGTTTGCCGCCACGTAGGCCAGTTGCTCGCACCCCGGCCCCATGCGTGCGAGCTCCATGGAGGAGGTGGGCCGCTTATGGCGGGATGCAGGCGTCCTGCGGGGGTCAAGGGACGGCGTGGGCACTCCCCGGGCGAGAGAGGGCGCCCGGGACCCGAGAGAGCACCCGGGAAAATGCCCAGCCCTGGCCCCCGTGGCTCCAGTGGCCTCCCTAGGCTCCTGCCGTGGGGCCTGGTCCCGCTCACGTGGGCCCAGGTTCTCCGCAGGTGAATGCCTTTTGCGGACACCAAGGACCACAGGCCGCGGACGCCTTCACGGGGAGGGGGGTTCGAGCTCTGTGGGACCCGGGTCCCAGCGGACACAGTCCCTTCTCGCGAAGTCCAGCCCAGACTTGAGAGAGTAGAAGCGTCTCGGTGCACGTTTGCCGCCTCGGGGCAGGGTGGGGCCTTTGGAGCCAAGAAAGACCCTTAGCCCCCCAGGCAGGTCTCAGGCCCGAGTCCCGCCGGGAGACTTGGTCCCTGGGCGTGGGTCCGGCCCGCTCGGCCCCTGCCCACCAGGCGCGGAACCCTGGCGCGCCCCTCATCCAGGCCCCGGGTCCCTAGTTCTTCCCTGGCACTCTGCCTGTGCCGGGGTGGGAGACGCGCTGGCAAGTGTGGTCCACGGGAAAAGGAACGGACCTCTGGGTGGCGGGGAGAGCTTCCAGTTCCACGGACAGGACCCCAGGGACCCTGTGAAGCAGGCCTGATATGTCCAGGGTGGGGCCCGTTGCCCCGAGGGAGGCTTGTGGTGGGGCTGCCTGCCCTCTACCTGCCGGGTCCCGCGTCTTGGCCCGAAACCGGCCAGCTGCGGCTCTGACAAATGCCATCTCCTGGGGGCATCCCCCCTGTTCTTCCATCCGTAAGGGGCGACCCCCTTACGGATGGAAGAACAGGGGGATCTTCGCAGTGGGGCGGTCGGGACGGAGGGGTCTGCGCGTTTCCAGCCACTTAGCCCAGTGACCCGCCGCCCGGCCCCAGAGTTCCAAGCTCCATGGAGGCCGGGGGCCTCTTATCACGGGAAGCAGGTGTCTCCCGGGGGTCAAGGGACGGCGTGGGCACTCTCTAGACGAGAGAGGTTGCCCGTGCCCCGAGAGAGCCCCGGGGAGAGCCCGAGGCCTGGCCGCAGAGGCTGCCATTGCCTCCCCCGGGCTCCTACCATGGGGCCTGGCCCTGCTCGCCCGAGGCCCAGGTTCACCGCAGGTGAATGCCTTTTGCGGACGCCAAGGACAGGAGGCCGCCGATTTCCCTCGCAGAGGTGGGGGTTCGAGCTCTGGGGGACTGAGGTCGCAGCGGTCACACTCCATTTTTGGGTGGTTCAGCGGAGACTGGAGGGTTGAAGCGGCTGGGTCCAAGTCTGCCGCCTTGTGGCAGGGTGGGGGCGTTGCAGGCGAAGCAAGGCTCTTAGCCTCCCAGGCGGGGCACAGGCCAGACTCCCCACAGGAGAACCGGTCCGTGGACGAGGGTCCCGCCCGCCCGCCCGCCCGCCCGCCGGGACCCGCTCCACCTGGCGCGGAACCTTGGCCGGCCCCTCTTCCCGGCCCCAGGTCCCTAGTTCTTCCCTGGCACTCTGCCTCTGCGGGGGTGGGAGAGCTGCTGGCAAGTGTGGTCCACGGGAAAACGCACGGTCCTCTGGGTGGCAGGGAGGGCTTCCGTTAACTCTGACACCAGCCCAGGGACCGTGTGAACCTGGCCTGATATCTCAAGGGCGGGGCACGTTGCCCGGAGGGATGCTTGTGGTGGGGGGGCCTGCTTGCGCCTGCCCTGCCCCGCCTCTTGGCCCGAAAACCACCCAGCCGCGGCTCGGACAAAAGCCATCTCCTGGGCGCCTCCCCCCTGTTCTTCCATCCGTAAAGGGGGACCCCTTTACGGATGGAAGAACAGGGGGATCTTCGCAGTGGCGGGGACGGGACGGAGGGGTCTGCGGGTTTGCCGCCACGTAGGCCAGTTGCTCGCACCCCGGCCCCATGCGTGCGAGCTCCATGGAGGAGGTGGGCCGCTTATGGCGGGATGCAGGCGTCCTGCGGGGGTCAAGGGACGGCGTGGGCACTCCCCGGGCGCGAGAGGTCGCCCGGGACCCGAGAGAGCACCCGGGAAAATGCCCAGCCCTGGCCCTCGTGGCTCCAGTGGCCTCCCTAGGCTCCTGCCGTGGGGCCTGGTCCCGCTCACGTGGGCCCAGGTTCTCCGCAGGTGAATGCCTTTTGCGGACACCAAGGACCACAGGCCGCGGACGCCTTCACGGGGAGGGGGGTTCGAGCCCTGTGGGACCCGGGTCCCAGCGGACACAGTCCCTTCTCGCGAAGTCCAGCCCAGACTTGAGAGAGTAGAAGCGTCTCGGTGCACGTTTGCCGCCTCGGGGCAGGGTGGGGCCTTTTGAGCCAAGAAAGACCCTTAGCCCCCCAGGCAGGTCTCAGGCCCGAGTCCCCCCGGGAGACTTGGTCCCTGGGCGTGGGTCCGGCCCGCTCGGCCCCTGCCCACCAGGCGCGGAACCCTGGCGCGCCCCTCATCCAGGCCCCGGGTCCCTAGTTCTTCCCTGGCACTCTGCCTGTGCCGGGGTGGGAGACGCGCTGGCAAGTGTGGTCCACGGGAAAAGGAACGGACCTCTGGGTGGCGGGGAGAGCTTCCAGTTCCACGGACAGGACCCCAGGGACCCTGTGAAGCAGGCCTGATATGTCCAGGGTGGGGCCCGTTGCCCCGAGGGAGGCTTGTGGTGGGGCTGCCTGCCCTCTACCTGCCGGGTCCCGCGTCTTGGCCCGAAACCGGCCAGCTGCGGCTCTGACAAATGCCATCTCCTGGGGGCATCCCCCCTGTTCTTCCATCCGTAAGGGGCGACCCCCTTACGGATGGAAGAACAGGGGGATCTTCGCAGTGGGGCGGTCGGGACGGAGGGGTCTGCGCGTTTCCAGCCACTTAGCCCAGTGACCCGCCGCCCGGCCCCAGAGTTCCAAGCTCCATGGAGGCCGGGGGCCTCTTATCACGGGAAGCAGGTGTCTCCCGGGGGTCAAGGGACGGCGTGGGCACTCTCTAGACGAGAGAGGGTGCCCGTGCCCCGAGAGAGCCCCGGGGAGAGCCCGAGGCCTGGCCGCAGAGGCTGCCATTGCCTCCCCCGGGCTCCTACCATGGGGCCTGGCCCTGCTCGCCCGAGGCCCAGGTTCACCGCAGGTGAATGCCTTTTGCGGACGCCAAGGACAGGAGGCCGCCGATTTCCCTCGCAGAGGTGGGGGTTCGAGCTCTGGGGGACTGAGGTCGCAGCGGTCACACTCCATTTTTGGGTGGTTCAGCGGAGACTGGAGGGTTGAAGCGGCTGGGTCCAAGTCTGCCGCCTTGTGGCAGGGTGGGGGCGTTGCAGGCGAAGCAAGGCTCTTAGCCTCCCAGGCGGGGCACAGGCCAGACTCCCCACAGGAGAACCGGTCCGTGGACGAGGGTCCCGCCCGCCCGCCCGCCCGCCCGCCGGGACCCGCTCCACCTGGCGCGGAACCTTGGCCGGCCCCTCTTCCCGGCCCCAGGTCCCTAGTTCTTCCCTGGCACTCTGCCTCTGCGGGGGTGGGAGAGCTGCTGGCAAGTGTGGTCCACGGGAAAACGCACGGTCCTCTGGGTGGCAGGGAGGGCTTCCGTTAACTCTGACACCAGCCCAGGGACCGTGTGAACCTGGCCTGATATCTCAAGGGCGGGGCACGTTGCCCGGAGGGATGCTTGTGGTGGGGGGGGCCTGCTTGAGCCTGCGCGGCCCCGCCTCTTGGCCCGAAAACCACCCAGCCGCGGCTCGGACAAAAGCCATCTCCTGGGCGCCTCCCCCCTGTTCTTCCATCCGTAAAGGGGGACCCCTTTACGGATGGAAGAACAGGGGGATCTTCGCAGTGGCGGGGACGGGACGGAGGGGTCTGCGGGTTTGCCGCCACGTAGGCCAGTTGCTCGCACCCCGGCCCCATGCGTGCGAGCTCCATGGAGGAGGTGGGCCGCTTATGGCGGGATGCAGGCGTCCTGCGGGGGTCAAGGGACGGCGTGGGCACTCCCCGGGCGAGAGAGGGCGCCCGGGACCCGAGAGAGCACCCGGGAAAATGCCCAGCCCTGGCCCCCGTGGCTCCAGTGGCCTCCCTAGGCTCCTGCCGTGGGGCCTGGTCCCGCTCACGTGGGCCCAGGTTCTCCGCAGGTGAATGCCTTTTGCGGACACCAAGGACCACAGGCCGCGGACGCCTTCACGGGGAGGGGGGTTCGAGCTCTGTGGGACCCGGGTCCCAGCGGACACAGTCCCTTCTCGCGAAGTCCAGCCCAGACTTGAGAGAGTAGAAGCGTCTCGGTGCACGTTTGCCGCCTCGGGGCAGGGTGGGGCCTTTTGAGCCAAGAAAGACCCTTAGCCCCCCAGGCAGGTCTCAGGCCTGAGTCCCCCCGGGAGACTTGGTCCCTGGGCGTGGGTCCGGCCCGCTCGGCCCCTGCCCACCAGGCGCGGAACCCTGGCGCGCCCCTCATCCAGGCCCCGGGTCCCTAGTTCTTCCCTGGCACTCTGCCTGTGCCGGGGTGGGAGACGCGCTGGCACGTGTGGTCCACGGGAAAAGGAACGGACCTCTGGGTGGCGGGGAGAGCTTCCAGTTCCACGGACAGGACCCCAGGGACCCTGTGAAGCAGGCCTGATATGTCCAGGGTGGGGCCCGTTGCCCCGAGGGAGGCTTGTGGTGGGGCTGCCTGCCCTCTACCTGCCGGGTCCCGCGTCTTGGCCCGAAACCGGCCAGCTGCGGCTCTGACAAATGCCATCTCCTGGGGGCATCCCCCCTGTTCTTCCATCCGTAAGGGGCGACCCCCTTACGGATGGAAGAACAGGGGGATCTTCGCAGTGGGGCGGTCGGGACGGAGGGGTCTGCGCGTTTCCAGCCACTTAGCCCAGTGACCCGCCGCCCGGCCCCAGAGTTCCAAGCTCCATGGAGGCCGGGGGCCTCTTATCACGGGAAGCAGGTGTCTCCCGGGGGTCAAGGGACGGCGTGGGCACTCTCTAGACGAGAGAGGGTGCCCGTGCCCCGAGAGAGCCCCGGGGAGAGCCCGAGGCCTGGCCGCAGAGGCTGCCATTGCCTCCCCCGGGCTCCTACCATGGGGCCTGGCCCTGCTCGCCCGAGGCCCAGGTTCACCGCAGGTGAATGCCTTTTGCGGACGCCAGGACAGGAGGCCGCCGATTCCCTCGCAGAGGTGGGGGTTCGAGCTCTGGGGGACTGAGGTCGCAGCGGTCACACTCCATTTTTGGGTGGTTCAGCGGAGACTGGAGGGTTGAAGCGGCTGGGTCCAAGTCTGCCGCCTTGTGGCAGGGTGGGGGCGTTGCAGGCGAAGCAAGGCTCTTAGCCTCCCAGGCGGGGCACAGGCCAGACCCCCCCACAGGAGAACCGGTCCGTGGACGAGGGTCCCGCCCGCCCGCCCGCCCGCCGGGACCCGCTCCACCTGGCGCGGAACCTTGGCCGGCCCCTCTTCCCGGCCCCAGGTCCCTAGTTCTTCCCTGGCACTCTGCCTCTGCGGGGGTGGGAGAGCTGCTGGCAAGTGTGGTCCACGGGAAAACGCACGGTCCTCTGGGTGGCAGGGAGGGCTTCCGTTAACTCTGACACCAGCCCAGGGACCGTGTGAACCTGGCCTGATATCTCAAGGGCGGGGCACGTTGCCCGGAGGGATGCTTGTGGTGGGGGGGGCCTGCTTGCGCCTGCGCGGCCCCGCCTCTTGGCCCGAAAACCACCCAGCCGCGGCTCGGACAAAAGCCATCTCCTGGGCGCCTCCCCCCTGTTCTTCCATCCGTAAAGGGGGACCCCTTTACGGATGGAAGAACAGGGGGATCTTCGCAGTGGCGGGGACGGGACGGAGGGGTCTGCGGGTTTGCCGCCACGTAGGCCAGTTGCTCGCACCCCGGCCCCATGCGTGCGAGCTCCGTGGAGGAGGTGGGCCGCTTATGGCGGGATGCAGGCGTCCTGCGGGGGTCAAGGGACGGCGTGGGCACTCCCCGGGCGAGAGAGGGCGCCCGGGACCCGAGAGAGCACCCGGGAAAATGCCCAGCCCTGGCCCCCGTGGCTCCAGTGGCCTCCCTAGGCTCCTGCCGTGGGGCCTGGTCCCGCTCACGTGGGCCCAGGTTCTCCGCAGGTGAATGCCTTTTGCGGACACCAAGGACCACAGGCCGCGGACGCCTTCACGGGGAGGGGGGTTCGAGCCCTGTGGGACCCGGGTCCCAGCGGACACAGTCCCTTCTCGCGAAGTCCAGCCCAGACTTGAGAGAGTAGAAGCGTCTCGGTGCACGTTTGCCGCCTCGGGGCAGGGTGGGGCCTTTTGAGCCAAGAAAGACCCTTAGCCCCCCAGGCAGGTCTCAGGCCCGAGTCCCCCCGGGAGACTTGGTCCCTGGGCGTGGGTCCGGCCCGCTCGGCCCCTGCCCACCAGGCGCGGAACCCTGGCGCGCCCCTCATCCAGGCCCCGGGTCCCTAGTTCTTCCCTGGCACTCTGCCTGTGCCGGGGTGGGAGACGCGCTGGCAAGTGTGGTCCACGGGAAAAGGAACGGACCTCTGGGTGGCGGGGAGAGCTTCCAGTTCCACGGACAGGACCCCAGGGACCCTGTGAAGCAGGCCTGATATGTCCAGGGTGGGGCCCGTTGCCCCGAGGGAGGCTTGTGGTGGGGCTGCCTGCCCTCTACCTGCCGGGTCCCGCGTCTTGGCCCGAAACCGGCCAGCTGCGGCTCTGACAAATGCCATCTCCTGGGGGCATCCCCCCTGTTCTTCCATCCGTAAGGGGCGACCCCCTTACGGATGGAAGAACAGGGGGATCTTCGCAGTGGGGCGGTCGGGACGGAGGGGTCTGCGCGTTTCCAGCCACTTAGCCCAGTGACCCGCCGCCCGGCCCCAGAGTTCCAAGCTCCATGGAGGCCGGGGGCCTCTTATCACGGGAAGCAGGTGTCTCCCGGGGGTCAAGGGACGGCGTGGGCACTCTCTAGACGAGAGAGGGTGCCCGTGCCCCGAGAGAGCCCCGGGGAGAGCCCGAGGCCTGGCCGCAGAGGCTGCCATTGCCTCCCCCGGGCTCCTACCATGGGGCCTGGCCCTGCTCGCCCGAGGCCCAGGTTCACCGCAGGTGAATGCCTTTTGCGGACGCCAAGGACAGGAGGCCGCCGATTCCCTCGCAGAGGTGGGGGTTCGAGCTCTGGGGGACTGAGGTCGCAGCGGTCACACTCCATTTTTGGGTGGTTCAGCGGAGACTGGAGGGTTGGAGCGGCTGGGTCCAAGTCTGCCGCCTTGTGGCAGGGTGGGGGCGTTGCAGGCGAAGCAAGGCTCTTAGCCTCCCAGGCGGGGCACAGGCCAGACCCCCCACAGGAGAACCGGTCCGTGGACGAGGGTCCCGCCCGCCCGCCCGCCCGCCGGGACCCGCTCCACCTGGCGCGGAACCTTGGCCGGCCCCTCTTCCCGGCCCCAGGTCCCTAGTTCTTCCCTGGCACTCTGCCTCTGCGGGGGTGGGAGAGCTGCTGGCAAGTGTGGTCCACGGGAAAACGCACGGTCCTCTGGGTGGCAGGGAGGGCTTCCGTTAACTCTGACACCAGCCCAGGGACCGTGTGAACCTGGCCTGATATCTCAAGGGCGGGGCACGTTGCCCGGAGGGATGCTTGTGGTGGGGGGGCCTGCTTGCGCCTGCGCGGCCCCGCCTCTTGGCCCGAAAACCACCCAGCCGCGGCTCGGACAAAAGCCATCTCCTGGGCGCCTCCCCCCTGTTCTTCCATCCGTAAAGGGGGACCCCTTTACGGATGGAAGAACAGGGCGATCTTCGCAGTGGCGGGGACGGGACGGAGGGGTCTGCGGGTTTGCCGCCACGTAGGCCAGTTGCTCGCACCCCGGCCCCATGCGTGCGAGCTCCGTGGAGGAGGTGGGCCGCTTATGGCGGGATGCAGGCGTCCTGCGGGGGTCAAGGGACGGCGTGGGCACTCCCCGGGCGAGAGAGGGCGCCCGGGACCCGAGAGAGCACCCGGGAAAATGCCCAGCCCTGGCCCCCGTGGCTCCAGTGGCCTCCCTAGGCTCCTGCCGTGGGGCCTGGTCCCGCTCACGTGGGCCCAGGTTCTCCGCAGGTGAATGCCTTTTGCGGACACCAAGGACCACAGGCCGCGGACGCCTTCACGGGGAGGGGGGTTCGAGCCCTGTGGGACCCGGGTCCCAGCGGACACAGTCCCTTCTCGCGAAGTCCAGCCCAGACTTGAGAGAGTAGAAGCGTCTCGGTGCACGTTTGCCGCCTCGGGGCAGGGTGGGGCCTTTTGAGCCAAGAAAGACCCTTAGCCCCCCAGGCAGGTCTCAGGCCCGAGTCCCCCCGGGAGACTTGGTCCCTGGGCGTGGGTCCGGCCCGCTCGGCCCCTGCCCACCAGGCGCGGAACCCTGGCGCGCCCCTCATCCAGGCCCCGGGTCCCTAGTTCTTCCCTGGCACTCTGCCTGTGCCGGGGTGGGAGACGCGCTGGCAAGTGTGGTCCACGGGAAAAGGAACGGACCTCTGGGTGGCGGGGAGAGCTTCCAGTTCCACGGACAGGACCCCAGGGACCCTGTGAAGCAGGCCTGATATGTCCAGGGTGGGGCCCGTTGCCCCGAGGGAGGCTTGTGGTGGGGCTGCCTGCCCTCTACCTGCCGGGTCCCGCGTCTTGGCCCGAAACCGGCCAGCTGCGGCTCTGACAAATGCCATCTCCTGGGGGCATCCCCCCTGTTCTTCCATCCGTAAGGGGCGACCCCCTTACGGATGGAAGAACAGGGGGATCTTCGCAGTGGGGCGGTCGGGACGGAGGGGTCTGCGCGTTTCCAGCCACTTAGCCCAGTGACCCGCCGCCCGGCCCCAGAGTTCCAAGCTCCATGGAGGCCGGGGGCCTCTTATCACGGGAAGCAGGTGTCTCCCGGGGGTCAAGGGACGGCGTGGGCACTCTCTAGACGAGAGAGGGTGCCCGTGCCCCGAGAGAGCCCCGGGGAGAGCCCGAGGCCTGGCCGCAGAGGCTGCCATTGCCTCCCCCGGGCTCCTACCATGGGGCCTGGCCCTGCTCGCCCGAGGCCCAGGTTCACCGCAGGTGAATGCCTTTTGCGGACGCCAAGGACAGGAGGCCGCCGATTCCCTCGCAGAGGTGGGGGTTCGAGCTCTGGGGGACTGAGGTCGCAGCGGTCACACTCCATTTTTGGGTGGTTCAGCGGAGACTGGAGGGTTGAAGCGGCTGGGTCAAGTCTGCCGCCTTGTGGCAGGGTGGGGGCGTTGCAGGCGAAGCAAGGCTCTTAGCCTCCCAGGCGGGGCACAGGCCAGACCCCCCACAGGAGAACCGGTCCGTGGACGAGGGTCCCGCCCGCCCGCCCGCCCGCCGGGACCCGCTCCACCTGGCGCGGAACCTTGGCCGGCCCCTCTTCCCGGCCCCAGGTCCCTAGTTCTTCCCTGGCACTCTGCCTCTGCGGGGGTGGGAGAGCTGCTGGCAAGTGTGGTCCACGGGAAAACGCACGGTCCTCTGGGTGGCAGGGAGGGCTTCCGTTAACTCTGACACCAGCCCAGGGACCGTGTGAAACCTGGCCTGATATCTCAAGGGCGGGGCACGTTGCCCGGAGGGATGCTTGTGGTGGGGGGGCCTGCTTGCGCCTGCGCGGCCCCGCCTCTTGGCCCGAAAACCACGCAGCCGCGGCTCGGACAAAAGCCATCTCCTGGGCGCCTCCCCCCTGTTCTTCCATCCGTAAAGGGGGACCCCTTTACGGATGGAAGAACAGGGGGATCTTCGCAGTGGCGGGGACGGGACGGAGGGGTCTGCGGGTTTGCCGCCACGTAGGCCAGTTGCTCGCACCCCGGCCCCATGCGTGCGAGCTCCGTGGAGGAGGTGGGCCGCTTATGGCGGGGATGCAGGCGTCCTGCGGGGGTCAAGGGACGGCGTGGGCACTCCCCGGGCGAGAGAGGGCGCCCGGGACCCGAGAGAGCACCCGGGAAAATGCCCAGCCCTGGCCCCCGTGGCTCCAGTGGCCTCCCTAGGCTCCTGCCGTGGGGCCTGGTCCCGCTCACGTGGGCCCAGGTTTCTCCGCAGGTGAATGCCTTTTGCGGACACCAAGGACCACAGGCCGCGGACGCCTTCACGGGGAGGGGGGTTCGAGCCCTGTGGGACCCGGGTCCCAGCGGACACAGTCCCTTCTCGCGAAGTCCAGCCCAGACTTGAGAGAGTAGAAGCGTCTCGGTGCACGTTTGCCGCCTCGGGGCAGGGTGGGGCCTTTTGAGCCAAGAAAGACCCTTAGCCCCCCAGGCAGGTCTCAGGCCCGAGTCCCCCCGGGAGACTTGGTCCCTGGGCGTGGGTCCGGCCCGCTCGGCCCCTGCCCACCAGGCGCGGAACCCTGGCGCGCCCCTCATCCAGGCCCCGGGTCCCTAGTTCTTCCCTGGCACTCTGCCTGTGCCGGGGTGGGAGACGCGCTGGCAAGTGTGGTCCACGGGAAAAGGAACGGACCTCTGGGTGGCGGGGAGAGCTTCCAGTTCCACGGACAGGACCCCAGGGACCCTGTGAAGCAGGCCTGATATGTCCAGGGTGGGGCCCGTTGCCCCGAGGGAGGCTTGTGGTGGGGCTGCCTGCCCTCTACCTGCCGGGTCCCGCGTCTTGGCCCGAAACCGGCCAGCTGCGGCTCTGACAAATGCCATCTCCTGGGGGCATCCCCCCTGTTCTTCCATCCGTAAGGGGCGACCCCCTTACGGATGGAAGAACAGGGGGATCTTCGCAGTGGGGCGGTCGGGACGGAGGGGTCTGCGCGTTTCCAGCCACTTAGCCCAGTGACCCGCCGCCCGGCCCCAGAGTTCCAAGCTCCATGGAGGCCGGGGGCCTCTTATCACGGGAAGCAGGTGTCTCCCGGGGGTCAAGGGACGGCGTGGGCACTCTCTAGACGAGAGAGGGTGCCCGTGCCCCGAGAGAGCCCCGGGGAGAGCCCGAGGCCTGGCCGCAGAGGCTGCCATTGCCTCCCCCGGGCTCCTACCATGGGGCCTGGCCCTGCTCGCCCGAGGCCCAGGTTCACCGCAGGTGAATGCCTTTTGCGGACGCCAAGGACAGGAGGCCGCCGATTCCCTCGCAGAGGTGGGGGTTCGAGCTCTGGGGGACTGAGGTCGCAGCGGTCACACTCCATTTTTGGGTGGTTCAGCGGAGACTGGAGGGTTGAAGCGGCTGGGTCCAAGTCTGCCGCCTTGTGGCAGGGTGGGGGCGTTGCAGGCGAAGCAAGGCTCTTAGCCTCCCAGGCGGGGCACAGGCCAGACCCCCCACAGGAGAACCGGTCCGTGGACGAGGGTCCCGCCCGCCCGCCCCGCCCGCCGGGACCCGCTCCACCTGGCGCGGAACCTTGGCCGGCCCCTCTTCCCGGCCCCAGGTCCCTAGTTCTTCCCTGGCACTCTGCCTCTGCGGGGGTGGGAGAGCTGCTGGCAAGTGTGGTCCACGGGAAAACGCACGGTCCTCTGGGTGGCAGGGAGGGCTTCCGTTAACTCTGACACCAGCCCAGGGACCGTGTGAACCTGGCCTGATATCTCAAGGGCGGGGCACGTTGCCCGGAGGGATGCTTGTGGTGGGGGGGCCTGCTTGCGCCTGCGCGGCCCCGCCTCTTGGCCGAAAACCACCCAGCCGCGGCTCGGACAAAAGCCATCTCCTGGGCGCCTCCCCCCTGTTCTTCCATCCGTAAAGGGGGACCCCTTTACGGATGGAAGAACAGGGGGATCTTCGCAGTGGCGGGGACGGGACGGAGGGGTCTGCGGGTTTGCCGCCACGTAGGCCAGTTGCTCGCACCCCCGGCCCCATGCGTGCGAGCTCCGTGGAGGAGGTGGGCCGCTTATGGCGGGATGCAGGCGTCCTGCGGGGGTCAAGGGACGGCGTGGGCACTCCCCGGGCGAGAGACGGGCGCCCGGGACCCGAGAGAGCACCCGGGAAAATGCCCAGCCCTGGCCCCCGTGGCTCCAGTGGCCTCCCTAGGCTCCTGCCGTGGGGCCTGGTCCCGCTCACGTGGGCCCAGGTTCTCCGCAGGTGAATGCCTTTTGCGGACACCAAGGACCACAGGCCGCGGACGCCTTCACGGGGAGGGGGGTTCGAGCTCTGTGGGACCCGGGTCCCAGCGGACACAGTCCCTTCTCGCGAAGTCCAGCCCAGACTTGAGAGAGTAGAAGCGTCTCGGTGCACGTTTGCCGCCTCGGGGCAGGGTGGGCCTTTTGAGCCAAGAAAGACCCTTAGCCCCCCAGGCAGGTCTCAGGCCCGAGTCCCCCCGGGAGACTTGGTCCCTGGGCGTGGGTCCGGCCCGCTCGGCCCCTGCCCACCAGGCGCGGAACCCTGGCGCGCCCCTCATCCAGGCCCCGGGTCCCTAGTTCTTCCCTGGCACTCTGCCTGTGCCGGGGTGGGAGACGCGCTGGCAAGTGTGGTCCACGGGAAAAGGAACGGACCTCTGGGTGGCGGGGAGAGCTTCCAGTTCCACGGACAGGACCCCAGGGACCCTGTGAAGCAGGCCTGATATGTCCAGGGTGGGGCCCGTTGCCCCGAGGGAGGCTTGTGGTGGGGCTGCCTGCCCTCTACCTGCCGGGTCCCGCGTCTTGGCCCGAAACCGGCCAGCTGCGGCTCTGACAAATGCCATCTCCTGGGGGCATCCCCCCTGTTCTTCCATCCGTAAGGGGCGACCCCCTTACGGATGGAAGAACAGGGGGATCTTCGCAGTGGGGCGGTCGGGACGGAGGGGTCTGCGCGTTTCCAGCCACTTAGCCCAGTGACCCGCCGCCCGGCCCCAGAGTTCCAAGCTCCATGGAGGCCGGGGGCCTCTTATCACGGGAAGCAGGTGTCTCCCGGGGGTCAAGGGACGGCGTGGGCACTCTCTAGACGAGAGAGGGTGCCCGTGCCCCGAGAGAGCCCCGGGGAGAGCCCGAGGCCTGGCCGCAGAGGCTGCCATTGCCTCCCCCGGGCTCCTACCATGGGGCCTGGCCCTGCTCGCCCGAGGCCCAGGTTCACCGCAGGTGAATGCCTTTTGCGGACGCCAAGGACAGGAGGCCGCCGATTCCCTCGCAGAGGTGGGGGTTCGAGCTCTGGGGGACTGAGGTCGCAGCGGTCACACTCCATTTTTGGGTGGTTCAGCGGAGACTGGAGGGTTGAAGCGGCTGGGTCCAAGTCTGCCGCCTTGTGGCAGGGTGGGGGCGTTGCAGGCGAAGCAAGGCTCTTAGCCTCCCAGGCGGGGCACAGGCCAGACCCCCCACAGGAGAACCGGTCCGTGGACGAGGGTCCCGCCCGCCCGCCCGCCCGCCGGGACCCGCTCCACCTGGCGCGGAACCTTGGCCGGCCCCTCTTCCCGGCCCCAGGTCCCTAGTTCTTCCCTGGCACTCTGCCTCTGCGGGGGTGGGAGAGCTGCTGGCAAGTGTGGTCCACGGGAAAACGCACGGTCCTCTGGGTGGCAGGGAGGGCTTCCGTTAACTCTGACACCAGCCCAGGGACCGTGTGAACCTGGCCTGATATCTCAAGGGCGGGGCACGTTGCCCGGAGGGATGCTTGTGGTGGGGGGGCCTGCTTGCGCCTGCGCGGCCCCGCCTCTTGGCCCGAAAACCACCCAGCCGCGGCTCGGACAAAAGCCATCTCCTGGGCGCCTCCCCCCTGTTCTTCCATCCGTAAAGGGGGACCCCTTTACGGATGGAAGAACAGGGGGATCTTCGCAGTGGCGGGGACGGGACGGAGGGGTCTGCGGGTTTGCCGCCACGTAGGCCAGTTGCTCGCACCCCGGCCCCATGCGTGCGAGCTCCGTGGAGGAGGTGGGCCGCTTATGGCGGGATGCAGGCGTCCTGCGGGGGTCAAGGGACGGCGTGGGCACTCCCCGGGCGAGAGAGGGCGCCCGGGACCCGAGAGAGCACCCGGGAAAATGCCCAGCCCTGGCCCCCGTGGCTCCAGTGGCCTCCCTAGGCTCCTGCCGTGGGGCCTGGTCCCGCTCACGTGGGCCCAGGTTCTCCGCAGGTGAATGCCTTTTGCGGACACCAAGGACCACAGGCCGCGGACGCCTTCACGGGGAGGGGGGTTCGAGCCCTGTGGGACCCGGGTCCCAGCGGACACAGTCCCTTCTCGCGAAGTCCAGCCCAGACTTGAGAGAGTAGAAGCGTCTCGGTGCACGTTTGCCGCCTCGGGGCAGGGTGGGGCCTTTTGAGCCAAGAAAGACCCTTAGCCCCCCAGGCAGGTCTCAGGCCCGAGTCCCCCCGGGAGACTTGGTCCCTGGGCGTGGGTCCGGCCCGCTCGGCCCCTGCCCACCAGGCGCGGAACCCTGGCGCGCCCCTCATCCAGGCCCCGGGTCCCTAGTTCTTCCCTGGCACTCTGCCTGTGCCGGGGTGGGAGACGCGCTGGCAAGTGTGGTCCACGGGAAAAGGAACGGACCTCTGGGTGGCGGGGAGAGCTTCCAGTTCCACGGACAGGACCCCAGGGACCCTGTGAAGCAGGCCTGATATGTCCAGGGTGGGGCCCGTTGCCCCGAGGGAGGCTTGTGGTGGGGCTGCCTGCCCTCTACCTGCCGGGTCCCGCGTCTTGGCCCGAAACCGGCCAGCTGCGGCTCTGACAAATGCCATCTCCTGGGGGCATCCCCCCTGTTCTTCCATCCGTAAGGGGCGACCCCCTTACGGATGGAAGAACAGGGGGATCTTCGCAGTGGGGCGGTCGGGACGGAGGGGTCTGCGCGTTTCCAGCCACTTAGCCCAGTGACCCGCCGCCCGGCCCCAGAGTTCCAAGCTCCATGGAGGCCGGGGGCCTCTTATCACGGGAAGCAGGTGTCTCCCGGGGGTCAAGGGACGGCGTGGGCACTCTCTAGACGAGAGAGGGTGCCCGTGCCCCGAGAGAGCCCCGGGGAGAGCCCGAGGCCTGGCCGCAGAGGCTGCCATTGCCTCCCCCGGGCTCCTACCATGGGGCCTGGCCCTGCTCGCCCGAGGCCCAGGTTCACCGCAGGTGAATGCCTTTTGCGGACGCCAAGGACAGGAGGCCGCCGATTCCCTCGCAGAGGTGGGGGTTCGAGCTCTGGGGGACTGAGGTCGCAGCGGTCACACTCCATTTTTGGGTGGTTCAGCGGAGACTGGAGGGTTGAAGCGGCTGGGTCCAAGTCTGCCGCCTTGTGGCAGGGTGGGGGCGTTGCAGGCGAAGCAAGGCTCTTAGCCTCCCAGGCGGGGCACAGGCCAGACCCCCCACAGGAGAACCGGTCCGTGGACGAGGGTCCCGCCCGCCCGCCCGCCCGCCGGGACCCGCTCCACCTGGCGCGGAACCTTGGCCGGCCCCTCTTCCCGGCCCCAGGTCCCTAGTTCTTCCCTGGCACTCTGCCTCTGCGGGGGTGGGAGAGCTGCTGGCAAGTGTGGTCCACGGGAAAACGCACGGTCCTCTGGGTGGCAGGGAGGGCTTCCGTTAACTCTGACACCAGCCCAGGGACCGTGTGAACCTGGCCTGATATCTCAAGGGCGGGGCACGTTGCCCGGAGGGATGCTTGTGGTGGGGGGGCCTGCTTGCGCCTGCGCGGCCCCGCCTCTTGGCCCGAAAACCACCCAGCCGCGGCTCGGACAAAAGCCATCTCCTGGGCGCCTCCCCCCTGTTCTTCCATCCGTAAAGGGGGACCCCTTTACGGATGGAAGAACAGGGGGATCTTCGCAGTGGCGGGGACGGGACGGAGGGGTCTGCGGGTTTGCCGCCACGTAGGCCAGTTGCTCGCACCCCGGCCCCATGCGTGCGAGCTCCGTGGAGGAGGTGGGCCGCTTATGGCGGGATGCAGGCGTCCTGCGGGGGTCAAGGGACGGCGTGGGCACTCCCCGGGCGAGAGAGGGCGCCCGGGACCCGAGAGAGCACCCGGGAAAATGCCCAGCCCTGGCCCCCGTGGCTCCAGTGGCCTCCCTAGGCTCCTGCCGTGGGGCCTGGTCCCGCTCACGTGGGCCCAGGTTCTCCGCAGGTGAATGCCTTTTGCGGACACCAAGGACCACAGGCCGCGGACGCCTTCACGGGGAGGGGGGTTCGAGCCCTGTGGGACCCGGGTCCCAGCGGACACAGTCCCTTCTCGCGAAGTCCAGCCCAGACTTGAGAGAGTAGAAGCGTCTCGGTGCACGTTTGCCGCCTCGGGGCAGGGTGGGGCCTTTTGAGCCAAGAAAGACCCTTAGCCCCCCAGGCAGGTCTCAGGCCCGAGTCCCCCCGGGAGACTTGGTCCCTGGGCGTGGGTCCGGCCCGCTCGGCCCCTGCCCACCAGGCGCGGAACCCTGGCGCGCCCCTCATCCAGGCCCCGGGTCCCTAGTTCTTCCCTGGCACTCTGCCTGTGCCGGGGTGGGAGACGCGCTGGCAAGTGTGGTCCACGGGAAAAGGAACGGACCTCTGGGTGGCGGGGAGAGCTTCCAGTTCCACGGACAGGACCCCAGGGACCCTGTGAAGCAGGCCTGATATGTCCAGGGTGGGGCCCGTTGCCCCGAGGGAGGCTTGTGGTGGGGCTGCCTGCCCTCTACCTGCCGGGTCCCGCGTCTTGGCCCGAAACCGGCCAGCTGCGGCTCTGACAAATGCCATCTCCTGGGGGCATCCCCCCTGTTCTTCCATCCGTAAGGGGCGACCCCCTTACGGATGGAAGAACAGGGGGATCTTCGCAGTGGGGCGGTCGGGACGGAGGGGTCTGCGCGTTTCCAGCCACTTAGCCCAGTGACCCGCCGCCCGGCCCCAGAGTTCCAAGCTCCATGGAGGCCGGGGGCCTCTTATCACGGGAAGCAGGTGTCTCCCGGGGGTCAAGGGACGGCGTGGGCACTCTCTAGACGAGAGAGGGTGCCCGTGCCCCGAGAGAGCCCCGGGGAGAGCCCGAGGCCTGGCCGCAGAGGCTGCCATTGCCTCCCCCGGGCTCCTACCATGGGGCCTGGCCCTGCTCGCCCGAGGCCCAGGTTCACCGCAGGTGAATGCCTTTTGCGGACGCCAAGGACAGGAGGCCGCCGATTCCCTCGCAGAGGTGGGGGTTCGAGCTCTGGGGGACTGAGGTCGCAGCGGTCACACTCCATTTTTGGGTGGTTCAGCGGAGACTGGAGGGTTGAAGCGGCTGGGTCCAAGTCTGCCGCCTTGTGGCAGGGTGGGGGCGTTGCAGGCGAAGCAAGGCTCTTAGCCTCCCAGGCGGGGCACAGGCCAGACCCCCCACAGGAGAACCGGTCCGTGGACGAGGGTCCCGCCCGCCCGCCCGCCCGCCGGGACCCGCTCCACCTGGCGCGGAACCTTGGCCGGCCCCTCTTCCCGGCCCCAGGTCCCTAGTTCTTCCCTGGCACTCTGCCTCTGCGGGGGTGGGAGAGCTGCTGGCAAGTGTGGTCCACGGGAAAACGCACGGTCCTCTGGGTGGCAGGGAGGGCTTCCGTTAACTCTGACACCAGCCCAGGGACCGTGTGAACCTGGCCTGATATCTCAAGGGCGGGGCACGTTGCCCGGAGGGATGCTTGTGGTGGGGGGGCCTGCTTGCGCCTGCGCGGCCCCGCCTCTTGGCCCGAAAACCACCCAGCCGCGGCTCGGACAAAAGCCATCTCCTGGGCGCCTCCCCCCTGTTCTTCCATCCGTAAAGGGGGACCCCTTTACGGATGGAAGAACAGGGGGATCTTCGCAGTGGCGGGGACGGGACGGAGGGGTCTGCGGGTTTGCCGCCACGTAGGCCAGTTGCTCGCACCCCGGCCCCATGCGTGCGAGCTCCGTGGAGGAGGTGGGCCGCTTATGGCGGGATGCAGGCGTCCTGCGGGGGTCAAGGGACGGCGTGGGCACTCCCCGGGCGAGAGAGGGCGCCCGGGACCCGAGAGAGCACCCGGGAAAATGCCCAGCCCTGGCCCCCGTGGCTCCAGTGGCCTCCCTAGGCTCCTGCCGTGGGGCCTGGTCCCGCTCACGTGGGCCCAGGTTCTCCGCAGGTGAATGCCTTTTGCGGACACCAAGGACCACAGGCCGCGGACGCCTTCACGGGGAGGGGGGTTCGAGCCCTGTGGGACCCGGGTCCCAGCGGACACAGTCCCTTCTCGCGAAGTCCAGCCCAGACTTGAGAGAGTAGAAGCGTCTCGGTGCACGTTTGCCGCCTCGGGGCAGGGTGGGGCCTTTTGAGCCAAGAAAGACCCTTAGCCCCCCAGGCAGGTCTCAGGCCCGAGTCCCCCCGGGAGACTTGGTCCCTGGGCGTGGGTCCGGCCCGCTCGGCCCCTGCCCACCAGGCGCGGAACCCTGGCGCGCCCCTCATCCAGGCCCCGGGTCCCTAGTTCTTCCCTGGCACTCTGCCTGTGCCGGGGTGGGAGACGCGCTGGCAAGTGTGGTCCACGGGAAAAGGAACGGACCTCTGGGTGGCGGGGAGAGCTTCCAGTTCCACGGACAGGACCCCAGGGACCCTGTGAAGCAGGCCTGATATGTCCAGGGTGGGGCCCGTTGCCCCGAGGGAGGCTTGTGGTGGGGCTGCCTGCCCTCTACCTGCCGGGTCCCGCGTCTTGGCCCGAAACCGGCCAGCTGCGGCTCTGACAAATGCCATCTCCTGGGGGCATCCCCCCTGTTCTTCCATCCGTAAGGGGCGACCCCCTTACGGATGGAAGAACAGGGGGATCTTCGCAGTGGGGCGGTCGGGACGGAGGGGTCTGCGCGTTTCCAGCCACTTAGCCCAGTGACCCGCCGCCCGGCCCCAGAGTTCCAAGCTCCATGGAGGCCGGGGGCCTCTTATCACGGGAAGCAGGTGTCTCCCGGGGGTCAAGGGACGGCGTGGGCACTCTCTAGACGAGAGAGGGTGCCCGTGCCCCGAGAGAGCCCCGGGGAGAGCCCGAGGCCTGGCCGCAGAGGCTGCCATTGCCTCCCCCGGGCTCCTACCATGGGGCCTGGCCCTGCTCGCCCGAGGCCCAGGTTCACCGCAGGTGAATGCCTTTTGCGGACGCCAAGGACAGGAGGCCGCCGATTCCCTCGCAGAGGTGGGGGTTCGAGCTCTGGGGGACTGAGGTCGCAGCGGTCACATTCCATTTTTGGGTGGTTCAGCGGAGACTGGAGGGTTGAAGCGGCTGGGTCCAAGTCTGCCGCCTTGTGGCAGGGTGGGGGCGTTGCAGGCGAAGCAAGGCTCTTAGCCTCCCAGGCGGGGCACAGGCCAGACCCCCCACAGGAGAACCGGTCCGTGGACGAGGGTCCCGCCCGCCCGCCCGCCCGCCGGGACCCGCTCCACCTGGCGCGGAACCTTGGCCGGCCCCTCTTCCCGGCCCCAGGTCCCTAGTTCTTCCCTGGCACTCTGCCTCTGCGGGGGTGGGAGAGCTGCTGGCAAGTGTGGTCCACGGGAAAACGCACGGTCCTCTGGGTGGCAGGGAGGGCTTCCGTTAACTCTGACACCAGCCCAGGGACCGTGTGAACCTGGCCTGATATCTCAAGGGCGGGGCACGTTGCCCGGAGGGATGCTTGTGGTGGGGGGGCCTGCTTGCGCCTGCGCGGCCCCGCCTCTTGGCCCGAAAACCACCCAGCCGCGGCTCGGACAAAAGCCATCTCCTGGGCGCCTCCCCCCTGTTCTTCCATCCGTAAAGGGGGACCCCTTTACGGATGGAAGAACAGGGGGATCTTCGCAGTGGCGGGGACGGGACGGAGGGGTCTGCGGGTTTGCCGCCACGTAGGCCAGTTGCTCGCACCCCGGCCCCATGCGTGCGAGCTCCGTGGAGGAGGTGGGCCGCTTATGGCGGGATGCAGGCGTCCTGCGGGGGTCAAGGGACGGCGTGGGCACTCCCCGGGCGAGAGAGGGCGCCCGGGACCCGAGAGAGCACCCGGGAAAATGCCCAGCCCTGGCCCCCGTGGCTCCAGTGGCCTCCCTAGGCTCCTGCCGTGGGGCCTGGTCCCGCTCACGTGGGCCCAGGTTCTCCGCAGGTGAATGCCTTTTGCGGACACCAAGGACCACAGGCCGCGGACGCCTTCACGGGGAGGGGGGTTCGAGCCCTGTGGGACCCGGGTCCCAGCGGACACAGTCCCTTCTCGCGAAGTCCAGCCCAGACTTGAGAGAGTAGAAGCGTCTCGGTGCACGTTTGCCGCCTCGGGGCAGGGTGGGGCCTTTTGAGCCAAGAAAGACCCTTAGCCCCCCAGGCAGGTCTCAGGCCCGAGTCCCCCCGGGAGACTTGGTCCCTGGGCGTGGGTCCGGCCCGCTCGGCCCCTGCCCACCAGGCGCGGAACCCTGGCGCGCCCCTCATCCAGGCCCCGGGTCCCTAGTTCTTCCCTGGCACTCTGCCTGTGCCGGGGTGGGAGACGCGCTGGCAAGTGTGGTCCACGGGAAAAGGAACGGACCTCTGGGTGGCGGGGAGAGCTTCCAGTTCCACGGACAGGACCCCAGGGACCCTGTGAAGCAGGCCTGATATGTCCAGGGTGGGGCCCGTTGCCCCGAGGGAGGCTTGTGGTGGGGCTGCCTGCCCTCTACCTGCCGGGTCCCGCGTCTTGGCCCGAAACCGGCCAGCTGCGGCTCTGACAAATGCCATCTCCTGGGGGCATCCCCCCTGTTCTTCCATCCGTAAGGGGCGACCCCCTTACGGATGGAAGAACAGGGGGATCTTCGCAGTGGGGCGGTCGGGACGGAGGGGTCTGCGCGTTTCCAGCCACTTAGCCCAGTGACCCGCCGCCCGGCCCCAGAGTTCCAAGCTCCATGGAGGCCGGGGGCCTCTTATCACGGGAAGCAGGTGTCTCCCGGGGGTCAAGGGACGGCGTGGGCACTCTCTAGACGAGAGAGGGTGCCCGTGCCCCGAGAGAGCCCCGGGGAGAGCCCGAGGCCTGGCCGCAGAGGCTGCCATTGCCTCCCCCGGGCTCCTACCATGGGGCCTGGCCCTGCTCGCCCGAGGCCCAGGTTCACCGCAGGTGAATGCCTTTTGCGGACGCCAAGGACAGGAGGCCGCCGATTCCCTCGCAGAGGTGGGGGTTCGAGCTCTGGGGGACTGAGGTCGCAGCGGTCACACTCCATTTTTGGGTGGTTCAGCGGAGACTGGAGGGTTGAAGCGGCTGGGTCCAAGTCTGCCGCCTTGTGGCAGGGTGGGGGCGTTGCAGGCGAAGCAAGGCTCTTAGCCTCCCAGGCGGGGCACAGGCCAGACCCCCCACAGGAGAACCGGTCCGTGGACGAGGGTCCCGCCCGCCCGCCCGCCCGCCGGGACCCGCTCCACCTGGCGCGGAACCTTGGCCGGCCCCTCTTCCCGGCCCCAGGTCCCTAGTTCTTCCCTGGCACTCTGCCTCTGCGGGGGTGGGAGAGCTGCTGGCAAGTGTGGTCCACGGGAAAACGCACGGTCCTCTGGGTGGCAGGGAGGGCTTCCGTTAACTCTGACACCAGCCCAGGGACCGTGTGAACCTGGCCTGATATCTCAAGGGCGGGGCACGTTGCCCGGAGGGATGCTTGTGGTGGGGGGGCCTGCTTGCGCCTGCGCGGCCCCGCCTCTTGGCCCGAAAACCACCCAGCCGCGGCTCGGACAAAAGCCATCTCCTGGGCGCCTCCCCCCTGTTCTTCCATCCGTAAAGGGGGACCCCTTTACGGATGGAAGAACAGGGGGATCTTCGCAGTGGCGGGGACGGGACGGAGGGGTCTGCGGGTTTGCCGCCACGTAGGCCAGTTGCTCGCACCCCGGCCCCATGCGTGCGAGCTCCGTGGAGGAGGTGGGCCGCTTATGGCGGGATGCAGGCGTCCTGCGGGGGTCAAGGGACGGCGTGGGCACTCCCCGGGCGAGAGAGGGCGCCCGGGACCCGAGAGAGCACCCGGGAAAATGCCCAGCCCTGGCCCCCGTGGCTCCAGTGGCCTCCCTAGGCTCCTGCCGTGGGGCCTGGTCCCGCTCACGTGGGCCCAGGTTCTCCGCAGGTGAATGCCTTTTGCGGACACCAAGGACCACAGGCCGCGGACGCCTTCACGGGGAGGGGGGTTCGAGCCCTGTGGGACCCGGGTCCCAGCGGACACAGTCCCTTCTCGCGAAGTCCAGCCCAGACTTGAGAGAGTAGAAGCGTCTCGGTGCACGTTTGCCGCCTCGGGGCAGGGTGGGGCCTTTTGAGCCAAGAAAGACCCTTAGCCCCCCAGGCAGGTCTCAGGCCCGAGTCCCCCCGGGAGACTTGGTCCCTGGGCGTGGGTCCGGCCCGCTCGGCCCCTGCCCACCAGGCGCGGAACCCTGGCGCGCCCCTCATCCAGGCCCCGGGTCCCTAGTTCTTCCCTGGCACTCTGCCTGTGCCGGGGTGGGAGACGCGCTGGCAAGTGTGGTCCACGGGAAAAGGAACGGACCTCTGGGTGGCGGGGAGAGCTTCCAGTTCCACGGACAGGACCCCAGGGACCCTGTGAAGCAGGCCTGATATGTCCAGGGTGGGGCCCGTTGCCCCGAGGGAGGCTTGTGGTGGGGCTGCCTGCCCTCTACCTGCCGGGTCCCGCGTCTTGGCCCGAAACCGGCCAGCTGCGGCTCTGACAAATGCCATCTCCTGGGGGCATCCCCCCTGTTCTTCCATCCGTAAGGGGCGACCCCCTTACGGATGGAAGAACAGGGGGATCTTCGCAGTGGGGCGGTCGGGACGGAGGGGTCTGCGCGTTTCCAGCCACTTAGCCCAGTGACCCGCCGCCCGGCCCCAGAGTTCCAAGCTCCATGGAGGCCGGGGGCCTCTTATCACGGGAAGCAGGTGTCTCCCGGGGGTCAAGGGACGGCGTGGGCACTCTCTAGACGAGAGAGGGTGCCCGTGCCCCGAGAGAGCCCCGGGGAGAGCCCGAGGCCTGGCCGCAGAGGCTGCCATTGCCTCCCCCGGGCTCCTACCATGGGGCCTGGCCCTGCTCGCCCGAGGCCCAGGTTCACCGCAGGTGAATGCCTTTTGCGGACGCCAAGGACAGGAGGCCGCCGATTCCCTCGCAGAGGTGGGGGTTCGAGCTCTGGGGGACTGAGGTCGCAGCGGTCACACTCCATTTTTGGGTGGTTCAGCGGAGACTGGAGGGTTGAAGCGGCTGGGTCCAAGTCTGCCGCCTTGTGGCAGGGTGGGGGCGTTGCAGGCGAAGCAAGGCTCTTAGCCTCCCAGGCGGGGCACAGGCCAGACCCCCCACAGGAGAACCGGTCCGTGGACGAGGGTCCCGCCCGCCCGCCCGCCCGCCGGGACCCGCTCCACCTGGCGCGGAACCTTGGCCGGCCCCTCTTCCCGGCCCCAGGTCCCTAGTTCTTCCCTGGCACTCTGCCTCTGCGGGGGTGGGAGAGCTGCTGGCAAGTGTGGTCCACGGGAAAACGCACGGTCCTCTGGGTGGCAGGGAGGGCTTCCGTTAACTCTGACACCAGCCCAGGGACCGTGTGAACCTGGCCTGATATCTCAAGGGCGGGGCACGTTGCCCGGAGGGATGCTTGTGGTGGGGGGGCCTGCTTGCGCCTGCGCGGCCCCGCCTCTTGGCCCGAAAACCACCCAGCCGCGGCTCGGACAAAAGCCATCTCCTGGGCGCCTCCCCCCTGTTCTTCCATCCGTAAAGGGGGACCCCTTTACGGATGGAAGAACAGGGGGATCTTCGCAGTGGCGGGGACGGGACGGAGGGGTCTGCGGGTTTGCCGCCACGTAGGCCAGTTGCTCGCACCCCGGCCCCATGCGTGCGAGCTCCGTGGAGGAGGTGGGCCGCTTATGGCGGGATGCAGGCGTCCTGCGGGGGTCAAGGGACGGCGTGGGCACTCCCCGGGCGAGAGAGGGCGCCCGGGACCCGAGAGAGCACCCGGGAAAATGCCCAGCCCTGGCCCCCGTGGCTCCAGTGGCCTCCCTAGGCTCCTGCCGTGGGGCCTGGTCCCGCTCACGTGGGCCCAGGTTCTCCGCAGGTGAATGCCTTTTGCGGACACCAAGGACCACAGGCCGCGGACGCCTTCACGGGGAGGGGGGTTCGAGCCCTGTGGGACCCGGGTCCCAGCGGACACAGTCCCTTCTCGCGAAGTCCAGCCCAGTCCCTTCTCGCGAAGTCCAGCCCAGACTTGAGAGAGTAGAAGCGTCTCGGTGCACGTTTGCCGCCTCGGGGCAGGGTGGGGCCTTTTGAGCCAAGAAAGACCCTTAGCCCCCCAGGCAGGTCTCAGGCCCGAGTCCCCCCGGGAGACTTGGTCCCTGGGCGTGGGTCCGGCCCGCTCGGCCCCTGCCCACCAGGCGCGGAACCCTGGCGCGCCCCTCATCCAGGCCCCGGGTCCCTAGTTCTTCCCTGGCACTCTGCCTGTGCCGGGGTGGGAGACGCGCTGGCAAGTGTGGTCCACGGGAAAAGGAACGGACCTCTGGGTGGCGGGGAGAGCTTCCAGTTCCACGGACAGGACCCCAGGGACCCTGTGAAGCAGGCCTGATATGTCCAGGGTGGGGCCCGTTGCCCCGAGGGAGGCTTGTGGTGGGGCTGCCTGCCCTCTACCTGCCGGGTCCCGCGTCTTGGCCCGAAACCGGCCAGCTGCGGCTCTGACAAATGCCATCTCCTGGGGGCATCCCCCCTGTTCTTCCATCCGTAAGGGGCGACCCCCTTACGGATGGAAGAACAGGGGGATCTTCGCAGTGGGGCGGTCGGGACGGAGGGGTCTGCGCGTTTCCAGCCACTTAGCCCAGTGACCCGCCGCCCGGCCCCAGAGTTCCAAGCTCCATGGAGGCCGGGGGCCTCTTATCACGGGAAGCAGGTGTCTCCCGGGGGTCAAGGGACGGCGTGGGCACTCTCTAGACGAGAGAGGGTGCCCGTGCCCCGAGAGAGCCCCGGGGAGAGCCCGAGGCCTGGCCGCAGAGGCTGCCATTGCCTCCCCCGGGCTCCTACCATGGGGCCTGGCCCTGCTCGCCCGAGGCCCAGGTTCACCGCAGGTGAATGCCTTTTGCGGACGCCAAGGACAGGAGGCCGCCGATTCCCTCGCAGAGGTGGGGGTTCGAGCTCTGGGGGACTGAGGTCGCAGCGGTCACACTCCATTTTTGGGTGGTTCAGCGGAGACTGGAGGGTTGAAGCGGCTGGGTCCAAGTCTGCCGCCTTGTGGCAGGGTGGGGGCGTTGCAGGCGAAGCAAGGCTCTTAGCCTCCCAGGCGGGGCACAGGCCAGACCCCCCACAGGAGAACCGGTCCGTGGACGAGGGTCCCGCCCGCCCGCCCGCCCGCCGGGACCCGCTCCACCTGGCGCGGAACCTTGGCCGGCCCCTCTTCCCGGCCCCAGGTCCCTAGTTCTTCCCTGGCACTCTGCCTCTGCGGGGGTGGGAGAGCTGCTGGCAAGTGTGGTCCACGGGAAAACGCACGGTCCTCTGGGTGGCAGGGAGGGCTTCCGTTAACTCTGACACCAGCCCAGGGACCGTGTGAACCTGGCCTGATATCTCAAGGGCGGGGCACGTTGCCCGGAGGGATGCTTGTGGTGGGGGGGCCTGCTTGCGCCTGCGCGGCCCCGCCTCTTGGCCCGAAAACCACCCAGCCGCGGCTCGGACAAAAGCCATCTCCTGGGCGCCTCCCCCCTGTTCTTCCATCCGTAAAGGGGGACCCCTTTACGGATGGAAGAACAGGGGGATCTTCGCAGTGGCGGGGACGGGACGGAGGGGTCTGCGGGTTTGCCGCCACGTAGGCCAGTTGCTCGCACCCCGGCCCCATGCGTGCGAGCTCCGTGGAGGAGGTGGGCCGCTTATGGCGGGATGCAGGCGTCCTGCGGGGGTCAAGGGACGGCGTGGGCACTCCCCGGGCGAGAGAGGGCGCCCGGGACCCGAGAGAGCACCCGGGAAAATGCCCAGCCCTGGCCCCCGTGGCTCCAGTGGCCTCCCTAGGCTCCTGCCGTGGGGCCTGACCCGCTCACGTGGGCCCAGGTTCTCCGCAGGTGAATGCCTTTTGCGGACACCAAGGACCACAGGCCGCGGACGCCTTCACGGGGAGGGGGGTTCGAGCTCTGTGGGACCCGGGTCCCAGCGGACACAGTCCCTTCTCGCGAAGTCCAGCCCAGACTTGAGAGAGTAGAAGCGTCTCGGTGCACGTTTGCCGCCTCGGGGCAGGGTGGGGCCTTTTGAGCCAAGAAAGACCCTTAGCCCCCCAGGCAGGTCTCAGGCCCGAGTCCCCCCGGGAGACTTGGTCCCTGGGCGTGGGTCCGGCCCGCTCGGCCCCTGCCCACCAGGCGCGGAACCCTGGCGCGCCCCTCATCCAGGCCCCGGGTCCCTAGTTCTTCCCTGGCACTCTGCCTGTGCCGGGGTGGGAGACGCGCTGGCAAGTGTGGTCCACGGGAAAAGGAACGGACCTCTGGGTGGCGGGGAGAGCTTCCAGTTCCACGGACAGGACCCCAGGGACCCTGTGAAGCAGGCCTGATATGTCCAGGGTGGGGCCCGTTGCCCCGAGGGAGGCTTGTGGTGGGGCTGCCTGCCCTCTACCTGCCGGGTCCCGCGTCTTGGCCCGAAACCGGCCAGCTGCGGCTCTGACAAATGCCATCTCCTGGGGGCATCCCCCCTGTTCTTCCATCCGTAAGGGGCGACCCCCTTACGGATGGAAGAACAGGGGGATCTTCGCAGTGGGGCGGTCGGGACGGAGGGGTCTGCGCGTTTCCAGCCACTTAGCCCAGTGACCCGCCGCCCGGCCCCAGAGTTCCAAGCTCCATGGAGGCCGGGGGCCTCTTATCACGGGAAGCAGGTGTCTCCCGGGGGTCAAGGGACGGCGTGGGCACTCTCTAGACGAGAGAGGGTGCCCGTGCCCCGAGAGAGCCCCGGGGAGAGCCCGAGGCCTGGCCGCAGAGGCTGCCATTGCCTCCCCCGGGCTCCTACCATGGGGCCTGGCCCTGCTCGCCCGAGGCCCAGGTTCACCGCAGGTGAATGCCTTTTGCGGACGCCAAGGACAGGAGGCCGCCGATTCCCTCGCAGAGGTGGGGGTTCGAGCTCTGGGGGACTGAGGTCGCAGCGGTCACACTCCATTTTTGGGTGGTTCAGCGGAGACTGGAGGGTTGAAGCGGCTGGGTCCAAGTCTGCCGCCTTGTGGCAGGGTGGGGGCGTTGCAGGCGAAGCAAGGCTCTTAGCCTCCCAGGCGGGGCACAGGCCAGACCCCCCACAGGAGAACCGGTCCGTGGACGAGGGTCCCGCCCGCCCGCCCGCCCGCCGGGACCCGCTCCACCTGGCGCGGAACCTTGGCCGGCCCCTCTTCCCGGCCCCAGGTCCCTAGTTCTTCCCTGGCACTCTGCCTCTGCGGGGGTGGGAGAGCTGCTGGCAAGTGTGGTCCACGGGAAAACGCACGGTCCTCTGGGTGGCAGGGAGGGCTTCCGTTAACTCTGACACCAGCCCAGGGACCGTGTGAACCTGGCCTGATATCTCAAGGGCGGGGCACGTTGCCCGGAGGGATGCTTGTGGTGGGGGGGCCTGCTTGCGCCTGCGCGGCCCCGCCTCTTGGCCCGAAAACCACCCAGCCGCGGCTCGGACAAAAGCCATCTCCTGGGCGCCTCCCCCCTGTTCTTCCATCCGTAAAGGGGGACCCCTTTACGGATGGAAGAACAGGGGGATCTTCGCAGTGGCGGGGACGGGACGGAGGGGTCTGCGGGTTTGCCGCCACGTAGGCCAGTTGCTCGCACCCCGGCCCCATGCGTGCGAGCTCCGTGGAGGAGGTGGGCCGCTTATGGCGGGATGCAGGCGTCCTGCGGGGGTCAAGGGACGGCGTGGGCACTCCCCGGGCGAGAGAGGGCGCCCGGGACCCGAGAGAGCACCCGGGAAAATGCCCAGCCCTGGCCCCCGTGGCTCCAGTGGCCTCCCTAGGCTCCTGCCGTGGGGCCTGGTCCCGCTCACGTGGGCCCAGGTTCTCCGCAGGTGAATGCCTTTTGCGGACACCAAGGACCACAGGCCGCGGACGCCTTCACGGGGAGGGGGGTTCGAGCCCTGTGGGACCCGGGTCCCAGCGGACACAGTCCCTTCTCGCGAAGTCCAGCCCAGACTTGAGAGAGTAGAAGCGTCTCGGTGCACGTTTGCCGCCTCGGGGCAGGGTGGGGCCTTTTGAGCCAAGAAAGACCCTTAGCCCCCCAGGCAGGTCTCAGGCCCGAGTCCCCCCGGGAGACTTGGTCCCTGGGCGTGGGTCCGGCCCGCTCGGCCCCTGCCCACCAGGCGCGGAACCCTGGCGCGCCCCTCATCCAGGCCCCGGGTCCCTAGTTCTTCCCTGGCACTCTGCCTGTGCCGGGGTGGGAGACGCGCTGGCAAGTGTGGTCCACGGGAAAAGGAACGGACCTCTGGGTGGCGGGGAGAGCTTCCAGTTCCACGGACAGGACCCCAGGGACCCTGTGAAGCAGGCCTGATATGTCCAGGGTGGGGCCCGTTGCCCCGAGGGAGGCTTGTGGTGGGGCTGCCTGCCCTCTACCTGCCGGGTCCCGCGTCTTGGCCCGAAACCGGCCAGCTGCGGCTCTGACAAATGCCATCTCCTGGGGGCATCCCCCCTGTTCTTCCATCCGTAAGGGGCGACCCCCTTACGGATGGAAGAACAGGGGGATCTTCGCAGTGGGGCGGTCGGGACGGAGGGGTCTGCGCGTTTCCAGCCACTTAGCCCAGTGACCCGCCGCCCGGCCCCAGAGTTCCAAGCTCCATGGAGGCCGGGGGCCTCTTATCACGGGAAGCAGGTGTCTCCCGGGGGTCAAGGGACGGCGTGGGCACTCTCTAGACGAGAGAGGGTGCCCGTGCCCCGAGAGAGCCCCGGGGAGAGCCCGAGGCCTGGCCGCAGAGGCTGCCATTGCCTCCCCCGGGCTCCTACCATGGGGCCTGGCCCTGCTCGCCCGAGGCCCAGGTTCACCGCAGGTGAATGCCTTTTGCGGACGCCAAGGACAGGAGGCCGCCGATTCCCTCGCAGAGGTGGGGGTTCGAGCTCTGGGGGACTGAGGTCGCAGCGGTCACACTCCATTTTTGGGTGGTTCAGCGGAGACTGGAGGGTTGAAGCGGCTGGGTCCAAGTCTGCCGCCTTGTGGCAGGGTGGGGGCGTTGCAGGCGAAGCAAGGCTCTTAGCCTCCCAGGCGGGGCACAGGCCAGACCCCCCACAGGAGAACCGGTCCGTGGACGAGGGTCCCGCCCGCCCGCCCGCCCGCCGGGACCCGCTCCACCTGGCGCGGAACCTTGGCCGGCCCCTCTTCCCGGCCCCAGGTCCCTAGTTCTTCCCTGGCACTCTGCCTCTGCGGGGGTGGGAGAGCTGCTGGCAAGTGTGGTCCACGGGAAAACGCACGGTCCTCTGGGTGGCAGGGAGGGCTTCCGTTAACTCTGACACCAGCCCAGGGACCGTGTGAACCTGGCCTGATATCTCAAGGGCGGGGCACGTTGCCCGGAGGGATGCTTGTGGTGGGGGGGCCTGCTTGCGCCTGCGCGGCCCCGCCTCTTGGCCCGAAAACCACCCAGCCGCGGCTCGGACAAAAGCCATCTCCTGGGCGCCTCCCCCCTGTTCTTCCATCCGTAAAGGGGGACCCCTTTACGGATGGAAGAACAGGGGGATCTTCGCAGTGGCGGGGACGGGACGGAGGGGTCTGCGGGTTTGCCGCCACGTAGGCCAGTTGCTCGCACCCCGGCCCCATGCGTGCGAGCTCCGTGGAGGAGGTGGGCCGCTTATGGCGGGATGCAGGCGTCCTGCGGGGGTCAAGGGACGGCGTGGGCACTCCCCGGGCGAGAGAGGGCGCCCGGGACCCGAGAGAGCACCCGGGAAAATGCCCAGCCCTGGCCCCCGTGGCTCCAGTGGCCTCCCTAGGCTCCTGCCGTGGGGCCTGGTCCCGCTCACGTGGGCCCAGGTTCTCCGCAGGTGAATGCCTTTTGCGGACACCAAGGACCACAGGCCGCGGACGCCTTCACGGGGAGGGGGGTTCGAGCCCTGTGGGACCCGGGTCCCAGCGGACACAGTCCCTTCTCGCGAAGTCCAGCCCAGACTTGAGAGAGTAGAAGCGTCTCGGTGCACGTTTGCCGCCTCGGGGCAGGGTGGGGCCTTTTGAGCCAAGAAAGACCCTTAGCCCCCCAGGCAGGTCTCAGGCCCGAGTCCCCCCGGGAGACTTGGTCCCTGGGCGTGGGTCCGGCCCGCTCGGCCCCTGCCCACCAGGCGCGGAACCCTGGCGCGCCCCTCATCCAGGCCCCGGGTCCCTAGTTCTTCCCTGGCACTCTGCCTGTGCCGGGGTGGGAGACGCGCTGGCAAGTGTGGTCCACGGGAAAAGGAACGGACCTCTGGGTGGCGGGGAGAGCTTCCAGTTCCACGGACAGGACCCCAGGGACCCTGTGAAGCAGGCCTGATATGTCCAGGGTGGGGCCCGTTGCCCCGAGGGAGGCTTGTGGTGGGGCTGCCTGCCCTCTACCTGCCGGGTCCCGCGTCTTGGCCCGAAACCGGCCAGCTGCGGCTCTGACAAATGCCATCTCCTGGGGGCATCCCCCCTGTTCTTCCATCCGTAAGGGGCGACCCCCTTACGGATGGAAGAACAGGGGGATCTTCGCAGTGGGGCGGTCGGGACGGAGGGGTCTGCGCGTTTCCAGCCACTTAGCCCAGTGACCCGCCGCCCGGCCCCAGAGTTCCAAGCTCCATGGAGGCCGGGGGCCTCTTATCACGGGAAGCAGGTGTCTCCCGGGGGTCAAGGGACGGCGTGGGCACTCTCTAGACGAGAGAGGGTGCCCGTGCCCCGAGAGAGCCCCGGGGAGAGCCCGAGGCCTGGCCGCAGAGGCTGCCATTGCCTCCCCCGGGCTCCTACCATGGGGCCTGGCCCTGCTCGCCCGAGGCCCAGGTTCACCGCAGGTGAATGCCTTTTGCGGACGCCAAGGACAGGAGGCCGCCGATTCCCTCGCAGAGGTGGGGGTTCGAGCTCTGGGGGACTGAGGTCGCAGCGGTCACACTCCATTTTTGGGTGGTTCAGCGGAGACTGGAGGGTTGAAGCGGCTGGGTCCAAGTCTGCCGCCTTGTGGCAGGGTGGGGGCGTTGCAGGCGAAGCAAGGCTCTTAGCCTCCCAGGCGGGGCACAGGCCAGACCCCCCACAGGAGAACCGGTCCGTGGACGAGGGTCCCGCCCGCCCGCCCGCCCGCCGGGACCCGCTCCACCTGGCGCGGAACCTTGGCCGGCCCCTCTTCCC
The DNA here is from genome assembly GCF_022682495.2 of Desmodus rotundus. NCBI lineage: Eukaryota > Metazoa > Chordata > Mammalia > Chiroptera > Phyllostomidae > Desmodus > Desmodus rotundus. Next base: position 251,914 of record NW_026527695.1, on the reverse strand, counting down.
GGCCCCAGGTCCCTAGTTCTTCCCTGGCACTCTGCCTCTGCGGGGGTGGGAGAGCTGCTGGCAAGTGTGGTCCACGGGAAAACGCACGGTCCTCTGGGTGGCAGGGAGGGCTTCCGTTAACTCTGACACCAGCCCAGGGACCGTGTGAACCTGGCCTGATATCTCAAGGGCGGGGCACGTTGCCCGGAGGGATGCTTGTGGTGGGGGGGCCTGCTTGCGCCTGCGCGGCCCCGCCTCTTGGCCCGAAAACCACCCAGCCGCGGCTCGGACAAAAGCCATCTCCTGGGCGCCTCCCCCCTGTTCTTCCATCCGTAAAGGGGGACCCCTTTACGGATGGAAGAACAGGGGGATCTTCGCAGTGGCGGGGACGGGACGGAGGGGTCTGCGGGTTTGCCGCCACGTAGGCCAGTTGCTCGCACCCCGGCCCCATGCGTGCGAGCTCCGTGGAGGAGGTGGGCCGCTTATGGCGGGATGCAGGCGTCCTGCGGGGGTCAAGGGACGGCGTGGGCACTCCCCGGGCGAGAGAGGGCGCCCGGGACCCGAGAGAGCACCCGGGAAAATGCCCAGCCCTGGCCCCCGTGGCTCCAGTGGCCTCCCTAGGCTCCTGCCGTGGGGCCTGGTCCCGCTCACGTGGGCCCAGGTTCTCCGCAGGTGAATGCCTTTTGCGGACACCAAGGACCACAGGCCGCGGACGCCTTCACGGGGAGGGGGGTTCGAGCCCTGTGGGACCCGGGTCCCAGCGGACACAGTCCCTTCTCGCGAAGTCCAGCCCAGACTTGAGAGAGTAGAAGCGTCTCGGTGCACGTTTGCCGCCTCGGGGCAGGGTGGGGCCTTTTGAGCCAAGAAAGACCCTTAGCCCCCCAGGCAGGTCTCAGGCCCGAGTCCCCCCGGGAGACTTGGTCCCTGGGCGTGGGTCCGGCCCGCTCGGCCCCTGCCCACCAGGCGCGGAACCCTGGCGCGCCCCTCATCCAGGCCCCGGGTCCCTAGTTCTTCCCTGGCACTCTGCCTGTGCCGGGGTGGGAGACGCGCTGGCAAGTGTGGTCCACGGGAAAAGGAACGGACCTCTGGGTGGCGGGGAGAGCTTCCAGTTCCACGGACAGGACCCCAGGGACCCTGTGAAGCAGGCCTGATATGTCCAGGGTGGGGCCCGTTGCCCCGAGGGAGGCTTGTGGTGGGGCTGCCTGCCCTCTACCTGCCGGGTCCCGCGTCTTGGCCCGAAACCGGCCAGCTGCGGCTCTGACAAATGCCATCTCCTGGGGGCATCCCCCCTGTTCTTCCATCCGTAAGGGGCGACCCCCTTACGGATGGAAGAACAGGGGGATCTTCGCAGTGGGGCGGTCGGGACGGAGGGGTCTGCGCGTTTCCAGCCACTTAGCCCAGTGACCCGCCGCCCGGCCCCAGAGTTCCAAGCTCCATGGAGGCCGGGGGCCTCTTATCACGGGAAGCAGGTGTCTCCCGGGGGTCAAGGGACGGCGTGGGCACTCTCTAGACGAGAGAGGGTGCCCGTGCCCCGAGAGAGCCCCGGGGAGAGCCCGAGGCCTGGCCGCAGAGGCTGCCATTGCCTCCCCCGGGCTCCTACCATGGGGCCTGGCCCTGCTCGCCCGAGGCCCAGGTTCACCGCAGGTGAATGCCTTTTGCGGACGCCAAGGACAGGAGGCCGCCGATTCCCTCGCAGAGGTGGGGGTTCGAGCTCTGGGGGACTGAGGTCGCAGCGGTCACACTCCATTTTTGGGTGGTTCAGCGGAGACTGGAGGGTTGAAGCGGCTGGGTCCAAGTCTGCCGCCTTGTGGCAGGGTGGGGGCGTTGCAGGCGAAGCAAGGCTCTTAGCTTCCCAGGCGGGGCACAGGCCAGACTCCCCACAGGAGAACCGGTCCGTGGACGAGGGTCCCGCCCGCCCGCCCGCCCGCCCGCCGGGACCCGCTCCACCTGGCGCGGAACCTTGGCCGGCCCCTCTTCCCGGCCCCAGGTCCCTAGTTCTTCCCTGGCACTCTGCCTCTGCGGGGGTGGGAGAGCTGCTGGCAAGTGTGGTCCACGGGAAAACGCACGGTCCTCTGGGTGGCAGGGAGGGCTTCCGTTAACTCTGACACCAGCCCAGGGACCGTGTGAACCTGGCCTGATATCTCAAGGGCGGGGCACGTTGCCCGGAGGGATGCTTGTGGTGGGGGGGCCTGCTTGCGCCTGCGCGGCCCCGCCTCTTGGCCCGAAAACCACCCAGCCGCGGCTCGGACAAAAGCCATCTCCTGGGCGCCTCCCCCCTGTTCTTCCATCCGTAAAGGGGGACCCCTTTACGGATGGAAGAACAGGGGGATGTTCGCAGTGGCGGGGACGGGACGGAGGGGTCTGCGGGTTTGCCGCCACGTAGGCCAGTTGCTCGCACCCCGGCCCCATGCGTGCGAGCTCCGTGGAGGAGGTGGGCCGCTTATGGCGGGATGCAGGCGTCCTGCGGGGGTCAAGGGACGGCGTGGGCACTCCCCGGGCGAGAGAGGGCGCCCGGGACCCGAGAGAGCACCCGGGAAAATGCCCAGCCCTGGCCCCCGTGGCTCCAGTGGCCTCCCTAGGCTCCTGCCGTGGGGCCTGGTCCCGCTCACGTGGGCCCAGGTTCTCCGCAGGTGAATGCCTTTTGCGGACACCAAGGACCACAGGCCGCGGACGCCTTCACGGGGAGGGGGGTTCGAGCCCTGTGGGACCCGGGTCCCAGCGGACACAGTCCCTTCTCGCGAAGTCCAGCCCAGACTTGAGAGAGTAGAAGCGTCTCGGTGCACGTTTGCCGCCTCGGGGCAGGGTGGGGACTTTTGAGCCAAGAAAGACCCTTAGCCCCCCAGGCAGGTCTCAGGCCCGAGTCCCCCCGGGAGACTTGGTCCCTGGGCGTGGGTCCGGCCCGCTCGGCCCCTGCCCACCAGGCGCGGAACCCTGGCGCGCCCCTCATCCAGGCCCCGGGTCCCTAGTTCTTCCCTGGCACTCTGCCTGTGCCGGGGTGGGAGACGCGCTGGCAAGTGTGGTCCACGGGAAAAGGAACGGACCTCTGGGTGGCGGGGAGAGCTTCCAGTTCCACGGACAGGACCCCAGGGACCCTGTGAAGCAGGCCTGATATGTCCAGGGTGGGGCCCGTTGCCCCGAGGGAGACTTGTGGTGGGGCTGCCTGCCCTCTACCTGCCGGGTCCCGCGTCTTGGCCCGAAACCGGCCAGCTGCGGCTCTGACAAATGCCATCTCCTGGGGGCATCCCCCCTGTTCTTCCATCCGTAAGGGGCGACCCCCTTACGGATGGAAGAACAGGGGGATCTTCGCAGTGGGGCGGTCGGGACGGAGGGGTCTGCGCGTTTCCAGCCACTTAGCCCAGTGACCCGCCGCCCGGCCCCAGAGTTCCAAGCTCCATGGAGGCCGGGGACCTCTTATCACGGGAAGCAGGTGTCTCCCGGGGGTCAAGGGACGGCGTGGGCACTCTCTAGACGAGAGAGGGTGCCCGTGCCCCGAGAGAGCCCCGGGGAGAGCCCGAGGCCTGGCCGCAGAGGCTGCCATTGCCTCCCCCGGGCTCCTACCATGGGGCCTGGCCCTGCTCGCCCGAGGCCCAGGTTCACCGCAGGTGAATGCCTTTTGCGGACGCCAAGGACAGGAGGCCGCCGATTCCCTCGCAGAGGTGGGGGTTCGAGCTCTGGGGGACTGAGGTCGCAGCGGTCACACTCCATTTTTGGGTGGTTCAGCGGAGACTGGAGGGTTGGAGCGGCTGGGTCCAAGTCTGCCGCCTTGTGGCAGGGTGGGGGCGTTGCAGGCGAAGCAAGGCTCTTAGCCTCCCAGGCGGGGCACAGGCCAGACCCCCCACAGGAGAACCGGTCCGTGGACGAGGGTCCCGCCCGCCCGCCCGCCCGCCGGGACCCGCTCCACCTGGCGCGGAACCTTGGCCGGCCCCTCTTCCCGGCCCCAGGTCCCTAGTTCTTCCCTGGCACTCTGCCTCTGCGGGGGTGGGAGAGCTGCTGGCAAGTGTGGTCCACGGGAAAACGCACGGTCCTCTGGGTGGCAGGGAGGGCTTCCGTTAACTCTGACACCAGCCCAGGGACCGTGTGAACCTGGCCTGATATCTCAAGGGCGGGGCACGTTGCCCGGAGGGATGCTTGTGGTGGGGGGGCCTGCTTGCGCCTGCGCGGCCCCGCCTCTTGGCCCGAAAACCACCCAGCCGCGGCTCGGACAAAAGCCATCTCCTGGGCGCCTCCCCCCTGTTCTTCCATCCGTAAAGGGGGACCCCTTTACGGATGGAAGAACAGGGGGATGTTCGCAGTGGCGGGGACGGGACGGAGGGGTCTGCGGGTTTGCCGCCACGTAGGCCAGTTGCTCGCACCCCGGCCCCATGCGTGCGAGCTCCGTGGAGGAGGTGGGCCGCTTATGGCGGGATGCAGGCGTCCTGCGGGGGTCAAGGGACGGCGTGGGCACTCCCCGGGCGAGAGAGGGCGCCCGGGACCCGAGAGAGCACCCGGGAAAATGCCCAGCCCTGGCCCCCGTGGCTCCAGTGGCCTCCCTAGGCTCCTGCCGTGGGGCCTGGTCCCGCTCACGTGGGCCCAGGTTCTCCGCAGGTGAATGCCTTTTGCGGACACCAAGGACCACAGGCCGCGGACGCCTTCACGGGGAGGGGGGTTCGAGCCCTGTGGGACCCGGGTCCCAGCGGACACAGTCCCTTCTCGCGAAGTCCAGCCCAGACTTGAGAGAGTAGAAGCGTCTCGGTGCACGTTTGCCGCCTCGGGGCAGGGTGGGGCCTTTTGAGCCAAGAAAGACCCTTAGCCCCCCAGGCAGGTCTCAGGCCCGAGTCCCCCCGGGAGACTTGGTCCCTGGGCGTGGGTCCGGCCCGCTCGGCCCCTGCCCACCAGGCGCGGAACCCTGGCGCGCCCCTCATCCAGGCCCCGGGTCCCTAGTTCTTCCCTGGCACTCTGCCTGTGCCGGGGTGGGAGACGCGCTGGCAAGTGTGGTCCACGGGAAAAGGAACGGACCTCTGGGTGGCGGGGAGAGCTTCCAGTTCCACGGACAGGACCCCAGGGACCCTGTGAAGCAGGCCTGATATGTCCAGGGTGGGGCCCGTTGCCCCGAGGGAGGCTTGTGGTGGGGCTGCCTGCCCTCTACCTGCCGGGTCCCGCGTCTTGGCCCGAAACCGGCCAGCTGCGGCTCTGACAAATGCCATCTCCTGGGGGCATCCCCCCTGTTCTTCCATCCGTAAGGGGCGACCCCCTTACGGATGGAAGAACAGGGGGATCTTCGCAGTGGGGCGGTCGGGACGGAGGGGTCTGCGCGTTTCCAGCCACTTAGCCCAGTGACCCGCCGCCCGGCCCCAGAGTTCCAAGCTCCATGGAGGCCGGGGGCCTCTTATCACGGGAAGCAGGTGTCTCCCGGGGGTCAAGGGACGGCGTGGGCACTCTCTAGACGAGAGAGGGTGCCCGTGCCCCGAGAGAGCCCCGGGGAGAGCCCGAGGCCTGGCCGCAGAGGCTGCCATTGCCTCCCCCGGGCTCCTACCATGGGGCCTGGCCCTGCTCGCCCGAGGCCCAGGTTCACCGCAGGTGAATGCCTTTTGCGGACGCCAAGGACTGGAGGCCGCCGATTTCCCTCGCAGAGGTGGGGGTTCGAGCTCTGGGGGACTGAGGTCGCAGCGGTCACACTCCATTTTTGGGTGGTTCAGCGGAGACTGGAGGGTTGAAGCGGCTGGGTCCAAGTCTGCCGCCTTGTGGCAGGGTGGGGGCGTTGCAGGCGAAGCAAGGCTCTTAGCCTCCCAGGCGGGGCACAGGCCAGACCCCCCACAGGAGAACCGGTCCGTGGACGAGGGTCCCGCCCGCCCGCCCGCCCGCCGGGACCCGCTCCACCTGGCGCGGAACCTTGGCCGGCCCCTCTTCCCGGCCCCAGGTCCCTAGTTCTTCCCTGGCACTCTGCCTCTGCGGGGGTGGGAGAGCTGCTGGCAAGTGTGGTCCACGGGAAAACGCACGGTCCTCTGGGTGGCAGGGAGGGCTTCCGTTAACTCTGACACCAGCCCAGGGACCGTGTGAACCTGGCCTGATATCTCAAGGGCGGGGCACGTTGCCCGGAGGGATGCTTGTGGTGGGGGGGCCTGCTTGCGCCTGCGCGGCCCCGCCTCTTGGCCCGAAAACCACCCAGCCGCGGCTCGGACAAAAGCCATCTCCTGGGCGCCTCCCCCCTGTTCTTCCATCCGTAAAGGGGGACCCCTTTACGGATGGAAGAACAGGGGGATCTTCGCAGTGGCGGGGACGGGACGGAGGGGTCTGCGGGTTTGCCGCCACGTAGGCCAGTTGCTCGCACCCCGGCCCCATGCGAGCGAGCTCCGTGGAGGAGGTGGGCCGCTTATGGCGGGATGCAGGCGTCCTGCGGGGGTCAAGGGACGGCGTGGGCACTCCCCGGGCGAGAGAGGGCGCCCGGGACCCGAGAGAGCACCCGGGAAAATGCCCAGCCCTGGCCCCCGTGGCTCCAGTGGCCTCCCTAGGCTCCTGCCGTGGGGCCTGGTCCCGCTCACGTGGGCCCAGGTTCTCCGCAGGTGAATGCCTTTTGCGGACACCAAGGACCACAGGCCGCGGACGCCTTCACGGGGAGGGGGGTTCGAGCTCTGTGGGACCCGGGTCCCAGCGGACACAGTCCCTTCTCGCGAAGTCCAGCCCAGACTTGAGAGAGTAGAAGCGTCTCGGTGCACGTTTGCCGCCTCGGGGCAGGGTGGGGCCTTTTGAGCCAAGAAAGACCCTTAGCCCCCCAGGCAGGTCTCAGGCCCGAGTCCCCCCGGGAGACTTGGTCCCTGGGCGTGGGTCCGGCCCGCTCGGCCCCTGCCCACCAGGCGCGGAACCCTGGCGCGCCCCTCATCCAGGCCCCGGGTCCCTAGTTCTTCCCTGGCACTCTGCCTGTGCCGGGGTGGGAGACGCGCTGGCAAGTGTGGTCCACGGGAAAAGGAACGGACCTCTGGGTGGCGGGGAGAGCTTCCAGTTCCACGGACAGGACCCCAGGGACCCTGTGAAGCAGGCCTGATATGTCCAGGGTGGGGCCCGTTGCCCCGAGGGAGGCTTGTGGTGGGGCTGCCTGCCCTCTACCTGCCGGGTCCCGCGTCTTGGCCCGAAACCGGCCAGCTGCGGCTCTGACAAATGCCATCTCCTGGGGGCATCCCCCCTGTTCTTCCATCCGTAAGGGGCGACCCCCTTACGGATGGAAGAACAGGGGGATCTTCGCAGTGGGGCGGTCGGGACGGAGGGGTCTGCGCGTTTCCAGCCACTTAGCCCAGTGACCCGCCGCCCGGCCCCAGAGTTCCAAGCTCCATGGAGGCCGGGGGCCTCTTATCACGGGAAGCAGGTGTCTCCCGGGGGTCAAGGGACGGCGTGGGCACTCTCTAGACGAGAGAGGGTGCCCGTGCCCCGAGAGAGCCCCGGGGAGAGCCCGAGGCCTGGCCGCAGAGGCTGCCATTGCCTCCCCCGGGCTCCTACCATGGGGCCTGGCCCTGCTCGCCCGAGGCCCAGGTTCACCGCAGGTGAATGCCTTTTGCGGACGCCAAGGACAGGAGGCCGCCGATTCCCTCGCAGAGGTGGGGGTTCGAGCTCTGGGGGACTGAGGTCGCAGCGGTCACACTCCATTTTTGGGTGGTTCAGCGGAGACTGGAGGGTTGAAGCGGCTGGGTCCAAGTCTGCCGCCTTGTGGCAGGGTGGGGGCGTTGCAGGCGAAGCAAGGCTCTTAGCCTCCCAGGCGGGGCACAGGCCAGACCCCCCACAGGAGAACCGGTCCGTGGACGAGGGTCCCGCCCGCCCGCCCGCCCGCCGGGACCCGCTCCACCTGGCGCGGAACCTTGGCCGGCCCCTCTTCCCGGCCCCAGGTCCCTAGTTCTTCCCTGGCACTCTGCCTCTGCGGGGGTGGGAGAGCTGCTGGCAAGTGTGGTCCACGGGAAAACGCACGGTCCTCTGGGTGGCAGGGAGGGCTTCCGTTAACTCTGACACCAGCCCAGGGACCGTGTGAACCTGGCCTGATATCTCAAGGGCGGGGCACGTTGCCCGGAGGGATGCTTGTGGTGGGGGGGCCTGCTTGCGCCTGCGCGGCCCCGCCTCTTGGCCCGAAAACCACGCAGCCGCGGCTGGGACAAAAGCCATCTCCTGGGCGCCTCCCCCCTGTTCTTCCATCCGTAAAGGGGGACCCCTTTACGGATGGAAGAACAGGGGGATCTTCGCAGTGGCGGGGACGGGACGGAGGGGTCTGCGGGTTTGCCGCCACGTAGGCCAGTTGCTCGCACCCCGGCCCCATGCGTGCGAGCTCCGTGGAGGAGGTGGGCCGCTTATGGCGGGATGCAGGCGTCCTGCGGGGGTCAAGGGACGGCGTGGGCACTCCCCGGGCGAGAGAGGGCGCCCGGGACCCGAGAGAGCACCCGGGAAAATGCCCAGCCCTGGCCCCCGTGGCTCCAGTGGCCTCCCTAGGCTCCTGCCGTGGGGCCTGGTCCCGCTCACGTGGGCCCAGGTTCTCCGCAGGTGAATGCCTTTTGCGGACACCAAGGACCACAGGCCGCGGACGCCTTCACGGGGAGGGGGGTTCGAGCCCTGTGGGACCCGGGTCCCAGCGGACACAGTCCCTTCTCGCGAAGTCCAGCCCAGACTTGAGAGAGTAGAAGCGTCTCGGTGCACGTTTGCCGCCTCGGGGCAGGGTGGGGCCTTTTGAGCCAAGAAAGACCCTTAGCCCCCCAGGCAGGTCTCAGGCCCGAGTCCCCCCGGGAGACTTGGTCCCTGGGCGTGGGTCCGGCCCGCTCGGCCCCTGCCCACCAGGCGCGGAACCCTGGCGCGCCCCTCATCCAGGCCCCGGGTCCCTAGTTCTTCCCTGGCACTCTGCCTGTGCCGGGGTGGGAGACGCGCTGGCAAGTGTGGTCCACGGGAAAAGGAACGGACCTCTGGGTGGCGGGGAGAGCTTCCAGTTCCACGGACAGGACCCCAGGGACCCTGTGAAGCAGGCCTGATATGTCCAGGGTGGGGCCCGTTGCCCCGAGGGAGGCTTGTGGTGGGGCTGCCTGCCCTCTACCTGCCGGGTCCCGCGTCTTGGCCCGAAACCGGCCAGCTGCGGCTCTGACAAATGCCATCTCCTGGGGGCATCCCCCCTGTTCTTCCATCCGTAAGGGGCGACCCCCTTACGGATGGAAGAACAGGGGGATCTTCGCAGTGGGGCGGTCGGGACGGAGGGGTCTGCGCGTTTCCAGCCACTTAGCCCAGTGACCCGCCGCCCGGCCCCAGAGTTCCAAGCTCCATGGAGGCCGGGGGCCTCTTATCACGGGAAGCAGGTGTCTCCCGGGGGTCAAGGGACGGCGTGGGCACTCTCTAGACGAGAGAGGGTGCCCGTGCCCCGAGAGAGCCCCGGGGAGAGCCCGAGGCCTGGCCGCAGAGGCTGCCATTGCCTCCCCCGGGCTCCTACCATGGGGCCTGGCCCTGCTCGCCCGAGGCCCAGGTTCACCGCAGGTGAATGCCTTTTGCGGACGCCAAGGACAGGAGGCCGCCGATTCCCTCGCAGAGGTGGGGGTTCGAGCTCTGGGGGACTGAGGTCGCAGCGGTCACACTCCATTTTTGGGTGGTTCAGCGGAGACTGGAGGGTTGGAGCGGCTGGGTCCAAGTCTGCCGCCTTGTGGCAGGGTGGGGGCGTTGCAGGCGAAGCAAGGCTCTTAGCCTCCCAGGCGGGGCACAGGCCAGACCCCCCACAGGAGAACCGGTCCGTGGACGAGGGTCCCGCCCGCCCGCCCGCCCGCCGGGACCCGCTCCACCTGGCGCGGAACCTTGGCCGGCCCCTCTTCCCGGCCCCAGGTCCCTAGTTCTTCCCTGGCACTCTGCCTCTGCGGGGGTGGGAGAGCTGCTGGCAAGTGTGGTCCACGGGAAAACGCACGGTCCTCTGGGTGGCAGGGAGGGCTTCCGTTAACTCTGACACCAGCCCAGGGACCGTGTGAACCTGGCCTGATATCTCAAGGGCGGGGCACGTTGCCCGGAGGGATGCTTGTGGTGGGGGGGCCTGCTTGCGCCTGCGCGGCCCCGCCTCTTGGCCCGAAAACCACCCAGCCGCGGCTCGGACAAAAGCCATCTCCTGGGCGCCTCCCCCCTGTTCTTCCATCCGTAAAGGGGGACCCCTTTACGGATGGAAGAACAGGGGGATCTTCGCAGTGGCGGGGACGGGACGGAGGGGTCTGCGGGTTTGCCGCCACGTAGGCCAGTTGCTCGCACCCCGGCCCCATGCGTGCGAGCTCCGTGGAGGAGGTGGGCCGCTTATGGCGGGATGCAGGCGTCCTGCGGGGGTCAAGGGACGGCGTGGGCACTCCCCGGGCGAGAGAGGGCGCCCGGGACCCGAGAGAGCACCCGGGAAAATGCCCAGCCCTGGCCCCCGTGGCTCCAGTGGCCTCCCTAGGCTCCTGCCGTGGGGCCTGGTCCCGCTCACGTGGGCCCAGGTTCTCCGCAGGTGAATGCCTTTTGCGGACACCAAGGACCACAGGCCGCGGACGCCTTCACGGGGAGGGGGGTTCGAGCCCTGTGGGACCCGGGTCCCAGCGGACACAGTCCCTTCTCGCGAAGTCCAGCCCAGACTTGAGAGAGTAGAAGCGTCTCGGTGCACGTTTGCCGCCTCGGGGCAGGGTGGGGCCTTTTGAGCCAAGAAAGACCCTTAGCCCCCCAGGCAGGTCTCAGGCCCGAGTCCCCCCGGGAGACTTGGTCCCTGGGCGTGGGTCCGGCCCGCTCGGCCCCTGCCCCCCAGGCGCGGAACCCTGGCGCGCCCCTCATCCAGGCCCCGGGTCCCTAGTTCTTCCCTGGCACTCTGCCTGTGCCGGGGTGGGAGACGCGCTGGCAAGTGTGGTCCACGGGAAAAGGAACGGACCTCTGGGTGGCGGGGAGAGCTTCCAGTTCCACGGACAGGACCCCAGGGACCCTGTGAAGCAGGCCTGATATGTCCAGGGTGGGGCCCGTTGCCCCGAGGGAGGCTTGTGGTGGGGCTGCCTGCCCTCTACCTGCCGGGTCCCGCGTCTTGGCCCGAAACCGGCCAGCTGCGGCTCTGACAAATGCCATCTCCTGGGGGCATCCCCCCTGTTCTTCCATCCGTAAGGGGCGACCCCCTTACGGATGGAAGAACAGGGGGATCTTCGCAGTGGGGCGGTCGGGACGGAGGGGTCTGCGCGTTTCCAGCCACTTAGCCCAGTGACCCGCCGCCCGGCCCCAGAGTTCCAAGCTCCATGGAGGCCGGGGGCCTCTTATCACGGGAAGCAGGTGTCTCCCGGGGGTCAAGGGACGGCGTGGGCACTCTCTAGACGAGAGAGGGTGCCCGTGCCCCGAGAGAGCCCCGGGGAGAGCCCGAGGCCTGGCCGCAGAGGCTGCCATTGCCTCCCCCGGGCTCCTACCATGGGGCCTGGCCCTGCTCGCCCGAGGCCCAGGTTCACCGCAGGTGAATGCCTTTTGCGGACGCCAAGGACTGGAGGCCGCCGATTTCCCTCGCAGAGGTGGGGGTTCGAGCTCTGGGGGACTGAGGTCGCAGGGGTCACACTCCATTTTTGGGTGGTTCAGCGGAGACTGGAGGGTTGAAGCGGCTGGGTCCAAGTCTGCCGCCTTGTGGCAGGGTGGGGGCGTTGCAGGCGAAGCAAGGCTCTTAGCTTCCCAGGCGGGGCACAGGCCAGACTCCCCACAGGAGAACCGGTCCGTGGACGAGGGTCCCGCCCGCCCGCCCGCCCGCCCGCCGGGACCCGCTCCACCTGGCGCGGAACCTTGGCCGGCCCCTCTTCCCGGCCCCAGGTCCCTAGTTCTTCCCTGGCACTCTGCCTCTGCGGGGGTGGGAGAGCTGCTGGCAAGTGTGGTCCACGGGAAAACGCACGGTCCTCTGGGTGGCAGGGAGGGCTTCCGTTAACTCTGACACCAGCCCAGGGACCGTGTGAACCTGGCCTGATATCTCAAGGGCGGGGCACGTTGCCCGGAGGGATGCTTGTGGTGGGGGGGCCTGCTTGCGCCTGCGCGGCCCCGCCTCTTGGCCCGAAAACCAGGCAGCCGCGGCTCGGACAAAAGCCATCTCCTGGGCGCCTCCCCCCTGTTCTTCCATCCGTAAAGGGGGACCCCTTTACGGATGGAAGAACAGGGGGATCTTCGCAGTGGCGGGGACGGGACGGAGGGGTCTGCGGGTTTGCCGCCACGTAGGCCAGTTGCTCGCACCCCGGCCCCATGCGTGCGAGCTCCGTGGAGGAGGTGGGCCGCTTATGGCGGGATGCAGGCGTCCTGCGGGGGTCAAGGGACGGCGTGGGCACTCCCCGGGCGAGAGAGGGCGCCCGGGACCCGAGAGAGCACCCGGGAAAATGCCCAGCCCTGGCTCCCGTGGCTCCAGTGGCCTCCCTAGGCTCCTGCCGTGGGGCCTGGTCCCGCTCACGTGGGCCCAGGTTCTCCGCAGGTGAATGCCTTTTGCGGACACCAAGGACCACAGGCCGCGGACGCCTTCACGGGGAGGGGGGTTCGAGCCCTGTGGGACCCGGGTCCCAGCGGACACAGTCCCTTCTCGCGAAGTCCAGCCCAGACTTGAGAGAGTAGAAGCGTCTCGGTGCACGTTTGCCGCCTCGGGGCAGGGTGGGGCCTTTTGAGCCAAGAAAGACCCTTAGCCCCCCAGGCAGGTCTCAGGCCCGAGTCCCCCCGGGAGACTTGGTCCCTGGGCGTGGGTCCGGCCCGCTCGGCCCCTGCCCACCAGGCGCGGAACCCTGGCGTGCCCCTCATCCAGGCCCCGGGTCCCTAGTTCTTCCCTGGCACTCTGCCTGTGCCGGGGTGGGAGACGCGCTGGCAAGTGTGGTCCACGGGAAAAGGAACGGACCTCTGGGTGGCGGGGAGAGCTTCCAGTTCCACGGACAGGACCCCAGGGACCCTGTGAAGCAGGCCTGATATGTCCAGGGTGGGGCCCGTTGCCCCGAGGGAGGCTTGTGGTGGGGCTGCCTGCCCTCTACCTGCCGGGTCCCGCGTCTTGGCCCGAAACCGGCCAGCTGCGGCTCTGACAAATGCCATCTCCTGGGGGCATCCCCCCTGTTCTTCCATCCGTAAGGGGCGACCCCCTTACGGATGGAAGAACAGGGGGATCTTCGCAGTGGGGCGGTCGGGACGGAGGGGTCTGCGCGTTTCCAGCCACTTAGCCCAGTGACCCGCCGCCCGGCCCCAGAGTTCCAAGCTCCATGGAGGCCGGGGGCCTCTTATCACGGGAAGCAGGTGTCTCCCGGGGGTCAAGGGACGGCGTGGGCACTCTCTAGACGAGAGAGGGTGCCCGTGCCCCGAGAGAGCCCCGGGGAGAGCCCGAGGCCTGGCCGCAGAGGCTGCCATTGCCTCCCCCGGGCTCCTACCATGGGGCCTGGCCCTGCTCGCCCGAGGCCCAGGTTCACCGCAGGTGAATGCCTTTTGCGGACGCCAAGGACAGGAGGACGCCGATTCCCTCGCAGAGGTGGGGGTTCGAGCTCTGGGGGACTGAGGTCGCAGCGGTCACACTCCATTTTTGGGTGGTTCAGCGGAGACTGGAGGGTTGGAGCGGCTGGGTCCAAGTCTGCCGCCTTGTGGCAGGGTGGGGGCGTTGCAGGCGAAGCAAGGCTCTTAGCCTCCCAGGCGGGGCACAGGCCAGACCCCCCACAGGAGAACCGGTCCGTGGACGAGGGTCCCGCCCGCCCGCCCGCCCGCCCGCCCGGACCCGCTCCACCTGGCGCGGAACCTTGGCCGGCCCCTCTTCCCGGCCCCAGGACCCTAGTTCTTCCCTGGCACTCTGCCTCTGCGGGGGTGGGAGAGCTGCTGGCAAGTGTGGTCCACGGGAAAACGCACGGTCCTCTGGGTGGCAGGGAGGGCTTCCGTTAACTCTGACACCAGCCCAGGGACCGTGTGAACCTGGCCTGATATCTCAAGGGCGGGGCACGTTGCCCGGAGGGATGCTTGTGGTGGGGGGGCCTGCTTGCGCCTGCGCGGCCCCGCCTCTTGGCCCGAAAACCACCCAGCCGCGGCTCGGACAAAAGCCATCTCCTGGGCGCCTCCCCCCTGTTCTTCCATCCGTAAAGGGGTCCCCCCTTTACGGATGGAAGAACAGGGGGATGTTCGCAGTGGCGGGGACGGGACGGAGGGGTCTGCGGGTTTGCCGCCACGTAGGCCAGTTGCTCGCACCCCGGCCCCATGCGTGCGAGCTCCGTGGAGGAGGTGGGCCGCTTATGGCGGGATGCAGGCGTCCTGCGGGGGTCAAGGGACGGCGTGGGCACTCCCCGGGCGAGAGAGGGCGCCCGGGACCCGAGAGAGCACCCGGGAAAATGCCCAGCCCTGGCCCCCGTGGCTCCAGTGGCCTCCCTAGGCTCCTGCCGTGGGGCCTGGTCCCGCTCACGTGGGCCCAGGTTCTCCGCAGGTGAATGCCTTTTGCGGACACCAAGGACCACAGGCCGCGGACGCCTTCACGGGGAGGGGGGTTCGAGCCCTGTGGGACCCGGGTCCCAGCGGACACAGTCCCTTCTCGCGAAGTCCAGCCCAGACTTGAGAGAGTAGAAGCGTCTCGGTGCACGTTTGCCGCCTCGGGGCAGGGTGGGGCCTTTTGAGCCAAGAAAGACCCTTAGCCCCCCAGGCAGGTCTCAGGCCCGAGTCCCCCCGGGAGACTTGGTCCCTGGGCGTGGGTCCGGCCCGCTCGGCCCCTGCCCACCAGGCGCGGAACCCTGGCGCGCCCCTCATCCAGGCCCCGGGTCCCTAGTTCTTCCCTGGCACTCTGCCTGTGCCGGGGTGGGAGACGCGCTGGCAAGTGTGGTCCACGGGAAAAGGAACGGACCTCTGGGTGGCGGGGAGAGCTTCCAGTTCCACGGACAGGACCCCAGGGACCCTGTGAAGCAGGCCTGATATGTCCAGGGTGGGGCCCGTTGCCCCGAGGGAGGCTTGTGGTGGGGCTGCCTGCCCTCTACCTGCCGGGTCCCGCGTCTTGGCCCGAAACCGGCCAGCTGCGGCTCTGACAAATGCCATCTCCTGGGGGCATCCCCCCTGTTCTTCCATCCGTAAGGGGCGACCCCCTTACGGATGGAAGAACAGGGGGATCTTCGCAGTGGGGCGGTCGGGACGGAGGGGTCTGCGCGTTTCCAGCCACTTAGCCCAGTGACCCGCCGCCCGGCCCCAGAGTTCCAAGCTCCATGGAGGCCGGGGGCCTCTTATCACGGGAAGCAGGTGTCTCCCGGGGGTCAAGGGACGGCGTGGGCACTCTCTAGACGAGAGAGGGTGCCCGTGCCCCGAGAGAGCCCCGGGGAGAGCCCGAGGCCTGGCCGCAGAGGCTGCCATTGCCTCCCCCGGGCTCCTACCATGGGGCCTGGCCCTGCTCGCCCGAGGCCCAGGTTCACCGCAGGTGAATGCCTTTTGCGGACGCCAAGGACTGGAGGCCGCCGATTTCCCTCGCAGAGGTGGGGGTTCGAGCTCTGGGGGACTGAGGTCGCAGCGGTCACACTCCATTTTTGGGTGGTTCAGCGGAGACTGGAGGGTTGAAGCGGCTGGGTCCAAGTCTGCCGCCTTGTGGCAGGGTGGGGGCGTTGCAGGCGAAGCAAGGCTCTTAGCCTCCCAGGCGGGGCACAGGCCAGACCCCCCACAGGAGAACCGGTCCGTGGACGAGGGTCCCGCCCGCCCGCCCGCCCGCCGGGACCCGCTCCACCTGGCGCGGAACCTTGGCCGGCCCCTCTTCCCGGCCCCAGGTCCCTAGTTCTTCCCTGGCACTCTGCCTCTGCGGGGGTGGGAGAGCTGCTGGCAAGTGTGGTCCACGGGAAAACGCACGGTCCTCTGGGTGGCAGGGAGGGCTTCCGTTAACTCTGACACCAGCCCAGGGACCGTGTGAACCTGGCCTGATATCTCAAGGGCGGGGCACGTTGCCCGGAGGGATGCTTGTGGTGGGGGGGCCTGCTTGCGCCTGCGCGGCCCCGCCTCTTGGCCCGAAAACCACCCAGCCGCGGCTCGGACAAAAGCCATCTCCTGGGCGCCTCCCCCCTGTTCTTCCATCCGTAAAGGGGGACCCCTTTACGGATGGAAGAACAGGGGGATCTTCGCAGTGGCGGGGACGGGACGGAGGGGTCTGCGGGTTTGCCGCCACGTAGGCCAGTTGCTCGCACCCCGGCCCCATGCGAGCGAGCTCCGTGGAGGAGGTGGGCCGCTTATGGCGGGATGCAGGCGTCCTGCGGGGGTCAAGGGACGGCGTGGGCACTCCCCGGGCGAGAGAGGGCGCCCGGGACCCGAGAGAGCACCCGGGAAAATGCCCAGCCCTGGCCCCCGTGGCTCCAGTGGCCTCCCTAGGCTCCTGCCGTGGGGCCTGGTCCCGCTCACGTGGGCCCAGGTTCTCCGCAGGTGAATGCCTTTTGCGGACACCAAGGACCACAGGCCGCGGACGCCTTCACGGGGAGGGGGGTTCGAGCTCTGTGGGACCCGGGTCCCAGCGGACACAGTCCCTTCTCGCGAAGTCCAGCCCAGACTTGAGAGAGTAGAAGCGTCTCGGTGCACGTTTGCCGCCTCGGGGCAGGGTGGGGCCTTTTGAGCCAAGAAAGACCCTTAGCCCCCCAGGCAGGTCTCAGGCCCGAGTCCCCCCGGGAGACTTGGTCCCTGGGCGTGGGTCCGGCCCACTCGGCCCCTGCCCACCAGGCGCGGAACCCTGGCGCGCCCCTCATCCAGGCCCCGGGTCCCTAGTTCTTCCCTGGCACTCTGCCTGTGCCGGGGTGGGAGACGCGCTGGCAAGTGTGGTCCACGGGAAAAGGAACGGACCTCTGGGTGGCGGGGAGAGCTTCCAGTTCCACGGACAGGACCCCAGGGACCCTGTGAAGCAGGCCTGATATGTCCAGGGTGGGGCCCGTTGCCCCGAGGGAGGCTTGTGGTGGGGCTGCCTGCCCTCTACCTGCCGGGTCCCGCGTCTTGGCCCGAAACCGGCCAGCTGCGGCTCTGACAAATGCCATCTCCTGGGGGCATCCCCCCTGTTCTTCCATCCGTAAGGGGCGACCCCCTTACGGATGGAAGAACAGGGGGATCTTCGCAGTGGGGCGGTCGGGACGGAGGGGTCTGCGCGTTTCCAGCCACTTAGCCCAGTGACCCGCC
This sequence comes from Desmodus rotundus, assembly GCF_022682495.2. Taxonomy (NCBI): domain Eukaryota; kingdom Metazoa; phylum Chordata; class Mammalia; order Chiroptera; family Phyllostomidae; genus Desmodus; species Desmodus rotundus. The sequence goes on along the minus strand of NW_026527695.1, from coordinate 234,877 downwards.
GCCCGGCCCCAGAGTTCCAAGCTCCATGGAGGCCGGGGGCCTCTTATCACGGGAAGCAGGTGTCTCCCGGGGGTCAAGGGACGGCGTGGGCACTCTCTAGACGAGAGAGGGTGCCCGTGCCCCGAGAGAGCCCCGGGGAGAGCCCGAGGCCTGGCCGCAGAGGCTGCCATTGCCTCCCCCGGGCTCCTACCATGGGGCCTGGCCCTGCTCGCCCGAGGCCCAGGTTCACCGCAGGTGAATGCCTTTTGCGGACGCCAAGGACAGGAGGCCGCCGATTCCCTCGCAGAGGTGGGGGTTCGAGCTCTGGGGGACTGAGGTCGCAGCGGTCACACTCCATTTTTGGGTGGTTCAGCGGAGACTGGAGGGTTGAAGCGGCTGGGTCCAAGTCTGCCGCCTTGTGGCAGGGTGGGGGCGTTGCAGGCGAAGCAAGGCTCTTAGCCTCCCAGGCGGGGCACAGGCCAGACCCCCCACAGGAGAACCGGTCCGTGGACGAGGGTCCCGCCCGCCCGCCCGCCCGCCGGGACCCGCTCCACCTGGCGCGGAACCTTGGCCGGCCCCTCTTCCCGGCCCCAGGTCCCTAGTTCTTCCCTGGCACTCTGCCTCTGCGGGGGTGGGAGAGCTGCTGGCAAGTGTGGTCCACGGGAAAACGCACGGTCCTCTGGGTGGCAGGGAGGGCTTCCGTTAACTCTGACACCAGCCCAGGGACCGTGTGAACCTGGCCTGATATCTCAAGGGCGGGGCACGTTGCCCGGAGGGATGCTTGTGGTGGGGGGGCCTGCTTGCGCCTGCGCGGCCCCGCCTCTTGGCCCGAAAACCACGCAGCCGCGGCTGGGACAAAAGCCATCTCCTGGGCGCCTCCCCCCTGTTCTTCCATCCGTAAAGGGGGACCCCTTTACGGATGGAAGAACAGGGGGATCTTCGCAGTGGAGGGGACGGGACGGAGGGGTCTGCGGGTTTGCCGCCACGTAGGCCAGTTGCTCGCACCCCGGCCCCATGCGTGCGAGCTCCGTGGAGGAGGTGGGCCGCTTATGGCGGGATGCAGGCGTCCTGCGGGGGTCAAGGGACGGCGTGGGCACTCCCCGGGCGAGAGAGGGCGCCCGGGACCCGAGAGAGCACCCGGGAAAATGCCCAGCCCTGGCCCCCGTGGCTCCAGTGGCCTCCCTAGGCTCCTGCCGTGGGGCCTGGTCCCGCTCACGTGGGCCCAGGTTCTCCGCAGGTGAATGCCTTTTGCGGACACCAAGGACCACAGGCCGCGGACGCCTTCACGGGGAGGGGGGTTCGAGCCCTGTGGGACCCGGGTCCCAGCGGACACAGTCCCTTCTCGCGAAGTCCAGCCCAGACTTGAGAGAGTAGAAGCGTCTCGGTGCACGTTTGCCGCCTCGGGGCAGGGTGGGGCCTTTTGAGCCAAGAAAGACCCTTAGCCCCCCAGGCAGGTCTCAGGCCCGAGTCCCCCCGGGAGACTTGGTCCCTGGGCGTGGGTCCGGCCCGCTCGGCCCCTGCCCACCAGGCGCGGAACCCTGGCGCGCCCCTCATCCAGGCCCCGGGTCCCTAGTTCTTCCCTGGCACTCTGCCTGTGCCGGGGTGGGAGACGCGCTGGCAAGTGTGGTCCACGGGAAAAGGAACGGACCTCTGGGTGGCGGGGAGAGCTTCCAGTTCCACGGACAGGACCCCAGGGACCCTGTGAAGCAGGCCTGATATGTCCAGGGTGGGGCCCGTTGCCCCGAGGGAGGCTTGTGGTGGGGCTGCCTGCCCTCTACCTGCCGGGTCCCGCGTCTTGGCCCGAAACCGGCCAGCTGCGGCTCTGACAAATGCCATCTCCTGGGGGCATCCCCCCTGTTCTTCCATCCGTAAGGGGCGACCCCCTTACGGATGGAAGAACAGGGGGATCTTCGCAGTGGGGCGGTCGGGACGGAGGGGTCTGCGCGTTTCCAGCCACTTAGCCCAGTGACCCGCCGCCCGGCCCCAGAGTTCCAAGCTCCATGGAGGCCGGGGGCCTCTTATCACGGGAAGCAGGTGTCTCCCGGGGGTCAAGGGACGGCGTGGGCACTCTCTAGACGAGAGAGGGTGCCCGTGCCCCGAGAGAGCCCCGGGGAGAGCCCGAGGCCTGGCCGCAGAGGCTGCCATTGCCTCCCCCGGGCTCCTACCATGGGGCCTGGCCCTGCTCGCCCGAGGCCCAGGTTCACCGCAGGTGAATGCCTTTTGCGGACGCCAAGGACAGGAGGCCGCCGATTCCCTCGCAGAGGTGGGGGTTCGAGCTCTGGGGGACTGAGGTCGCAGCGGTCACACTCCATTTTTGGGTGGTTCAGCGGAGACTGGAGGGTTGGAGCGGCTGGGTCCAAGTCTGCCGCCTTGTGGCAGGGTGGGGGCGTTGCAGGCGAAGCAAGGCTCTTAGCCTCCCAGGCGGGGCACAGGCCAGACCCCCCACAGGAGAACCGGTCCGTGGACGAGGGTCCCGCCCGCCCGCCCGCCCGCCGGGACCCGCTCCACCTGGCGCGGAACCTTGGCCGGCCCCTCTTCCCGGCCCCAGGTCCCTAGTTCTTCCCTGGCACTCTGCCTCTGCGGGGGTGGGAGAGCTGCTGGCAAGTGTGGTCCACGGGAAAACGCACGGTCCTCTGGGTGGCAGGGAGGGCTTCCGTTAACTCTGACACCAGCCCAGGGACCGTGTGAACCTGGCCTGATATCTCAAGGGCGGGGCACGTTGCCCGGAGGGATGCTTGTGGTGGGGGGGCCTGCTTGCGCCTGCGCGGCCCCGCCTCTTGGCCCGAAAACCACCCAGCCGCGGCTCGGACAAAAGCCATCTCCTGGGCGCCTCCCCCCTGTTCTTCCATCCGTAAAGGGGGACCCCTTTACGGATGGAAGAACAGGGGGATCTTCGCAGTGGCGGGGACGGGACGGAGGGGTCTGCGGGTTTGCCGCCACGTAGGCCAGTTGCTCGCACCCCGGCCCCATGCGTGCGAGCTCCGTGGAGGAGGTGGGCCGCTTATGGCGGGATGCAGGCGTCCTGCGGGGGTCAAGGGACGGCGTGGGCACTCCCCGGGCGAGAGAGGGCGCCCGGGACCCGAGAGAGCACCCGGGAAAATGCCCAGCCCTGGCCCCCGTGGCTCCAGTGGCCTCCCTAGGCTCCTGCCGTGGGGCCTGGTCCCGCTCACGTGGGCCCAGGTTCTCCGCAGGTGAATGCCTTTTGCGGACACCAAGGACCACAGGCCGCGGACGCCTTCACGGGGAGGGGGGTTCGAGCCCTGTGGGACCCGGGTCCCAGCGGACACAGTCCCTTCTCGCGAAGTCCAGCCCAGACTTGAGAGAGTAGAAGCGTCTCGGTGCACGTTTGCCGCCTCGGGGCAGGGTGGGGCCTTTTGAGCCAAGAAAGACCCTTAGCCCCCCAGGCAGGTCTCAGGCCCGAGTCCCCCCGGGAGACTTGGTCCCTGGGCGTGGGTCCGGCCCGCTCGGCCCCTGCCCCCCAGGCGCGGAACCCTGGCGCGCCCCTCATCCAGGCCCCGGGTCCCTAGTTCTTCCCTGGCACTCTGCCTGTGCCGGGGTGGGAGACGCGCTGGCAAGTGTGGTCCACGGGAAAAGGAACGGACCTCTGGGTGGCGGGGAGAGCTTCCAGTTCCACGGACAGGACCCCAGGGACCCTGTGAAGCAGGCCTGATATGTCCAGGGTGGGGCCCGTTGCCCCGAGGGAGGCTTGTGGTGGGGCTGCCTGCCCTCTACCTGCCGGGTCCCGCGTCTTGGCCCGAAACCGGCCAGCTGCGGCTCTGACAAATGCCATCTCCTGGGGGCATCCCCCCTGTTCTTCCATCCGTAAGGGGCGACCCCCTTACGGATGGAAGAACAGGGGGATCTTCGCAGTGGGGCGGTCGGGACGGAGGGGTCTGCGCGTTTCCAGCCACTTAGCCCAGTGACCCGCCGCCCGGCCCCAGAGTTCCAAGCTCCATGGAGGCCGGGGGCCTCTTATCACGGGAAGCAGGTGTCTCCCGGGGGTCAAGGGACGGCGTGGGCACTCTCTAGACGAGAGAGGGTGCCCGTGCCCCGAGAGAGCCCCGGGGAGAGCCCGAGGCCTGGCCGCAGAGGCTGCCATTGCCTCCCCCGGGCTCCTACCATGGGGCCTGGCCCTGCTCGCCCGAGGCCCAGGTTCACCGCAGGTGAATGCCTTTTGCGGACGCCAAGGACTGGAGGCCGCCGATTTCCCTCGCAGAGGTGGGGGTTCGAGCTCTGGGGGACTGAGGTCGCAGGGGTCACACTCCATTTTTGGGTGGTTCAGCGGAGACTGGAGGGTTGAAGCGGCTGGGTCCAAGTCTGCCGCCTTGTGGCAGGGTGGGGGCGTTGCAGGCGAAGCAAGGCTCTTAGCTTCCCAGGCGGGGCACAGGCCAGACTCCCCACAGGAGAACCGGTCCGTGGACGAGGGTCCCGCCCGCCCGCCCGCCCGCCCGCCGGGACCCGCTCCACCTGGCGCGGAACCTTGGCCGGCCCCTCTTCCCGGCCCCAGGTCCCTAGTTCTTCCCTGGCACTCTGCCTCTGCGGGGGTGGGAGAGCTGCTGGCAAGTGTGGTCCACGGGAAAACGCACGGTCCTCTGGGTGGCAGGGAGGGCTTCCGTTAACTCTGACACCAGCCCAGGGACCGTGTGAACCTGGCCTGATATCTCAAGGGCGGGGCACGTTGCCCGGAGGGATGCTTGTGGTGGGGGGGCCTGCTTGCGCCTGCGCGGCCCCGCCTCTTGGCCCGAAAACCAGGCAGCCGCGGCTCGGACAAAAGCCATCTCCTGGGCGCCTCCCCCCTGTTCTTCCATCCGTAAAGGGGGACCCCTTTACGGATGGAAGAACAGGGGGATCTTCGCAGTGGCGGGGACGGGACGGAGGGGTCTGCGGGTTTGCCGCCACGTAGGCCAGTTGCTCGCACCCCGGCCCCATGCGTGCGAGCTCCGTGGAGGAGGTGGGCCGCTTATGGCGGGATGCAGGCGTCCTGCGGGGGTCAAGGGACGGCGTGGGCACTCCCCGGGCGAGAGAGGGCGCCCGGGACCCGAGAGAGCACCCGGGAAAATGCCCAGCCCTGGCTCCCGTGGCTCCAGTGGCCTCCCTAGGCTCCTGCCGTGGGGCCTGGTCCCGCTCACGTGGGCCCAGGTTCTCCGCAGGTGAATGCCTTTTGCGGACACCAAGGACCACAAGCCGCGGACGCCTTCACGGGGAGGGGGGTTCGAGCCCTGTGGGACCCGGGTCCCAGCGGACACAGTCCCTTCTCGCGAAGTCCAGCCCAGACTTGAGAGAGTAGAAGCGTCTCGGTGCACGTTTGCCGCCTCGGGGCAGGGTGGGGCCTTTTGAGCCAAGAAAGACCCTTAGCCCCCCAGGCAGGTCTCAGGCCCGAGTCCCCCCGGGAGACTTGGTCCCTGGGCGTGGGTCCGGCCCGCTCGGCCCCTGCCCACCAGGCGCGGAACCCTGGCGTGCCCCTCATCCAGGCCCCGGGTCCCTAGTTCTTCCCTGGCACTCTGCCTGTGCCGGGGTGGGAGACGCGCTGGCAAGTGTGGTCCACGGGAAAAGGAACGGACCTCTGGGTGGCGGGGAGAGCTTCCAGTTCCACGGACAGGACCCCAGGGACCCTGTGAAGCAGGCCTGATATGTCCAGGGTGGGGCCCGTTGCCCCGAGGGAGGCTTGTGGTGGGGCTGCCTGCCCTCTACCTGCCGGGTCCCGCGTCTTGGCCCGAAACCGGCCAGCTGCGGCTCTGACAAATGCCATCTCCTGGGGGCATCCCCCCTGTTCTTCCATCCGTAAGGGGCGACCCCCTTACGGATGGAAGAACAGGGGGATCTTCGCAGTGGGGCGGTCGGGACGGAGGGGTCTGCGCGTTTCCAGCCACTTAGCCCAGTGACCCGCCGCCCGGCCCCAGAGTTCCAAGCTCCATGGAGGCCGGGGGCCTCTTATCACGGGAAGCAGGTGTCTCCCGGGGGTCAAGGGACGGCGTGGGCACTCTCTAGACGAGAGAGGGTGCCCGTGCCCCGAGAGAGCCCCGGGGAGAGCCCGAGGCCTGGCCGCAGAGGCTGCCATTGCCTCCCCCGGGCTCCTACCATGGGGCCTGGCCCTGCTCGCCCGAGGCCCAGGTTCACCGCAGGTGAATGCCTTTTGCGGACGCCAAGGACAGGAGGACGCCGATTCCCTCGCAGAGGTGGGGGTTCGAGCTCTGGGGGACTGAGGTCGCAGCGGTCACACTCCATTTTTGGGTGGTTCAGCGGAGACTGGAGGGTTGGAGCGGCTGGGTCCAAGTCTGCCGCCTTGTGGCAGGGTGGGGGCGTTGCAGGCGAAGCAAGGCTCTTAGCCTCCCAGGCGGGGCACAGGCCAGACCCCCCACAGGAGAACCGGTCCGTGGACGAGGGTCCCGCCCGCCCGCCCGCCCGCCCGCCGGGACCCGCTCCACCTGGCGCGGAACCTTGGCCGGCCCCTCTTCCCGGCCCCAGGACCCTAGTTCTTCCCTGGCACTCTGCCTCTGCGGGGGTGGGAGAGCTGCTGGCAAGTGTGGTCCACGGGAAAACGCACGGTCCTCTGGGTGGCAGGGAGGGCTTCCGTTAACTCTGACACCAGCCCAGGGACCGTGTGAACCTGGCCTGATATCTCAAGGGCGGGGCACGTTGCCCGGAGGGATGCTTGTGGTGGGGGGGCCTGCTTGCGCCTGCGCGGCCCCGCCTCTTGGCCCGAAAACCACCCAGCCGCGGCTCGGACAAAAGCCATCTCCTGGGCGCCTCCCCCCTGTTCTTCCATCCGTAAAGGGGTCCCCCCTTTACGGATGGAAGAACAGGGGGATCTTCGCAGTGGCGGGGACGGGACGGAGGGGTCTGCGGGTTTGCCGCCACGTAGGCCAGTTGCTCGCACCCCGGCCCCATGCGTGCGAGCTCCGTGGAGGAGGTGGGCCGCTTATGGCGGGATGCAGGCGTCCTGCGGGGGTCAAGGGACGGCGTGGGCACTCCCAGGGCGACAGAGGGCACCTGGCCTTTAGAGAATTCCCTGGAAAATTCCCCGCCCAGGCCCCTGGTCCACAAGTCTATCCTGCGCACAGTGTCTGTGCCAGGCTGGGAGTGCTTCTGGGCAGTGTTCCCCGCGGAAATCGCGTGGTCCTCTAGGTGGCAGGGAGGGCTCCTGTGTCCACGGACAGGTGCCCAGGGACCGTGTGGAACTGCTGTGACCTCTAAAGGGTGGGTCTGGTGAGCCGAGGGAGGCGTGTGCTTGGGAGCCTGAGTGCGCATGCGCGGCCCAGGTGTTGGCCCGAAACCAGGCAGACTCGGCTGGGAGAAAAGCCATCTCCTGGGGGCCTCCCCATGTTCCTCCACTCCCCAAGGAGGACCCCTTTACGGATGGAAGAAAAGGGGGATCTTCGCAGTGGTGGGTTCGGGCCAGAGGGGTCCGCGGGTTTGCCTCCACGTACGCCAGGTGCCCGCACACCGGGCCCAGGTGTTTGAGCCCCGTGGAGGCAGAGGGCTGCTTATTGCTGGATGCAAGTGTCCTGCGGGGTCAAGGAAGGGCATGGGCACTCCCGGGCGACACAGGGCACCGGGCCCTGAGAGAGTTCCATGGAAAATCCCCCGCCCAGGCCCCCGGTATCCAAGTCTGTCCTTAGCACACTGTCTGTGCGGGGCTGAGAGTGCTGCTGGGCAGTGTGGCCTAGGGGAAATGGCGCGGTGCTCTGAGTGGCAGGGAGGGCTTCTGTTTCCACGGACAGGTGCGCAGGGACCCTCTGAAACTGCTGTGACCTCTCAAGGGCGGGTCACCTGACCCCTCCAGGGTGGGACAGGTGACCTCCCAAGGGTGGGTCTCGAGACCCCTCAAGGGTGGGGCACGTGACCCCACAAGGGTGGGTCTCGAGACCCCTCAAGGGTGGGGCACGTGACCCTCAAGGGTGGGTCACGAGACCCCTCAGGGTTGGGTCACGTGACCCCTCAGGGTTGGGTCACGTGACCCGTCAGGGGTGGGTCACGAGACCCCTCAGGGGTGGGTCACGTGACCCGTCAGGGGTGGGTCACGTGACCCCTCAGGGGTGTGTCACGTGACCCCCCAGAGGTGCGTCACGTGACCCCTCAGGGGTGGGTCACATGACCCCTCAGGGGTGGGTCACCAGACCCCTCAGGGGTGGGTCACGTGACCCCTCAGGGGTGGGTCACGTGACCCCTCAGGGGTGCGTCACGTGACCCCCCAGGGGTGCGTCACGTGACCCCTCAGGTGTGGGTCACGAGACTCCTCAGGGGTGGGTCACGTGACCCCTCAGGTGTGGGTCACGAGACCACTCAGGGGTGGGTCGCGTGACCCCTCAAGGGTGGGTCAGGAGACACCTCTAGTGTGGGTCCCGTGACCCGAGGGAGACTTGTGGTAGGGAGCCTGAGTGCGCATGCACGGCCCACATATAGGCCAGAAAGGAGCCAGCCGCGGCTCGGAGAAAAGCCATCTCCTGGGGGCCTCCCCGTGTTCTTCCACTCCTGAAGCGTGACCCCTTTACGGATGGAAGAAAAGGGGGATCTTCGCAGTGGTGGGGTCGGGCCTGAGGTGTCTGTTTGTTTGCCTCCATGTAGGCCAGTTGCTGGCACACCGGGCCCAGGTGTCCCTGCCCCATGTGGCTAGAGGGCCGCTTATGGCAGGAATCAGGTCTCCTGCGGGGGTCAAGGGACGGCTTGGACACTCACCGGGCGAGAGAGGACGCCTGGTCATCAGACAGCCCCCTGGAAAATCCCCCGCCCAGGCCCCCGTTCCCCAAGTCTTTCCTGCGCACACTGTGTCTGAGGAGCTGGGAGAGCTGCTGGGAAGTGTGGCCCATGGGAAATCGCGCGGTCCTCTGGGTGGCGGGGTGGGCTTCCGTTTCCAGACAGGTGCCTAGGGACCCTGTGCAAATGGTCTGACAGCTCAAGGGTGGGTCAGGTGAGCCGAGGGAGGCGTGTGCTTGGGAGCCTGAGTGCACATGCGCGGCCCACGAATAGGCCCGAAAGGAGCCAGCCGCGGCTCGGAGAAAAGCCATCTCCTGGGGGTCTCCCCATGTTCCTCCAGTCCCCAAGGAGCACCCCTTTACGGATGGAAGAAATGGGGGATCTTCGCAGTGGTGGGTTCGGGCCAGAGGGGTCGGCGGGTTTGCCTGCACGTACGCCAGGTGCTCGCACAACGGGCCCAGGTGTTTGAGCCCCGTGGAGGCAGAGGGCTGCTTATTGCTGGATGATAGTGTACTGCAGGGTTAAGGGACGGCGTGGGCACTCCCAGGGCGAAAGAGGGCACCTGGCCTTTAGAGAATTCCCTTGAAAATTCCCCGCCCAGGCCCCTGGTCCACAAGTCTATCCTGCGCACAGTGTCTGTGCCAGGCTGGGAGTGCTTCTGGGCAGTGTTCCCCAGCGGAAATCGCGTTGTCCTCTAGGTGGCAGGGAGGGCTCCTGTGTCCACGGACAGGTGCCCAGGGACCGTGTGGAACTGCTGTGACCTCTAAAGGGTGGGTCTGGTGAGCCGAGGGAGGCGTGTGCTTGGGAGCCTGAGTGCGCATGCGCGGCCCAGGTGTTGGCCCGAAACCAGGCAGACTCGGCTCGGAGAAAAGCCATCTCCTGGGGGCCTCCCCATGTTCCTCCACTCCCCAAGGAGGACCCCTTTACGGATGGAAGAAAAGGGGGATCTTCGCAGTGGTGGGTTCGGGCCAGAGGGGTCCGCGGGTTTGCCTCCACGTACGCCAGGTGCCCCCACACCGGGCCCAGGTGTTTGAGCCCCGTGGAGGCAGAGGGCTGCTTATTGCTGGATGCAAGTGTCCTGCGGGGTCAAGGAAGGGCATGGGCACTCTGGGCGACACAGGGCACTGGGCCCTGAGAGAGTTCCATGGAAAATCCCCCGCCCAGGCCCCCGGTATCCAAGTCTGTCCTTAGCACACTGTCTGTGCGGGGCTGAGAGTGCTGCTGGGCAGTGTGGCCTAGGGGAAATGGCGCGGTGCTCTGAGTGGCAGGGAGGGCTTCTGTTTCCATGGACAGGTGCACAGGGACCCTCTGAAACTGCTGTGACCTCTCAAGGGCGGGTCACCTGACCCCTCCAGGGTGGGACAGGTGACCTCCCAAGGGTGGGTCTCGAGACCCCTCAAGGGTGGGGCACGTGACCCCACAAGGGTGGGTCTCGAGACCCCTCAAGGGTGGGGCACGTGACCCTCAAGGGTGGGTCACGAGACCCCTCAGGGGTGGGTCACGTGACCCCTCAGGGTTGGGTCACGTGACCCGTCAGGGGTGGGTCACGTGACCCCTCAGGGGTGGGTCACGTGACCCCTCAGGGGTGGGTCACATGACCCCTCAAGGGTGCGTCACGTGACCCCCCAGGGGTGCGTCACGTGACCCCTCAGGGGTGGGTCACATGACCCCTCAGGGGTGGTTCACGAGACCCCTCAGGGGTGTGTCATGTGACCCCTCAGGGGTGCGTCACGTGACCCCTCAGGGGTGGGTCACGTGACCCCTCAGGGGTGCGTCACGTGACCCCTCAGGGGTGGGTCACGTGACCCCTCAGGTGTGGGTCATGAGACTCCTCAGGGGTGGGTCACGTGACCCATCAGGTGTGGGTCACCAGACCACTCAGGGGTGGGTCGCGTGACCCCTCAAGGGTGGGTCAGGAGACACATCTAGTGTGGGTCCCGTGACCCGAGGGAGGCTTGTGGTAGGGAGCCTGAGTGCGCATGCACGGCCCACATATAGGCCAGAAAGGAGCCAGCCGCGGCTCGGAGAAAAGCCATCTCCTGGGGGCCTCCCCGTGTTCTTCCACTCCTGAAGCGTGACCCCTTTACGGATGGAAGAAAAGGGGGATCTTCGCAGTGGTGGGGTCGGGCCTGAGGTGTCTGTTTGTTTGCCTCCATGTAGGCCAGTTGCTGGCACACCGGGCCCAGGTGTCCCTGCCCCATGTGGCTAGAGGGCCGCTTATGGCAGGAATCAGGTCTCCTGCGGGGGTCAAGGGACGGCTTGGACACTCACCGGGCGAGAGAGGACGCCTGGTCATCAGACAGCCCCCTGGAAAATCCCCCGCCCAGGCCCCCGTTCCCCAAGTCTTTCCTGCGCACACTGTGTCTGAGGAGCTGGGAGAGCTGCTGGGAAGTGTGGCCCATGGGAAATCGCGCGGTCCTCTGGGTGGCGGGGTGGGCTTCCGTTTCCAGACAGGTGCCTAGGGACCCTGTGCAAATGTTCTGACAGCTCAAGGGTGGGTCAGGTGAGCCGAGGGAGGCGTGTGCTTGGGAGCCTGAGGGCGCATGCGCGGCCCACGAAAAGGCCCGAAAGGAGCCAGCCGCGGCTCGGAGAAAAGCCATCTCCTGGGGGTCTCCCCATGTTCCTCCAGTCCCCAAGGAGGACCCCTTTACGGATGGAAGAAATGGGGGATCTTCGCAGTGGTGGGTTCGGGCCAGAGGGGTCGGCGGGTTTGCCTGCACGTACGCCAGGTGCTCGCACAACGGGCCCAGGTGTTTGAGCCCCGTGGAGGCAGAGGGCTGCTTATTGCTGGATGATAGTGTCCTGCAGGGTTAAGGGACGGCGTGGGCACTCCCAGGGCGACAGAGGGCACCTGGCCTTTAGAGAATTCCCTGGAAAATTCCCCGCCCAGGCCCCTGGTCCACAAGTCTATCCTGCGCACAGTGTCTGTGCCAGGCTGGGAGTGCTTCTGGGCAGTGTTCCCCGCGGAAATCGCATGGTCCTCTAGGTGGCAGGGAGGGCTCCTGTGTCCACGGACAGGTGCCCAGGGACCGTGTGGAACTGCTGTGACCTCTAAAGAGTGGGTCTGGGGAGCCGAGGGAGGCGTGTGCTTGGGAGCCTGAGTGCGCATGCGCGGCCCAGGTGTTGGCCCGAAACCAGGCAGACTCGGCACGGAGAAAAGCCATCTCCTGGGGGCCTCCCCATGTTCCTCCACTCCCCAAGGAGGACCCCTTTACGGATGGAAGAAAAGGGGGATCTTCGCAGTGGTGGGTTCGGGCCAGAGGGGTCCGCGGGTTTGCCTCCACGTACGCCAGGTGCCCGCACACCGGGCCCAGGTGTTTGAGCCCCGTGGAGGCAGAGGGCTGCTTATTGCTGGATGCAAGTGTCCTGCGGGGTCAAGGAAGGGCATGGGCACTCCCGGGCGACACAGGGCACGGGGCCCTGAGAGAGTTCCATGGAAAATCCCCCGCCCAGGCCCCCGGTATCCAAGTCTGTCCTTAGCACACTGTCTGTGCGGGGCTGAGAGTGCTGCTGGGCAGTGTGGCCTAGGGGAAATGGCGCGGTGCTCTGAGTGGCAGGGAGGGCTTCTGTTTCCACGGACAGGTGCGCAGGGACCCTCTGAAACTGCTGTGACCTCTCAAGGGCGGGTCACCTGACCCCTCCAGGGTGGGACAGGTGACCTCCCAAGGGTGGGTCTCGAGACCCCTCAAGGGTGGGGCACGTGACCCCACAAGGGTGGGTCTCGAGACCCCTCAAGGGTGGGGCACGTGACCCTCAAGGGTGGGTCACGAGACCCCTCAGGGGTGGGTCACGTGACCCCTCAGGGTTGGGTCACGTGACCCCTCAGGGGTGGGTCACGTGACCCCTCAGGGGTGGGTCACGTGACCCCTCAGGGGTGGGTCACGTGACCCCTCAGGGGTGCGTCACGTGACCCCCCAGGGGTGCGTCACGTGACCCCTCAGGGGTGGGTCACGTGACCCCTCAGGGGTGGGTCACGAGACCTCTCAGTGGTGGGTCATGTGACCCCTCAGGGGTGCGTCACGTGACCCCTCAGGGGTGGGTCACGTGACCCCTCAGGGGTGCGTCACGTGACCCCTCAGGGGTGGGTCACGTGACCCCTCAGGTGTGGGTCAGGAGACTCCTCAGGGGTGGGTCACGTGACCCCTCAGGTGTGGGTCACCAGACCACTCAGGGGTGGGTCGCGTGACCCCTCAAGGGTGGGTCAGGAGACACCTCTAATGTGGGTCCCGTGACCCGAGGGAGGCTTGTGGTAGGGAGCCTGAGTGCGCATGCACGGCCCACATATAGGCCAGAAAGGAGCCAGCCGCGGCTCGGAGAAAAGCCATCTCCTGGGGGCCTCCCCGTGTTCTTCCACTCCTGAAGCGTGACCCCTTTACGGATGGAAGAAAAGGGGGATCTTCGCAGTGGTGGGGTCGGGCCTGAGGTGTCTGTTTGTTTGCCTCCATGTAGGCCAGTTGCTGGCACACCGGGCCCAGGTGTCCCTGCCCCATGTGGCTAGAGGGCCGCTTATGGCAGGAATCAGGTCTCCTGCGGGGGTCAAGGGACGGCTTGGACACTCACCGGGCGAGAGAGGACGCCTGGTCATCAGACAGCCCCCTGGAAAATCCCCCGCCCAGGCCCCCGTTCCCCAAGTCTTTCCTGCGCACACTGTGTCTGAGGAGCTGGGAGAGCTGCTGGGAAGTGTGGCCCATGGGAAATCGCGCGGTCCTCTGGGTGGCGGGGTGGGCTTCCGTTTCCAGACAGGTGCCTAGGGACCCTGTGCAAATGTTCTGACAGCTCAAGGGTGGGTCAGGTGAGCCGAGGGAGGCGTGTGCTTGGGAGCCTGAGGGCGCATGCGCGGCCCACGAAAAGGCCCGAAAGGAGCCAGCCGCGGCTCGGAGAAAAGCCATCTCCTGGGGGTCTCCCCATGTTCCTCCAGTCCCCAAGGAGGACCCCTTTACGGATGGAAGAAATGGGGGATCTTCGCAGTGGTGGGTTCGGGCCAGAGGGGTCGGCGGGTTTGCCTGCACGTACGCCAGGTGCTCGCACAACGGGCCCAGGTGTTTGAGCCCCGTGGAGGCAGAGGGCTGCTTATTGCTGGATGATAGTGTCCTGCAGGGTTAAGGGACGGCGTGGGCACTCCCAGGGCGACAGAGGGCACCTGGCCTTTAGAGAATTCCCTGGAAAATTCCCCGCCCAGGCCCCTGGTCCACAAGTCTATCCTGCGCACAGTGTCTGTGCCAGGCTGGGAGTGCTTCTGGGCAGTGTTCCCCGCGGAAATCGCATGGTCCTCTAGGTGGCAGGGAGGGCTCCTGTGTCCACGGACAGGTGCCCAGGGACCGTGTGGAACTGCTGTGACCTCTAAAGAGTGGGTCTGGGGAGCCGAGGGAGGCGTGTGCTTGGGAGCCTGAGTGCGCATGCGTGGCCCAGGTGTTGGCCCGAAACCAGGCAGACTCGGCACGCAGAAAAGCCATCTCCTGGGGGCCTCCCCATGTTCCTCCACTCCCCAAGGAGGACCCCTTTACGGATGGAAGAAAAGGGGGATCTTCGCAGTGGTGGGTTCGGGCCAGAGGGGTCCGCGGGTTTGCCTCCACGTACGCCAGGTGCCCGCACACCGGGCCCAGGTGTTTGAACCCCGTGGAGGCAGAGGGCTGCTTATTGCTGGATGCAAGTGTCCTGCGGGGTCAAGGAAGGGCATGGGCACTCCCGGGCGACACAGGGCACGGGGCCCTGAGAGAGTTCCATGGAAAATCCCCCGCCCAGGCCCCCGGTATCCAAGTCTGTCCTTAGCACACTGTCTGTGCGGGGCTGAGAGTGCTGCTGGGCAGTGTGGCCTAGGGGAAATGGCGCGGTGCTCTGAGTGGCAGGGAGGGCTTCTGTTTCCACGGACAGGTGCGCAGGGACCCTCTGAAACTGCTGTGACCTCTCAAGGGCGGGTCACCTGACCCCTCCAGGGTGGGACAGGTGAGCTCCCAAGGGTGGGTCTCGAGACCCCTCAAGGGTGGGGCACGTGACCCCACAAGGGTGGGTCTCGAGACCCCTCAAGGGTGGGGCACGTGACCCTCAAGGGTGGGTCACGAGACCCCTCAGGGGTGGGTCACGTGACCCCTCAGGGTTGGGTCACGTGACCCGTCAGGGGTGGGTCACGTGACCCCTCAGGGGTGGGTCACGAGACCTCTCAGTGGTGGGTCATGTGACCCCTCAGGGGTGCGTCACGTGACCCCTCAGGGGTGGGTCACGTGACCCCTCAGGGGTGCGTCACGTGACCCCTCAGGGGTGGGTCACGTGACCCCTCAGGTGTGGGTCAGGAGACTCCTCAGGGGTGGGTCACGTGACCCCTCAGGTGTGGGTCACCAGACCACTCAGGGGTGGGTCGCGTGACCCCTCAAGGGTGGGTCAGGAGACACCTCTAGTGTGGGTCCCGTGACCCGAGGGAGGCTTGTGGTAGGGAGCCTGAGTGCGCATGCACGGCCCACATATAGGCCAGAAGGAGCCAGCCGCGGCTCGGAGAAAAGCCATCTCCTGGGGGCCTCCCCGTGTTCTTCCACTCCTGAAGCGTGACCCCTTTACGGATGGAAGAAAAGGGGGATCTTCGCAGTGGTGGGGTCGGGCCTGAGGTGTCTGTTTGTTTGCCTCCATGTAGGCCAGTTGCTGGCACACCGGGCCCAGGTGTCCCTGCCCCATGTGGCTAGAGGGCCGCTTATGGCAGGAATCAGGTCTCCTGCGGGGGTCAAGGGACGGCTTGGACACTCACCGGGCGAGAGAGGACGCCTGGTCATCAGACAGCCCCCTGGAAAATCCCCCGCCCAGGCCCCCGTTCCCCAAGTCTTTCCTGCGCACACTGTGTCTGAGGAGCTGGGAGAGCTGCTGGGAAGTGTGGCCCATGGGAAATCGCGCGGTCCTCTGGGTGGCGGGGTGGGCTTCCGTTTCCAGACAGGTGCCTAGGGACCCTGTGCAAATGTTCTGACAGCTCAAGGGTGGGTCAGGTGAGCCGAGGGAGGCGTGTGCTTGGGAGCCTGAGTGCGCATGCGCGGCCCACGAAAAGGCCCGAAAGGAGCCAGCCGCGGCTCGGAGAAAAGCCATCTCCTGGGGGTCTCCCCATGTTCCTCCAGTCCCCAAGGAGGACCCCTTTACGGATGGAAGAAATGGGGGATCTTCGCAGTGGTGGGTTCGGGCCAGAGGGGTCGGCGGGTTTGCCTGCACGTACGCCAGGTGCTCGCACAACGGGCCCAGGTGTTTGAGCCCCGTGGAGGCAGAGGGCTGCTTATTGCTGGATGATAGTGTCCTGCAGGGTTAAGGGACGGCGTGGGCACTCCCAGGGCGACAGAGGGCACCTGGCCTTTAGAGAATTCCCTGGAAAATTCCCCGCCCAGGCCCCTGGTCCACAAGTCTATCCTGCGCACAGTGTCTGTGCCAGGCTGGGAGTGCTTCTGGGCAGTGTTCCCCGCGGAAATCGCATGGTCCTCTAGGTGGCAGGGAGGGCTCCTGTGTCCACGGACAGGTGCCCAGGGACCGTGTGGAACTGCTGTGACCTCTAAAGGGTGGGTCTGGGGAGCCGAGGGAGGCGTGTGCTTGGGAGCCTGAGTGCGCATGCGCGGCCCAGGTGTTGGCCCGAAACCAGGCAGACTCGGCACGGAGAAAAGCCATCTCCTGGGGGCCTCCCCATGTTCCTCCACTCCCCAAGGAGGACCCCTTTACGGATGGAAGAAAAGGGGGATCTTCGCAGTGGTGGGTTCGGGCCAGAGGGGTCCGCGGGTTTGCCTCCACGTACGCCAGGTGCCCGCACACCGGGCCCAGGTGTTTGAACCCCGTGGAGGCAGAGGGCTGCTTATTGCTGGATGCAAGTGTCCTGCGGGGTCAAGGAAGGGCATGGGCACTCCCGGGCGACACAGGGCACCGGGCCCTGAGAGAGTTCCATGGAAAATCCCCCGCCCAGGCCCCCGGTATCCAAGTCTGTCCTTAGCACACTGTCTGTGCGGGGCTGAGAGTGCTGCTGGGCAGTGTGGCCTAGGGGAAATGGCGCGGTGCTCTGAGTGGCAGGGAGGGCTTCTGTTTCCACGGACAGGTGCGCAGGGACCCTCTGAAACTGCTGTGACCTCTCAAGGGCGGGTCACCTGACCCCTCCAGGGTGGGACAGGTGACCTCCCAAGGGTGGGTCTCGAGACCCCTCAAGGGTGGGGCACGTGACCCCACAAGGGTGGGTCTCGAGACCCCTCAGGGGTGGGTCACGTGACCCCTCAGGGGTGGGTCACGAGACCTCTCAGGGGTGGGTCATGTGACCCCTCAGGGGTGCTTCACGTGACCCCTCAGGGGTGGGTCACGTGACCCCTCAGGGGTGCGTCACGTGACCCCTCAGGGGTGGGTCACGTGACCCCTCAGGTGTGGGTCAGGAGACTCCTCAGGGGTGGGTCACGTGACCCCTCAGGTGTGGGTCACCAGACCACTCAGGGGTGGGTCGCGTGACCCCTCAAGGGTGGGTCAGGAGACACCTCTAGTGTGGGTCCCGTGACCCGAGGGAGGCTTGTGGTAGGGAGCCTGAGTGCGCATGCACGGCCCACATATAGGCCAGAAAGGAGCCAGCCGCGGCTCGGAGAAAAGCCATCTCCTGGGGGCCTCCCCGTGTTCTTCCACTCCTGAAGCGTGACCCCTTTACGGATGGAAGAAAAGGGGGATCTTCGCAGTGGTGGGGTCGGGCCTGAGGTGTCTGTTTGTTTGCCTCCATGTAGGCCAGTTGCTGGCACACCGGGCCCAGGTGTCCCTGCCCCATGTGGCTAGAGGGCCGCTTATGGCAGGAATCAGGTCTCCTGCGGGGGTCAAGGGACGGCTTGGACACTCACCGGGCGAGAGAGGACGCCTGGTCATCAGACAGCCCCCTGGAAAATCCCCCGCCCAGGCCCCCGTTCCCCAAGTCTTTCCTGCGCACACTGTGTCTGAGGAGCTGGGAGAGCTGCTGGGAAGTGTGGCCCATGGGAAATCGCGCGGTCCTCTGGGTGGCGGGGTGGGCTTCCGTTTCCAGACAGGTGCCTAGGGACCCTGTGCAAATGGTCTGACAGCTCAAGGGTGGGTCAGGTGAGCCGAGGGAGGCGTGTGCTTGGGAGCCTGAGTGCGCATGCGCGGCCCACGAATAGGCCCGAAAGGAGCCAGCCGCGGCTCGGAGAAAAGCCATCTCCTGGGGGTCTCCCCATGTTCCTCCAGTCCCCAAGGAGCACCCCTTTACGGATGGAAGAAATGGGGGATCTTCGCAGTGGTTGGTTCGGACCAGAGGGGTCGGCGGGTTTGCCTGCACGTACGCCAGGTGCTCGCACAACGGGCCCAGGTGTTTGAGCCCCGTGGAGGCAGAGGGCTGCTTCTGCTGGATGATAGTGTCCTGCAGGGTTAAGGGACGGCGTGGGCACTCCCAGGGCGACAGAGGGCACCTGGCCTTTAGAGAATTCCCTGGAAAATTCCCCGCCCAGGCCCCTGGTCCACAAGTCTATCCTGCGCACAGTGTCTGTGCCAGGCTGGGAGTGCTTCTGGGCAGTGTTCCCCAGCGGAAATCGCGTGGTCCTCTAGGTGGCAGGGAGGGCTCCTGTGTCCACGGACAAGTGCCCAGGGACCGTGTGGAACTGCTGTGACCTCTAAAGGGTGGGTCTGGTGAGCCGAGGGAGGCGTGTGCTTGGGAGCCTGAGTGCGCATGCGCGGCCCAGGTGTTGGCCCGAAACCAGGCAGACTCGGCTCGGAGAAAAGCCATCTCCTGGGGGCCTCCCCATGTTCCTCCACTCCCCAAGGAGGACCCCTTTACGGATGGAAGAAAAGGGGGATCTTCGCAGTGGTGGGTTCGGGCCAGAGGGGTCCGCGGGTTTGCCTCCACGTACGCCAGGTGCCCGCACACCGGGCCCAGGTGTTTGAGCCCCGTGGAGGCAGAGGGCTGCTTATTGCTGGATGCCAGTGTCCTGCGGGGTCAAGGAAGGGCATGGGCACTCCCGGGCGACACAGGGCACCGGGCCCTGAGAGAGTTCCATGGAAAATCCCCCGCCCAGGCCCCCGGTATCCAAGTCTGTCCTTAGCACACTGTCTGTGCGGGGCTGAGAGTGCTGCTGGGCAGTGTGGCCTAGGGGAAATGGCGCGGTGCTCTGAGTGGCAGGGAGGGCTTCTGTTTCCACGGACAGGTGCGCAGGGACCCTCTGAAACTGCTGTGACCTCTCAAGGGCGGGTCACCTGACCCCTCCAGGGTGGGACAGGTGACCTCCCAAGGGTGGGTCTCGAGACCCCTCAAGGGTGGGGCACGTGATCCCACAAGGGTGGGTCTCGAGACCCCTCAAGGGTGGGGCACGTGACCCTCAAGGGTGGGTCACGAGACCCCTCAGGGTTGGGTCACGTGACCCCTCAGGGTTGGGTCACGTGACCCGTCAGGGGTGGGTCACGAGACCCCTCAGGGGTGGGTCACGTGACCCGTCAGGGGTGGGTCACGTGACCCCTCAGGGGTGTGTCACGTGACCCCCCAGAGGTGCGTCACGTGACCCCTCAGGGGTGGGTCACGTGACCCCTCAGGGGTGGGTCACGTGACCCCTCAGGGGTGGGTCACGTGACCCCTCAGGGGTGGGTCACGTGACCCCTCAGGGGTGCGTCACGTGACCCCCCAGGGGTGCGTCACGTGACCCCTCAGGTGTGGGTCACGAGACTCCTCAGGGGTGGGTCACGTGACCCCTCAGGTGTGGGTCACGAGACCACTCAGGGGTGGGTCGCGTGAACCCTCAAGGGTGGGTCAGGAGACACCTCTAGTGTGGGTCCCGTGACCCGAGGGAGACTTGTGGTAGGGAGCCTGAGTGCGCATGCACGGCCCACATATAGGCCAGAAAGGAGCCAGCCGCGGCTCGGAGAAAAGCCATCTCCTGGGGGCCTCCCCGTGTTCTTCCACTCCTGAAGCGTGACCCCTTTACGGATGGAAGAAAAGGGGGATCTTCGCAGTGGTGGGGTCGGGCCTGAGGTGTCTGTTTGTTTGCCTCCATGTAGGCCAGTTGCTGGCACACCGGGCCCAGGTGTCCCTGCCCCATGTGGCTAGAGGGCCGCTTATGGCAGGAATCAGGTCTCCTGCGGGGGTCAAGGGACGGCTTGGACACTCACCGGGCGAGAGAGGACGCCTGGTCATCAGACAGCCCCCTGGAAAATCCCCCGCCCAGGCCCCCGTTCCCCAAGTCTTTCCTGCGCACACTGTGTCTGAGGAGCTGGGAGAGCTGCTGGGAAGTGTGGCCCATGGGAAATCGCGCGGTCCTCTGGGTGGCGGGGTGGGCTTCCGTTTCCAGACAGGTGCCTAGGGACCCTGTGCAAATGTTCTGACAGCTCAAGGGTGGGTCAGGTGAGCCGAGGGAGGCGTGTGCTTGGGAGCCTGAGTGCGCATGCGCGGCCCACGAAAAGGCCCGAAAGGAGCCAGCCGCGGCTCGGAGAAAAGCCATCTCCTGGGGGTCTCCCCATGTTCCTCCAGTCCCCAAGGAGGACCCCTTTACGGATGGAAGAAATGGGGGATCTTCGCAGTGGTGGGTTCGGGCCAGAGGGGTCGGCGGGTTTGCCTGCACGTACGCCAGGTGCTCGCACAACGGGCCCAGGTGTTTGAGCCCCGTGGAGGCAGAGGGCTGCTTATTGCTGGATGATAGTGTCCTGCAGGGTTAAGGGACGGCGTGGGCACTCCCAGGGCGACAGAGGGCACCTGGCCTTTAGAGAATTCCCTGGAAAATTCCCCGCCCAGGCCCCTGGTCCACAAGTCTATCCTGCGCACAGTGTCTGTGCCAGGCTGGGAGTGCTTCTGGGCAGTGTTCCCCGCGGAAATCGCATGGTCCTCTAGGTGGCAGGGAGGGCTCCTGTGTCCACGGACAGGTGCCCAGGGACCGTGTGGAACTGCTGTGACCTCTAAAGGGTGGGTCTGGGGAGCCGAGGGAGGCGTGTGCTTGGGAGCCTGAGTGCGCATGCGCGGCCCAGGTGTTGGCCCGAAACCAGGCAGACTCGGCACGGGGAAAAGCCATCTCCTGGGGGCCTCCCCATGTTCCTCCACTCCCCAAGGAGGACCCCTTTACGGATGGAAGAAAAGGGGGATCTTCGCAGTGGTGGGTTCGGGCCAGAGGGGTCCGCGGGTTTGCCTCCACGTACGCCAGGTGCCCGCACACCGGGCCCAGGTGTTTGAAACCCGTGGAGGCAGAGGGCTGCTTATTGCTGGATGCAAGTGTCCTGCGGGGTCAAGGAAGGGCATGGGCACTCCCGGGCGACACAGGGCACCGGGCCCTGAGAGAGTTCCATGGAAAATCCCCCGCCCAGGCCCCCGGTATCCAAGTCTGTCCTTAGCACACTGTCTGTGCGGGGCTGAGAGTGCTGCTGGGCAGTGTGGCCTAGGGGAAATGGCGCGGTGCTCTGAGTGGCAGGGAGGGCTTCTGTTTCCACGGACAGGTGCGCAGGGACCCTCTGAAACTGCTGTGACCTCTCAAGGGCGGGTCACCTGACCCCTCCAGGGTGGGACAGGTGACCTCCCAAGGGTGGGTCTCGAGACCCCTCAAGGGTGGGGCACGTGACCCCACAAGGGTGGGTCTCGAGACCCCTCAGGGGTGGGTCACGTGACCCCTCAGGGGTGGGTCACGAGACCTCTCAGGGGTGGGTCATGTGACCCCTCAGGGGTGCTTCACGTGACCCCTCAGGGGTGGGTCACGTGACCCCTCAGGGGTGCGTCACGTGACCCCTCAGGGGTGGGTCACGTGACCCCTCAGGTGTGGGTCAGGAGACTCCTCAGGGGTGGGTCACGTGACCCCTCAGGTGTGGGTCACCAGACCACTCAGGGGTGGGTCGCGTGACCCCTCAAGGGTGGGTCAGGAGACACCTCTAGTGTGGGTCCCGTGACCCGAGGGAGGCTTGTGGTAGGGAGCCTGAGTGCGCATGCACGGCCCACATATAGGCCAGAAAGGAGCCAGCCGCGGCTCGGAGAAAAGCCATCTCCTGGGGGCCTCCCCGTGTTCTTCCACTCCTGAAGCGTGACCCCTTTACGGATGGAAGAAAAGGGGGATCTTCGCAGTGGTGGGGTCGGGCCTGAGGTGTCTGTTTGTTTGCCTCCATGTAGGCCAGTTGCTGGCACACCGGGCCCAGGTGTCCCTGCCCCATGTGGCTAGAGGGCCGCTTATGGCAGGAATCAGGTCTCCTGCGGGGGTCAAGGGACGGCTTGGACACTCACCGGGCGAGAGAGGACGCCTGGTCATCAGACAGCCCCCTGGAAAATCCCCCGCCCAGGCCCCCGTTCCCCAAGTCTTTCCTGCGCACACTGTGTCTGAGGAGCTGGGAGAGCTGCTGGGAAGTGTGGCCCATGGGAAATCGCGCGGTCCTCTGGGTGGCGGGGTGGGCTTCCGTTTCCAGACAGGTGCCTAGGGACCCTGTGCAAATGGTCTGACAGCTCAAGGGTGGGTCAGGTGAGCCGAGGGAGGCGTGTGCTTGGGAGCCTGAGTGCGCATGCGCGGCCCACGAATAGGCCCGAAAGGAGCCAGCCGCGGCTCGGAGAAAAGCCATCTCCTGGGGGTCTCCCCATGTTCCTCCAGTCCCCAAGGAGCACCCCTTTACGGATGGAAGAAATGGGGGATCTTCGCAGTGGTTGGTTCGGACCAGAGGGGTCGGCGGGTTTGCCTGCACGTACGCCAGGTGCTCGCACAACGGGCCCAGGTGTTTGAGCCCCGTGGAGGCAGAGGGCTGCTTCTGCTGGATGATAGTGTCCTGCAGGGTTAAGGGACGGCGTGGGCACTCCCAGGGCGACAGAGGGCACCTGGCCTTTAGAGAATTCCCTGGAAAATTCCCCGCCCAGGCCCCTGGTCCACAAGTCTATCCTGCGCACAGTGTCTGTGCCAGGCTGGGAGTGCTTCTGGGCAGTGTTCCCCAGCGGAAATCGCGTGGTCCTCTAGGTGGCAGGGAGGGCTCCTGTGTCCACGGACAAGTGCCCAGGGACCGTGTGGAACTGCTGTGACCTCTAAAGGGTGGGTCTGGTGAGCCGAGGGAGGCGTGTGCTTGGGAGCCTGAGTGCGCATGCGCGGCCCAGGTGTTGGCCCGAAACCAGGCAGACTCGGCTCGGAGAAAAGCCATCTCCTGGGGGCCTCCCCATGTTCCTCCACTCCCCAAGGAGGACCCCTTTACGGATGGAAGAAAAGGGGGATCTTCGCAGTGGTGGGTTCGGGCCAGAGGGGTCCGCGGGTTTGCCTCCACGTACGCCAGGTGCCCGCACACCGGGCCCAGGTGTTTGAGCCCCGTGGAGGCAGAGGGCTGCTTATTGCTGGATGCCAGTGTCCTGCGGGGTCAAGGAAGGGCATGGGCACTCCCGGGCGACACAGGGCACCGGGCCCTGAGAGAGTTCCATGGAAAATCCCCCGCCCAGGCCCCCGGTATCCAAGTCTGTCCTTAGCACACTGTCTGTGCGGGGCTGAGAGTGCTGCTGGGCAGTGTGGCCTAGGGGAAATGGCGCGGTGCTCTGAGTGGCAGGGAGGGCTTCTGTTTCCACGGACAGGTGCGCAGGGACCCTCTGAAACTGCTGTGACCTCTCAAGGGCGGGTCACCTGACCCCTCCAGGGTGGGACAGGTGACCTCCCAAGGGTGGGTCTCGAGACCCCTCAAGGGTGGGGCACGTGATCCCACAAGGGTGGGTCTCGAGACCCCTCAAGGGTGGGGCACGTGACCCTCAAGGGTGGGTCACGAGACCCCTCAGGGTTGGGTCACGTGACCCCTCAGGGTTGGGTCACGTGACCCGTCAGGGGTGGGTCACGAGACCCCTCAGGGGTGGGTCACGTGACCCGTCAGGGGTGGGTCACGTGACCCCTCAGGGGTGTGTCACGTGACCCCCCAGAGGTGCGTCACGTGACCCCTCAGGGGTGGGTCACGTGACCCCTCAGGGGTGGGTCACGTGACCCCTCAGGGGTGGGTCACGTGACCCCTCAGGGGTGGGTCACGTGACCCCTCAGGGGTGCGTCACGTGACCCCCCAGGGGTGCGTCACGTGACCCCTCAGGTGTGGGTCACGAGACTCCTCAGGGGTGGGTCACGTGACCCCTCAGGTGTGGGTCACGAGACCACTCAGGGGTGGGTCGCGTGACCCCTCAAGGGTGGGTCAGGAGACACCTCTAGTGTGGGTCCCGTGACCCGAGGGAGACTTGTGGTAGGGAGCCTGAGTGCGCATGCACGGCCCACATATAGGCCAGAAAGGAGCCAGCCGCGGCTCGGAGAAAAGCCATCTCCTGGGGGCCTCCCCGTGTTCTTCCACTCCTGAAGCGTGACCCCTTTACGGATGGAAGAAAAGGGGGATCTTCGCAGTGGTGGGGTCGGGCCTGAGGTGTCTGTTTGTTTGCCTCCATGTAGGCCAGTTGCTGGCACACCGGGCCCAGGTGTCCCTGCCCCATGTGGCTAGAGGGCCGCTTATGGCAGGAATCAGGTCTCCTGCGGGGGTCAAGGGACGGCTTGGACACTCACCGGGCGAGAGAGGACGCCTGGTCATCAGACAGCCCCCTGGAAAATCCCCCGCCCAGGCCCCCGTTCCCCAAGTCTTTCCTGCGCACACTGTGTCTGAGGAGCTGGGAGAGCTGCTGGGAAGTGTGGCCCATGGGAAATCGCGCGGTCCTCTGGGTGGCGGGGTGGGCTTCCGTTTCCAGACAGGTGCCTAGGGACCCTGTGCAAATGGTCTGACAGCTCAAGGGTGGGTCAGGTGAGCCGAGGGAGGCGTGTGCTTGGGAGCCTGAGTGCGCATGCGCGGCCCACGAATAGGCCCGAAAGGAGCCAGCCGCGGCTCGGAGAAAAGCCATCTCCTGGGGGTCTCCCCATGTTCCTCCAGTCCCCAAGGAGCACCCCTTTACGGATGGAAGAAATGGGGGATCTTCGCAGTGGTTGGTTCGGACCAGAGGGGTCGGCGGGTTTGCCTGCACGTACGCCAGGTGCTCGCACAACGGGCCCAGGTGTTTGAGCCCCGTGGAGGCAGAGGGCTGCTTATTGCTGGATGATAGTGTCCTGCAGGGTTAAGGGACGGCGTGGGCACTCCCAGGGCGACAGAGGGCACCTGGCCTTTAGAGAATTCCCTGGAAAATTCCCCGCCCAGGCCCCTGGTCCACAAGTCTATCCTGCGCCCAGTGTCTGTGCCAGGCTGGGAGTGCTTCTGGGCAGTGTTCCCCAGCGGAAATCGCGTGGTCCTCTAGGTGGCAGGGAGGGCTCCTGTGTCCACGGACAAGTGCCCAGGGACCGTGTGGAACTGCTGTGACCTCTAAAGGGTGGGTCTGGTGAGCCGAGGGAGGCGTGTGCTTGGGAGCCTGAGTGCGCATGCGAGGCCCAGGTGTTGGCCCGAAACCAGGCAGACTCGGCTCGGAGAAAAGCCATCTCCTGGGGGCCTCCCCATGTTCCTCCACTCCCCAAGGAGGACCCCTTTACGGATGGAAGAAAAGGGGGATCTTCGCAGTGGTGGGTTCGGGCCAGAGGGGTCCGCGGGTTTGCCTCCACGTACGCCAGGTGCCCGCACACCGGGCCCAGGTGTTTGAGCCCCGTGGAGGCAGAGGGCTGCTTATTGCTGGATGCCAGTGTCCTGCGGGGTCAAGGAAGGGCATGGGCACTCCCGGGCGACACAGGGCACCGGGCCCTGAGAGAGTTCCATGGAAAATCCCCCGCCCAGGCCCCCGGTATCCAAGTCTGTCCTTAGCACACTGTCTGTGCGGGGCTGAGAGTGCTGCTGGGCAGTGTGGCCTAGGGGAAATGGCGCGGTGCTCTGAGTGGCAGGGAGGGCTTCTGTTTCCACGGACAGGTGCGCAGGGACCCTCTGAAACTGCTGTGACCTCTCAAGGGCGGGTCACCTGACCCCTCCAGGGTGGGACAGGTGACCTCCCAAGGGTGGGTCTCGAGACCCCTCAAGGGTGGGGCACGTGATCCCACAAGGGTGGGTCTCGAGACCCCTCAAGGGTGGGGCACGTGACCCTCCAGGGTGGGTCACGAGACCCCTCAGGGTTGGGTCACGTGACCCCTCAGGGTTGGGTCACGTGACCCGTCAGGGGTGGGTCACGAGACCCCTCAGGGGTGGGTCACGTGACCCGTCAGGGGTGGGTCACGTGACCCCTCAGGGGTGTGTCACGTGACCCCCCAGAGGTGCGTCACGTGACCCGTCAGGGGTGGGTCACGTGACCCCTCAGGGGTGGGTCACGTGACCCCTCAGGGGTGGGTCACGTGACCCCTCAGGGGTGCGTCACGTGACCCCCCAGGGGTGCGTCACGTGACCCCTCAGGTGTGGGTCACGAGATTCCTCAGGGGTGGGTCACGTGACCCCTCAGGTGTGGGTCACGAGACCCCTCAGGGGTGGGTCATGTGACCCCTCAGGGGTGCGTCACGTGACCCCTCAGGGGTGGGTCACGTGACCCCTCAGGGGTGCGTCACGTGACCCCTCAGGTGTGTGTCAGGAGACTCCTCAGGGGTGGGTCACGTGACCCCTCAGGTGTGGGTCACCAGACCACTCAGGGGTGGGTCGCGTGACCCCTCAAGGGTGGGTCAGGAGACACCTCTAGTGTGGGTCCCGTGACCCGAGGGAGGCTTGTGGTAGGGAGCCTGAGTGCGCATGCACGGCCCACATATAGGCCAGAAAGGAGCCAGCCGCGGCTCGGAGAAAAGCCATCTCCTGGGGGCCTCCCCGTGTTCTTCCACTCCTGAAGCGTGACCCCTTTACGGATGGAAGAAAAGGGGGATCTTCGCAGTGGTGGGGTCGGGCCTGAGGTGTCTGTTTGTTTGCCTCCATGTAGGCCAGTTGCTGGCACACCGGGCCCAGGTGTCCCTGCCCCATGTGGCTAGAGGGCCGCTTATGGCAGGAATCAGGTCTCCTGCGGGGGTCAAGGGACGGCTTGGACACTCACCGGGCGAGAGAGGACGCCTGGTCATCAGACAGCCCCCTGGAAAATCCCCCGCCCAGGCCCCCGTTCCCCAAGTCTTTCCTGCGCACACTGTGTCTGAGGAGCTGGGAGAGCTGCTGGGAAGTGTGGCCCATGGGAAATCGCGCGGTCCTCTGGGTGGCGGGGTGGGCTTCCGTTTCCATACAGGTGCCTAGGGACCCTGTGCAAATGGTCTGACAGCTCAAGGGTGGGTCAGGTGAGCCGAGGGAGGCGTGTGCTTGGGAGCCTGAGTGCGCATGCGCGGCCCACGAATAGGCCCGAAAGGAGCCAGCCGCGGCTCGGAGAAAAGCCATCTCCTGGGGGTCTCCCCATGTTCCTCCAGTCCCCAAGGAGCACCCCTTTACGGATGGAAGAAATGGGGGATCTTCGCAGTGGTGGGTTCGGGCCAGAGGGGTCGGCGGGTTTGCCTGCACGTACGCCAGGTGCTCGCACAACGGGCCCAGGTGTTTGAGCCCCGTGGAGGCAGAGGGCTGCTTATTGCTGGATGATAGTGTCCTGCAGGGTTAAGGGACGGCGTGGGCACTCCCAGGGCGACAGAGGGCACCTGGCCTTTAGAGAATTCCCTGGAAAATTCCCCGCCCAGGCCCCTGGTCCACAAGTCTATCCTGCGCACAGTGTCTGTGCCAGGCTGGGAGTGCTTCTGGGCAGTGTTCCCCAGCGGAAATCGCGTGGTCCTCTAGGTGGCAGGGAGGGCTCCTGTGTCCACGGACAGGTGCCCAGGGACCGTGTGGAACTGCTGTGACCTCTAAAGGGTGGGTCTGGTGAGCCGAGGGAGGCGTGTGCTTGGGAGCCTGAGTGCGCATGCGCGGCCCAGGTGTTGGCCCGAAACCAGGCAGACTCGGCTCGGAGAAAAGCCATCTCCTGGGGGCCTCCCCATGTTCCTCCACTCCCCAAGGAGGACCCCTTTACGGATGGAAGAAAAGGGGGATCTTCGCAGTGGTGGGTTCGGGCCAGAGGGGTCCGCGGGTTTGCCTCCACGTACGCCAGGTGCCCGCACACCGGGCCCAGGTGTTTGAGCCCCGTGGAGGCAGAGGGCTGCTTATTGCTGGATGCAAGTGTCCTGCGGGGTCAAGGAAGGGCATGGGCACTCCCGGGCGACACAGGGCACGGGGCCCTGAGAGAGTTCCATGGAAAATCCCCCGCCCAGGCCCCCGGTATCCAAGTCTGTCCTTAGCACACTGTCTGTGCGGGGCTGAGAGTGCTGCTGGGCAGTGTGGCCTAGGGGAAATGGCGCGGTGCTCTGAGTGGCAGGGAGGGCTTCTGTTTCCACGGACAGGTGCGCAGGGACCCTCTGAAACTGCTGTGACCTCCCAAGGGTGGGTCTCGAGACCCCTCAAGGGTGGGGCACGTGACCCCGCAAGGGTGGGTCTCGAGACCCCTCAAGGGTGGGGCACGTGACCCTCAAGGGTGGGTCACGAGACCCCTCAGGGGTGGGTCACGTGACCCCTCAAGGGTGGGTCACGTGCCCCGTCAGGGGTGGGTCACGAGACCCCTCAGGGGTGGGTCACGTGCCCCGTCAGGGGTGGGTCACGTGACCCCTCAGGGGTGCGTCACGTGACCCCTCAGGGGTGGGTCACATGACCCCTCACGAGTGGGTCACGAGACCCCTCAGGGGTGGGTCACGTGACCCCTCAGGGGTGGGTCACGTGACCCCTCAGGGGTGGGTCACGTGACCCCTCAGGGGTGCGTCACGTGAACCCTCAGGTGTGGGTCACGTGACCCCTCAGGTGTGGGTCAGGAGACCCCTCAGGGGTGGGTCACGTGACCCCTCAGGTGTGGGTCACGAGACCACTCAGGGGTGGGTCGCGTGACCCCTCAAGGGTGGGTCAGGAGACACCTCTAGTGTGGGTCCCGTGACCCGAGGGAGACTTGTGGTAGGGAGCCTGAGTGCGCATGCACGGCCCACATATAGGCCAGAAAGGAGCCAGCCGCGGCTCGGAGAAAAGCCATCTCCTGGGGGTCTCCCCATGTTCCTCCAGTCCCCAAGGAGCACCCCTTTACGGATGGAAGAAATGGGGGATCTTCGCAGTGGTGGGTTCGGGCCAGAGGGGTCGGCGGGTTTGCCTGCACGTACGCCAGGTGCTCGCACAACGGGCCCAGGTGTTTGAGCCCCGTGGAGGCAGAGGGCTGCTTATTGCTGGATGATAGTGTCCTGCAGGGTTAAGGGACGGCGTGGGCACTCCCAGGGCGACAGAGGGCACCTGGCCTTTAGAGAATTCCCTGGAAAATTCCCCGCCCAGGCCCCTGGTCCACAAGTCTATCCTGCGCACAGTGTCTGTGCCAGGCTGGGAGTGCTTCTGGGCAGTGTTCCCCAGCGGAAATCGCGTGGTCCTCTAGGTGGCAGGGAGGGCTCCTGTGTCCACGGACAGGTGCCCAGGGACCGTGTGGAACTGCTGTGACCTCTAAAGGGTGGGTCTGGTGAGCCGAGGGAGGCGTGTGCTTGGGAGCCTGAGTGCGCATGCTCGGCCCAGGTGTTGGCCCGAAACCAGGCAGACTCGGCTCGGAGAAAAGCCATCTCCTGGGGGCCTCCCCATGTTCCTCCACTCCCCAAGGAGGACCCCTTTACGGATGGAAGAAAAGGGGGATCTTCGCAGTGGTGGGTTCGGGCCAGAGGGGTCCGCGGGTTTGCCTCCACGTACGCCAGGTGCCCGCACACCGGGCCCAGGTGTTTGAGCCCCGTGGAGGCAGAGGGCTGCTTATTGCTGGATGCAAGTGTCCTGCGGGGTCAAGGAAGGGCATGGGCACTCCCGGGCGACACAGGGCACGGGGCCCTGAGAGAGTTCCATGGAAAATCCCCCGCCCAGGCCCCCGGTATCCAAGTCTGTCCTTAGCACACTGTCTGTGCGGGGCTGAGAGTGCTGCTGGGCAGTGTGGCCTAGGGGAAATGGCGCGGTGCTCTGAGTGGCAGGGAGGGCTTCTGTTTCCACGGACAGGTGCGCAGGGACCCTCTGAAACTGCTGTGACCTCTCAAGGGCGGGTCACCTGACCCCTCCAGGGTGGGACAGGTGACCTCCCAAGGGTGGGTCTCGAGACCCCTCAAGGGTGGGGCACGTGACCCCGCAAGGGTGGGTCTCGAGACCCCTCAAGGGTGGGGCACGTGACCCTCAAGGGTGGGTCACGAGACCCCTCAGGGGTGGGTCACGTGACCCCTCAGGGGTGGGTCACGTGCCCCGTCAGGGGTGGGTCACGAGACCCCTCAGGGGTGCGTCACGTGCCCCGTCAGGGGTGGGTCACGTGACCCCTCAGGGGTGCGTCACGTGACCCCTCAGGGGTGGGTCACGTGACCCCTCAGGAGTGGGTCACGAGACCCCTCAGGGGTGGGTCACGTGACCCCTCAGGGGTGGGTCACGTGACCCCTCAGGGGTGGGTCACGAGACTCCTCAGGGGTGGGTCACGTGACCCCTCAGGTGTGGGTCACGAGACCACTCAGGGGTGGGTCGCGTGACCCCTCAAGGGTGGGTCAGGAGACACCTCTAGTGTGGGTCCCGTGACCCGAGGGAGACTTGTGGTAGGGAGCCTCAGTGCGCATGCACGGCCCACATATAGGCCAGAAAGGAGCCAGCCGCGGCTCGGAGAAAAGCCATCTCCTGGGGGCCTCCCCGTGTTCTTCCACTCCTGAAGCGTGACCCCTTTACGGATGGAAGAAAAGGGGGATCTTCGCAGTGGTGGGGTCGGGCCTGAGGTGTCTGTTTGTTTGCCTCCATGTAGGCCAGTTGCTGGCACACCGGGCCCAGGTGTCCCTGCCCCATGTGGCTAGAGGGCCGCTTATGGCAGGAATCAGGTCTCCTGCGGGGGTCAAGGGACGGCTTGGACACTCACCGGGCGAGAGAGGACGCCTGGTCATCAGACAGCCCCCTGGAAAATCCCCCGCCCAGGCCCCCGTTCCCCAAGTCTTTCCTGCGCACACTGTGTCTGAGGAGCTGGGAGAGCTGCTGGGAAGTGTGGCCCATGGGAAATCGCGCGGTCCTCTGGGTGGCGGGGTGGGCTTCCGTTTCCATACAGGTGCCTAGGGACCCTGTGCAAATGGTCTGACAGCTCAAGGGTGGGTCAGGTGAGCCGAGGGAGGCGTGTGCTTGGGAGCCTGAGTGCGCATGCGCGGCCCACGAATAGGCCCGAAAGGAGCCAGCCGCGGCTCGGAGAAAAGCCATCTCCTGGGGGTCTCCCCATGTTCCTCCAGTCCCCAAGGAGCACCTCTTTACGGATGGAAGAAATGGGGGATCTTCGCAATGGTGGGTTCGGGCCAGAGGGGTCGGCGGGTTTGCCTGCACGTACGCCAGGTGCTCGCACAACGGGCCCAGGTGTTTGAGCCCCGGGGAGGCAGAGGGCTGCTTATTGCTGGATGATAGTGTCCTGCAGGGTTAAGGGACGGCGTGGGCACTCCCAGGGCGACAGAGGGCACCTGGCCTTTAGAGAATTCCCTGGAAAATTCCCCGCCCAGGCCCCTGGTCCACAAGTCTATCCTGCGCACAGTGTCTGTGCCAGGCTGGGAGTGCTTCTGGGCAGTGTTCCGCAGCGGAAATCGCGTGGTCCTCTAGGTGGCAGGGAGGGCTCCTGTGTCCACGGACAGGTGCCCAGGGACCGTGTGGAACTGCTGTGACCTCTAAAGGGTGGGTCTGGTGAGCCGAGGGAGGCGTGTGCTTGGGAGCCTGAGTGCGCATGCGCGGCCCAGGTGTTGGCCCGAAACCAGGCAGACTCGGCTCGGAGAAAAGCCATCTCCTGGGGGCCTCCCCATGTTCCTCCACTCCCCAAGGAGGACCCCTTTACGGATGGAAGAAAAGGGGGATCTTCGCAGTGGTGGGTTCGGGCCAGAGGGGTCCGCGGGTTTGCCTCCACGTACGCCAGGTGCCCGCACACCGGGCCCAGGTGTTTGAGCCCCGTGGAGGCAGAGGGCTGCTTATTGCTGGATGCAAGTGTCCTGCGGGGTCAAGGAAGGGCATGGGCACTCCCGGGCGACACAGGGCACGGGGCCCTGAGAGAGTTCCATGGAAAATCCCCCGCCCAGGCCCCCGGTATCCAAGTCTGTCCTTAGCACACTGTCTGTGCGGGGCTGAGAGTGCTGCTGGGCAGTGTGGCCTAGGGGAAATGGCGCGGTGCTCTGAGTGGCAGGGAGGGCTTCTGTTTCCACGGACAGGTGCACAGGGACCCTCTGAAACTGCTGTGACCTCTCAAGGGCGTGTCACCTGACCCCTCCAGGGTGGGACAGGTGACCTCCCAAGGGTGGGTCTCGAGACCCCTAAGGGTGGGGCACGTGACCCCGCAAGGGTGGGTCTCGAGACCCCTCAAGGGTGGGGCACGTGACCCTCCAGGGTGGGTCACGAGACCCCTCAGGGGTGGGTCACGTGACCCCTCAGGTGTGGGTCAGGAGACTCCTCAGGGGTGGGTCACGTGACCCCTCAGGTGTGGGTCACCAGACCACTCAGGGGTGGGTCGCGTGACCCCTCAAGGGTGGGTCAGGAGACACCTCTAGTGTGGGTCCCGTGACCCGAGGGAGGCTTGTGGTAGGGAGCCTGAGTGCGCATGCACGGCCCACATATAGGCCAGAAAGGAGCCAGCCGCGGCTCGGAGAAAAGCCATCTCCTGGGGGCCTCCCCGTGTTCTTCCACTCCTGAAGCGTGACCCCTTTACGGATGGAAGAAAAGGGGGATCTTCGCAGTGGTGGGGTCGGGCCTGAGGTGTCTGTTTGTTTGCCTCCATGTAGGCCAGTTGCTGGCACACCGGGCCCAGGTGTCCCTGCCCCATGTGGCTAGAGGGCCGCTTATGGCAGGAATCAGGTCTCCTGCGGGGGTCAAGGGACGGCTTGGACACTCACCGGGCGAGAGAGGACGCCTGGTCATCAGACAGCCCCCTGGAAAATCCCCCGCCCAGGCCCCCGTTCCCAAAGTCTTTCCTGCGCACACTGTGTCTGAGGAGCTGGGAGAGCTGCTGGGAAGTGTGGCCCATGGGAAATCGCGCGGTCCTCTGGGTGGCGGGGTGGGCTTCCGTTTCCAGACAGGTGCCTAGGGACCCTGTGCAAAAGGTCTGACAGCTCAAGCGTGGGTCAGGTGAGCCGAGGGAGGCGTGTGCTTGGGAGCCTGAGTGCGCATGCGCGGCCCACGAATAGGCCCGAAAGGAGCCAGCCGCGGCTCGGAGAAAAGCCATCTCCTGGGGGTCTCCCCATGTTCCTCCAGTCCCCAAGGAGCACCCCTTTACGGATGGAAGAAATGGGGGATCTTCGCAGTGGTGGGTTCGGGCCAGAGGGGTCGGCGGGTTTGCCTGCACGTACGCCAGGTGCTCGCACAACGGGCCCAGGTGTTTGAGCCCCGTGGAGGCAGAGGGCTGCTTATTGCTGGATGATAGTGTCCTGCAGGGTTAAGGGACGGCGTGGGCACTCCCAGGGCGACAGAGGGCACCTGGCCTTTAGAGAATTCCCTGGAAAATTCCCCGCCCAGGCCCCTGGTCCACAAGTCTATCCTGCGCACAGTGTCTGTGCCAGGCTGGGAGTGCTTCTGGGCAGTGTTCCCCAGCGGAAATCGCGTGGTCCTCTAGGTGGCAGGGAGGGCTCCTGTGTCCACGGACAGGTGCCCAGGGACCGTGTGGAACTGCTGTGACCTCTAAAGGGTGGGTCTGGTGAGCCGAGGGAGGCGTGTGCTTGGGAGCCTGAGTGCGCATGCGCGGCCCAGGTGTTGGCCCGAAACCAGGCAGACTCGGCTCGGAGAAAAGCCATCTCCTGGGGGCCTCCCCATGTTCCTCCACTCCCCAAGGAGGACCCCTTTACGGATGGAAGAAAAGGGGGATCTTCGCAGT
Source organism: Desmodus rotundus (assembly GCF_022682495.2). Classification (NCBI taxonomy): domain Eukaryota; kingdom Metazoa; phylum Chordata; class Mammalia; order Chiroptera; family Phyllostomidae; genus Desmodus; species Desmodus rotundus. Next base: position 201,549 of record NW_026527695.1, on the reverse strand, counting down.
GGTGGGTTCGGGCCAGAGGGGTCCGCGGGTTTGCCTCCACGTACGCCAGGTGCCCCCACACCGGGCCCAGGTGTTTGAGCCCCGTGGAGGCAGAGGGCTGCTTATTGCTGGATGCAAGTGTCCTGCGGGGTCAAGGAAGGGCATGGGCACTACCGGGCGACACAGGGCACCGGGCCCTGAGAGAGTTCCATGGAAAATCCCCCGCCCAGGCCCCCGGTATCCAAGTCTGTCCTTAGCACACTGTCTGTGCGGGGCTGAGAGTGCTGCTGGGCAGTGTGGCTAGGGGAAATGGCGCGGTGCTCTGAGTGGCAGGGAGGACTTCTGTTTCCACGGACAGGTGCGCAGGGACCCTCTGAAACTGCTGTGACCTCTAAAGGGCGGGTCACCTGACCCCTCCAGGGTGGGACAGGTGACCTCCCAAGGGTGGGTCTCGAGACCCCTCAAGGGTGGGGCACGTGACCCCGCAAGGGTGGGTCTCGAGACCCCTCAAGGGTGGGGCACGTGACCCTCCAGGGTGGGTCACGAGACCCCTCAGGGGTGGGTCACGTGACCCCTCAGGGTTGGGTCACGTGACCCCTCAGGGTTGGGTCACGTGACCCCTCAGGGGTGGGTCACGTGACCCCTCAGGGGTGGGTCACGAGACCACTCAGGGGTGGGTCGCGTGACCCCTCAAGGGTGGGTCGCGTGACCCCTCTAGTGTGGTTCCCGTGACCCGAGGGAAGCTTGTGGTAGGGAGCCTGAGTGCGCATGCACGGCCCACATATAGGCCAGAAAGGAGCCAGCCGCGGCTCGGAGAAAAGCCATCTCCTGGGGGCCTCCCCGTGTTCTTCCACTCCTGAAGCGTGACCCCTTTACGGATGGAAGAAAAGGGGGATCTTCGCAGTGGTGGGGTCGGGCCTGAGGTGTCTGTTTGTTTGCCTCCATGTAGGCCAGTTGCTGGCACACCGGGCCCAGGTGTCCCTGCCTCATGTGGCTAGAGGGCCGCTTATGGCAGGAATCAGGTCTCCTGCGGGGGTCAAGGGACGGCTTGGACACTCACCGGGCGAGAGAGGACGCCTGGTCATCAGACAGCCCCCTGGAAAATCCCCCGCCCAGGCCCCCGTTCCCCAAGTCTTTCCTGCGCACACTGTGTCTGAGGAGCTGGGAGAGCTGCTGGGAAGTGTGGCCCATGGGAAATCGCGCGGTCCTCTGGGTGGCGGGGTGGGCTTCCGTTTCCATACAGGTGCCTAGGGACGCTGTGCAAATGGTCTGACAGCTCAAGGGTGGGTCAGGTGAGCCGAGGGAGTCGTGTGCTTGGGAGCCTGAGTGCGCATGCGCGGCCCACGAATAGGCCCGAAAGGAGCCAGCCGCGGCTCGGAGAAAAGCCATCTCCTGGGGGTCTCCCCATGTTCCTCCAGTCCCCAAGGAGCACCCCTTTACGGATGGAAGAAATGGGGGATCTTCGCAGTGGTGGGTTCGGGCCAGAGGGGTCGGCGGGTTTGCCTGCACGTACGCCAGGTGCTCGCACAACGGGCCCAGGTGTTTGAGCCCCGTGGAGGCAGAGGGCTGCTTATTGATGGATGATAGTGTCCTGCAGGGTTAAGGGACGGCGTGGGCACTCCCAGGGCGACAGAGGGCACCTGGCCTTTAGAGAATTCCCTGGAAAATTCCCCGCCCAGGCCCCTGGTCCACAAGTCTATCCTGCGCACAGTGTCTGTGCCAGGCTGGGAGTGCTTCTGGGCAGTGTTCCCCAGCGGAAATCGCGTGGTCCTCTAGGTGGCAGGGAGGGCTCCTGTGTCCACGGACAGGTGCCCAGGGACCGTGTGGAACTGCTGTGACCTCTAAAGGGTGGGTCTGGTGAGCCGAGGGAGGCGTGTGCTTGGGAGCCTGAGTGCGCATGCGCGGCCCAGGTGTTGGCCCGAAACCAGGCAGACTCGGCTCGGAGAAAAGCCATCTCCTGGGGGCCTCCCCATGTTCCTCCACTCCCCAAGGAGGACCCCTTTACGGATGGAAGAAAAGGGGGATCTTCGCAGTGGTGGGTTCGGGCCAGAGGGGTCCGCGGGTTTGCCTCCACGTACGCCAGGTGCCCCCACACCGGGCCCAGGTGTTTGAGCCCCGTGGAGGCAGAGGGCTGCTTATTGCTGGATGCAAGTGTCCTGCGGGGTCAAGGAAGGGCATGGGCACTACCGGGCGACACAGGGCACCGGGCCCTGAGAGAGTTCCATGGAAAATCCCCCGCCCAGGCCCCCGGTATCCAAGTCTGTCCTTAGCACACTGTCTGTGCGGGGCTGAGAGTGCTGCTGGGCAGTGTGGCTAGGGGAAATGGCGCGGTGCTCTGAGTGGCAGGGAGGACTTCTGTTTCCACGGACAGGTGCGCAGGGACCCTCTGAAACTGCTGTGACCTCTAAAGGGCGGGTCACCTGACCCCTCCAGGGTGGGACAGGTGACCTCCCAAGGGTGGGTCTCGAGACCCCTCAAGGGTGGGGCACGTGACCCCGCAAGGGTGGGTCTCGAGACCCCTCAAGGGTGGGGCACGTGACCCTCCAGGGTGGGTCACGAGACCCCTCAGGGGTGGGTCACGTGACCCCTCAGGTGTGGGTCAGGAGACTCCTCAGGGGTGGGTCACGTGACCCCTCAGGTGTGGGTCACCAGACCACTCAGGGGTGGGTCGCGTGACCCCTCAAGGGTGGGTCAGGAGACACCTCTAGTGTGGGTCCCGTGACCCGAGGGAGGCTTGTGGTAGGGAGCCTGAGTGCGCATGCACGGCCCACATATAGGCCAGAAAGGAGCCAGCCGCGGCTCGGAGAAAAGCCATCTCCTGGGGGCCTCCCCGTGTTCTTCCACTCCTGAAGCGTGACCCCTTTACGGATGGAAGAAAAGGGGGATCTTCGCAGTGGTGGGGTCGGGCCTGAGGTGTCTGTTTGTTTGCCTCCATGTAGGCCAGTTGCTGGCACACCGGGCCCAGGTGTCCCTGCCCCATGTGGCTAGAGGGCCGCTTATGGCAGGAATCAGGTCTCCTGCGGGGGTCAAGGGACGGCTTGGACACTCACCGGGCGAGAGAGGACGCCTGGTCATCAGACAGCCCCCTGGAAAATCCCCCGCCCAGGCCCCCGTTCCCAAAGTCTTTCCTGCGCACACTGTGTCTGAGGAGCTGGGAGAGCTGCTGGGAAGTGTGGCCCATGGGAAATCGCGCGGTCCTCTGGGTGGCGGGGTGGGCTTCCGTTTCCAGACAGGTGCCTAGGGACCCTGTGCAAAAGGTCTGACAGCTCAAGCGTGGGTCAGGTGAGCCGAGGGAGGCGTGTGCTTGGGAGCCTGAGTGCGCATGCGCGGCCCACGAATAGGCCCGAAAGGAGCCAGCCGCGGCTCGGAGAAAAGCCATCTCCTGGGGGTCTCCCCATGTTCCTCCAGTCCCCAAGGAGCACCCCTTTACGGATGGAAGAAATGGGGGATCTTCGCAGTGGTGGGTTCGGGCCAGAGGGGTCGGCGGGTTTGCCTGCACGTACGCCAGGTGCTCGCACAACGGGCCCAGGTGTTTGAGCCCCGTGGAGGCAGAGGGCTGCTTATTGCTGGATGATAGTGTCCTGCAGGGTTAAGGGACGGCTTGGGCACTCCCAGGGCGACAGAGGGCACCTGGCCTTTAGAGAATTCCCTGGAAAATTCCCCGCCCAGGCCCCTGGTCCACAAGTCTATCCTGCGCACAGTGTCTGTGCCAGGCTGGGAGTGCTTCTGGGCAGTGTTCCCCAGCGGAAATCGCGTGGTCCTCTAGGTGGCAGGGAGGGCTCCTGTGTCCACGGACAGGTGCCCAGGGACCGTGTGGAACTGCTGTGACCTCTAAAGGGTGGGTCTGGTGAGCCGAGGGAGGCGTGTGCTTGGGAGCCTGAGTGCGCATGCGCGGCCCAGGTGTTGGCCCGAAACCAGGCAGACTCGGCTCGGAGAAAAGCCATCTCCTGGGGGCCTCCCCATGTTCCTCCACTCCCCAAGGAGGACCCCTTTACGGATGGAAGAAAAGGGGGATCTTCGCAGTGGTGGGTTCGGGCCAGAGGGGTCCGCGGGTTTGCCTCCACGTACGCCAGGTGCCCCCACACCGGGCCCAGGTGTTTGAGCCCCGTGGAGGCAGAGGGCTGCTTATTGCTGGATGCAAGTGTCCTGCGGGGTCAAGGAAGGGCATGGGCACTACCGGGCGACACAGGGCACCGGGCCCTGAGAGAGTTCCATGGAAAATCCCCCGCCCAGGCCCCCGGTATCCAAGTCTGTCCTTAGCACACTGTCTGTGCGGGGCTGAGAGTGCTGCTGGGCAGTGTGGCTAGGGGAAATGGCGCGGTGCTCTGAGTGGCAGGGAGGACTTCTGTTTCCACGGACAGGTGCGCAGGGACCCTCTGAAACTGCTGTGACCTCTAAAGGGCGGGTCACCTGACCCCTCCAGGGTGGGACAGGTGACCTCCCAAGGGTGGGTCTCGAGACCCCTCAAGGGTGGGGCACGTGACCCCGCAAGGGTGGGTCTCGAGACCCCTCAAGGGTGGGGCACGTGACCCTCAAGGGTGGGTCACGAGACCCCTCAGGGGTGGGTCACGTGACCCCTCAGGGTTGGGTCACGTGACCCCTCAGGGTTGGGTCACGTGACCCCTCAGGGGTGGGTCACGTGACCCCTCAGGGGTGGGTCACGAGACCACTCAGGGGTGGGTCGCGTGACCCCTCAAGGGTGGGTCGCGTGACCCCTCTAGTGTGGTTCCCGTGACCCGAGGGAAGCTTGTGGTAGGGAGCCTGAGTGCGCATGCACGGCCCACATATAGGCCAGAAAGGAGCCAGCCGCGGCTCGGAGAAAAGCCATCTCCTGGGGGCCTCCCCGTGTTCTTCCACTCCTGAAGCGTGACCCCTTTACGGATGGAAGAAAAGGGGGATCTTCGCAGTGGTGGGGTCGGGCCTGAGGTGTCTGTTTGTTTGCCTCCATGTAGGCCAGTTGCTGGCACACCGGGCCCAGGTGTCCCTGCCCCATGTGGCTAGAGGGCCGCTTATGGCAGGAATCAGGTCTCCTGCGGGGGTCAAGGGACGGCTTGGACACTCACCGGGCGAGAGAGGACGCCTGGTCATCAGACAGCCCCCTGGAAAATCCCCCGCCCAGGCCCCCGTTCCCCAAGTCTTTCCTGCGCACACTGTGTCTGAGGAGCTGGGAGAGCTGCTGGGAAGTGTGGCCCATGGGAAATCGCGCGGTCCTCTGGGTGGCGGGGTGGGCTTCCGTTTCCATACAGGTGCCTAGGGACCCTGTGCAAATGGTCTGACAGCTCAAGGGTGGGTCAGGTGAGCCGAGGGAGTCGTGTGCTTGGGAGCCTGAGTGCGCATGCGCGGCCCACGAATAGGCCCGAAAGGAGCCAGCCGCGGCTCGGAGAAAAGCCATCTCCTGGGGGTCTCCCCATGTTCCTCCAGTCCCCAAGGAGCACCCCTTTACGGATGGAAGAAATGGGGGATCTTCGCAGTGGTGGGTTCGGGCCAGAGGGGTCGGCGGGTTTGCCTGCACGTACGCCAGGTGCTCGCACAACGGGCCCAGGTGTTTGAGCCCCGTGGAGGCAGAGGGCTGCTTATTGCTGGATGATAGTGTCCTGCAGGGTTAAGGGACGGCGTGGGCACTCCCAGGGCGACAGAGGGCACCTGGCCTTTAGAGAATTCCCTGGAAAATTCCCCGCCCAGGCCCCTGGTCCACAAGTCTATCCTGCGCACAGTGTCTGTGCCAGGCTGGGAGTGCTTCTGGGCAGTGTTCCCCAGCGGAAATCGCGTGGTCCTCTAGGTGGCAGGGAGGGCTCCTGTGTCCACGGACAGGTGCCCAGGGACCGTGTGGAACTGCTGTGACCTCTAAAGGGTGGGTCTGGTGAGCCGAGGGAGGCGTGTGCTTGGGAGCCTGAGTGCGCATGCGCGGCCCAGGTGTTGGCCCGAAACCAGGCAGACTCGGCTCGGAGAAAAGCCATCTCCTGGGGGCCTCCCCATGTTCCTCCACTCCCCAAGGAGGACCCCTTTACGGATGGAAGAAAAGGGGGATCTTCGCAGTGGTGGGTTCGGGCCAGAGGGGTCCGCGGGTTTGCCTCCACGTACGCCAGGTGCCCGCACACCGGGCCCAGGTGTTTGAGCCCCGTGGAGGCAGAGGGCTGCTTATTGCTGGATGCAAGTGTCCTGCGGGGTCAAGGAAGGGCATGGGCACTCCCGGGCGACACAGGGCACGGGGCCCTGAGAGAGTTCCATGGAAAATCCCCCGCCCAGGCCCCCGGTATCCAAGTCTGTCCTTAGCACACTGTCTGTGCGGGGCTGAGAGTGCTGCTGGGCAGTGTGGCCTAGGGGAAATGGCGCGGTGCTCTGAGTGGCAGGGAGGGCTTCTGTTTCCACGGACAGGTGCGCAGGGACCCTCTGAAACTGCTGTGACCTCTCAAGGGCGGGTCACCTGACCCCTCCAGGGTGGGACAGGTGACCTCCCAAGGGTGGGTCTCGAGACCCCTAAGGGTGGGGCACGTGACCCCGCAAGGGTGGGTCTCGAGACCCCTCAAGGGTGGGGCACGTGACCCTCCAGGGTGGGTCACGAGACCCCTCAGGGGTGGGTCACGTGACCCCTCAGGGTTGGGTCACGTGACCCGTCAGGGGTGGGTCACGAGACCCCTCAGGGGTGGGTCACGTGACCCCTCAGGGGTGGGTCACATGACACCTCAGGGGTGCGTCACGTGACCCCCCAGGGGTGCGTCACGTGACCCCTCAGGGGTGGGTCACATGACCCCTCAGGGGTGGGTCACGAGACCCCTCAGGGGTGGGTCATGTGACCCCTCAGGGGTGCGTCACGTGACCCCTCAGGGGTGGGTCACGTGACCCCTCAGGGGTGGGTCAGGAGACTCCTCAGGGGTGGGTCACGTGACCCCTCAGGTGTGGGTCACCAGACCACTCAGGGGTGGGTCGCGTGACCCCTCAGGGGTGGGTCACGTGACCCCTCAGGGGTGCGTCACGTGACCCCTCAGGGGTGGGTCAGGAGACTCCTCAGGGGTGGGTCACGTGACCCCTCAGGTGTGGGTCACCAGACCCCTCAGGGGTGGGTCATGTGACCCCTCAGGGGTGCGTCACGTGACCCCTCAGGGATGGGTCACGTGACCCCTCAGGGGTGGGTCAGGAGACTCCTCAGGGGTGGGTCACGTGACCCCTCAGGTGTGGGTCACCAGACCCCTCAGGGGTGGGTCACGTGACCCCTCAGGGGTGGGTCACGTGACCCCTCAGGGGTGCGTCACGTGACCCCTCAGGGGTGGGTCACGTGACCCCTCAGGTGTGGGTCACGTGACCCCTCAGGGGTGCGTCACGTGAACCCTCAGGTGTGGGTCACGTGACCCCTCAGGTGTGGGTCAGGAGACCCCTCAGGGGTGGGTCACGTGACCCCTCAGGTGTGGGTCACGAGACCACTCAGGGGTGGGTCGCGTGACCCCTCAAGGGTGGGTCAGGAGACACCTCTAGTGTGGGTCCCGTGACCCGAGGGAGACTTGTGGTAGGGAGCCTGAGTGCGCATGCACGGCCCACATATAGGCCAGAAAGGAGCCAGCCGCGGCTCGGAGAAAAGCCATCTCCTGGGGGTCTCCCCATGTTCCTCCAGTCCCCAAGGAGCACCCCTTTACGGATGGAAGAAATGGGGGATCTTCGCAGTGGTGGGTTCGGGCCAGAGGGGTCGGCGGGTTTGCCTGCACGTACGCCAGGTGCTCGCACAACGGGCCCAGGTGTTTGAGCCCCGTGGAGGCAGAGGGCTGCTTATTGCTGGATGATAGTGTCCTGCAGGGTTAAGGGACGGCGTGGGCACTCCCAGGGGGACAGAGGGCACCTGGCCTTTAGAGAATTCCCTGGAAAATTCCCCGCCCAGGCCCCTGGTCCACAAGTCTATCCTGCGCACAGTGTCTGTGCCAGGCTGGGAGTGCTTCTGGGCAGTGTTCCCCAGCGGAAATCGCGTGGTCCTCTAGGTGGCAGGGAGGGCTCCTGTGTCCACGGACAGGTGCCCAGGGACCGTGTGGAACTGCTGTGACCTCTAAAGGGTGGGTCTGGTGAGCCGAGGGAGGCGTGTGCTTGGGAGCCTGAGTGCGCATGCGCGGCCCAGGTGTTGGCCCGAAACCAGGCAGACTCGGCTCGGAGAAAAGCCATCTCCTGGGGGCCTCCCCATGTTCCTCCACTCCCCAAGGAGGACCCCTTTACGGATGGAAGAAAAGGGGGATCTTCGCAGTGGTGGGTTCGGGCCAGAGGGGTCCGCGGGTTTGCCTCCACGTACGCCAGGTGCCCGCACACCGGGCCCAGGTGTTTGAGCCCCGTGGAGGCAGAGGGCTGCTTATTGCTGGATGCAAGTGTCCTGCGGGGTCAAGGAAGGGCATGGGCACTCCCGGGCGACACAGGGCACGGGGCCCTGAGAGAGTTCCATGGAAAATCCCCCGCCCAGGCCCCCGGTATCCAAGTCTGTCCTTAGCACACTGTCTGTGCGGGGCTGAGAGTGCTGCTGGGCAGTGTGGCCTAGGGGAAATGGCGCGGTGCTCTGAGTGGCAGGGAGGGCTTCTGTTTCCACGGACAGGTGCGCAGGGACCCTCTGAAACTGCTGTGACCTCTCAAGGGCGGGTCACCTGACCCCTCCAGGGTGGGACAGGTGACCTCCCAAGGGTGGGTCTCGAGACCCCTCAAGGGTGGGGCACGTGACCCCGCAAGGGTGGGTCTCGAGACCCCTCAAGGGTGGGGCACGTGACCCTCAAGGGTGGGTCACGAGACCCCTCAGGGGTGGGTCACGTGACCCCTCAGGGGTGGGTCACGTGCCCCGTCAGGGGTGGGTCACGAGACCCCTCAGGGGTGGGTCACGTGCCCCGTCAGGGGTGGGTCACGTGACCCCTCAGGGGTGCGTCACGTGACCCCTCAGGGGTGGGTCACATGACCCCTCAGGAGTGGGTCACGAGACCCCTCAGGGGTGGGTCACGTGACCCCTCAGGGGTGGGTCACGTGACCCCTCAGGGGTGGGTCACGAGACTCCTCAGGGGTGGGTCAGGTGACCCCTCAGGTGTGGGTCACGAGACCACTCAGGGGTGGGTCGCGTGACCCCTCAAGGGTGGGTCAGGAGACACCTCTAGTGTGGGTCCCGTGACCCGAGGGAGACTTGTGGTAGGGAGCCTGAGTGCGCATGCACGGCCCACATATAGGCCAGAAAGGAGCCAGCCGCGGCTCGGAGAAAAGCCATCTCCTGGGGGCCTCCCCGTGTTCTTCCACTCCTGAAGCGTGACCCCTTTACGGATGGAAGAAAAGGGGGATCTTCGCAGTGGTGGGGTCGGGCCTGAGGTGTCTGTTTGTTTGCCTCCATGTAGGCCAGTTGCTGGCACACCGGGCCCAGGTGTCCCTGCCCCATGTGGCTAGAGGGCCGCTTATGGCAGGAATCAGGTCTCCTGCGGGGGTCAAGGGACGGCTTGGACACTCACCGGGCGAGAGAGGACGCCTGGTCATCAGACAGCCCCCTGGAAAATCCCCCGCCCAGGCCCCCGTTCCCCAAGTCTTTCCTGCGCACACTGTGTCTGAGGAGCTGGGAGAGCTGCTGGGAAGTGTGGCCCATGGGAAATCGCGCGGTCCTCTGGGTGGCGGGGTGGGCTTCCGTTTCCATACAGGTGCCTAGGGACCCTGTGCAAATGGTCTGACAGCTCAAGGGTGGGTCAGGTGAGCCGAGGGAGGCGTGTGCTTGGGAGCCTGAGTGCGCATGCGCGGCCCACGAATAGGCCCGAAAGGAGCCAGCCGCGGCTCGGAGAAAAGCCATCTCCTGGGGGTCTCCCCATGTTCCTCCAGTCCCCAAGGAGCACCCCTTTACGGATGGAAGAAATGGGGGATCTTCGCAATGGTGGGTTCGGGCCAGAGGGGTCGGCGGGTTTGCCTGCACGTACGCCAGGTGCTCGCACAACGGGCCCAGGTGTTTGAGCCCCGTGGAGGCAGAGGGCTGCTTATTGCTGGATGATAGTGTCCTGCAGGGTTAAGGGACGGCGTGGGCACTCCCAGGGCGACAGAGGGCACCTGGCCTTTAGAGAATTCCCTGGAAAATTCCCCGCCCAGGCCCCTGGTCCACAAGTCTATCCTGCGCACAGTGTCTGTGCCAGGCTGGGAGTGCTTCTGGGCAGTGTTCCCCAGCGGAAATCGCGTGGTCCTCTAGGTGGCAGGGAGGGCTCCTGTGTCCACGGACAGGTGCCCAGGGACCGTGTGGAACTGCTGTGACCTCTAAAGGGTGGGTCTGGTGAGCCGAGGGAGGCGTGTGCTTGGGAGCCTGAGTGCGCATGCGCGGCCCAGGTGTTGGCCCGAAACCAGGCAGACTCGGCTCGGAGAAAAGCCATCTCCTGGGGGCCTCCCCATGTTCCTCCACTCCCCAAGGAGGACCCCTTTACGGATGGAAGAAAAGGGGGATCTTCGCAGTGGTGGGTTCGGGCCAGAGGGGTCCGCGGGTTTGCCTCCACGTACGCCAGGTGCCCGCACACCGGGCCCAGGTGTTTGAGCCCCGTGGAGGCAGAGGGCTGCTTATTGCTGGATGCAAGTGTCCTGCGGGGTCAAGGAAGGGCATGGGCACTCCCGGGCGACACAGGGCACGGGGCCCTGAGAGAGTTCCATGGAAAATCCCCCGCCCAGGCCCCCGGTATCCAAGTCTGTCCTTAGCACACTGTCTGTGCGGGGCTGAGAGTGCTGCTGGGCAGTGTGGCCTAGGGGAAATGGCGCGGTGCTCTGAGTGGCAGGGAGGGCTTCTGTTTCCACGGACAGGTGCGCAGGGACCCTCTGAAACTGCTGTGACCTCTCAAGGGCGGGTCACCTGACCCCTCCAGGGTGGGACAGGTGACCTCCCAAGGGTGGGTCTCGAGACCCCTAAGGGTGGGGCACGTGACCCCGCAAGGGTGGGTCTCGAGACCCCTCAAGGGTGGGGCACGTGACCCTCCAGGGTGGGTCACGAGACCCCTCAGGGGTGGGTCACGTGACCCCTCAGGGTTGGGTCACGTGACCCGTCAGGGGTGGGTCACGAGACCCCTCAGGGGTGGGTCACGTGACCCCTCAGGGGTGGGTCACATGACACCTCAGGGGTGCGTCACGTGACCCCCCAGGGGTGGGTCACGAGACCCCTCAGGGGTGGGTCATGTGACCCCTCAGGGGTGCGTCACGTGACCCCTCAGGGGTGGGTCACGTGACCCCTCAGGGGTGGGTCACGAGACCCCTCAGGGGTGGGTCATGTGACCCCTCAGGGGTGCGTCACGTGACCCCTCAGGGGTGGGTCACGTGACCCCTCAGGGGTGCGTCACGTGACCCCTCAGGTGTGGGTCAGGAGACTCCTCAGGGGTGGGTCACGTGACCCCTCAGGTGTGGGTCACCAGACCACTCAGGGGTGGGTCGCGTGACCCCTCAAGGGTGGGTCAGGAGACACCTCTAGTGTGGGTCCCGTGACCCGAGGGAGGCTTGTGGTAGGGAGCCTGAGTGCGCATGCACGGCCCACATATAGGCCAGAAAGGAGCCAGCCGCGGCTCGGAGAAAAGCCATCTCCTGGGGGCCTCCCCGTGTTCTTCCACTCCTGAAGCGTGACCCCTTTACGGATGGAAGAAAAGGGGGATCTTCGCAGTGGTGGGGTCGGGCCTGAGGTGTCTGTTTGTTTGCCTCCATGTAGGCCAGTTGCTGGCACACCGGGCCCAGGTGTCCCTGCCCCATGTGGCTAGAGGGCCGCTTATGGCAGGAATCAGGTCTCCTGCGGGGGTCAAGGGACGGCTTGGACACTCACCGGGCGAGAGAGGACGCCTGGTCATCAGACAGCCCCCTGGAAAATCCCCCGCCCAGGCCCCCGTTCCCCAAGTCTTTCCTGCGCACACTGTGTCTGAGGAGCTGGGAGAGCTGCTGGGAAGTGTGGCCCATGGGAAATCGCGCGGTCCTCTGGGTGGCGGGGTGGGCTTCCGTTTCCAGACAGGTGCCTAGGGACCCTGTGCAAAAGGTCTGACAGCTCAAGCGTGGGTCAGGTGAGCCGAGGGAGGCGTGTGCTTGGGAGCCTGAGTGCGCATGCGCGGCCCACGAATAGGCCCGAAAGGAGCCAGCCGCGGCTCGGAGAAAAGCCATCTCCTGGGGGTCTCCCCATGTTCCTCCAGTCCCCAAGGAGCACCCCTTTACGGATGGAAGAAATGGGGGATCTTCGCAGTGGTGGGTTCGGGCCAGAGGGGTCGGCGGGTTTGCCTGCACGTACGCCAGGTGCTCGCACAACGGGCCCAGGTGTTTGAGCCCCGTGGAGGCAGAGGGCTGCTTATTGCTGGATGATAGTGTCCTGCAGGGTTAAGGGACGGCGTGGGCACTCCCAGGGCGACAGAGGGCACCTGGCCTTTAGAGAATTCCCTGGAAAATTCCCCGCCCAGGCCCCTGGTCCACAAGTCTATCCTGCGCACAGTGTCTGTGCCAGGCTGGGAGTGCTTCTGGGCAGTGTTCCCCAGCGGAAATCGCGTGGTCCTCTAGGTGGCAGGGAGGGCTCCTGTGTCCACGGACAGGTGCCCAGGGACCGTGTGGAACTGCTGTGACCTCTAAAGGGTGGGTCTGGTGAGCCGAGGGAGGCGTGTGCTTGGGAGCCTGAGTGCGCATGCGCGGCCCAGGTGTTGGCCCGAAACCAGGCAGACTCGGCTCGGAGAAAAGCCATCTCCTGGGGGCCTCCCCATGTTCCTCCACTCCCCAAGGAGGACCCCTTTACGGATGGAAGAAAAGGGGGATCTTCGCAGTGGTGGGTTCGGGCCAGAGGGGTCCGCGGGTTTGCCTCCACGTACGCCAGGTGCCCCCACACCGGGCCCAGGTGTTTGAGCCCCGTGGAGGCAGAGGGCTGCTTATTGCTGGATGCAAGTGTCCTGCGGGGTCAAGGAAGGGCATGGGCACTACCGGGCGACACAGGGCACCGGGCCCTGAGAGAGTTCCATGGAAAATCCCCCGCCCAGGCCCCCGGTATCCAAGTCTGTCCTTAGCACACTGTCTGTGCGGGGCTGAGAGTGCTGCTGGGCAGTGTGGCTAGGGGAAATGGCGCGGTGCTCTGAGTGGCAGGGAGGACTTCTGTTTCCACGGACAGGTGCGCAGGGACCCTCTGAAACTGCTGTGACCTCTAAAGGGCGGGTCACCTGACCCCTCCAGGGTGGGACAGGTGACCTCCCAAGGGTGGGTCTCGAGACCCCTCAAGGGTGGGGCACGTGACCCCGCAAGGGTGGGTCTCGAGACCCCTCAAGGGTGGGGCACGTGACCCTCAAGGGTGGGTCACGAGACCCCTCAGGGGTGGGTCACGTGACCCCTCAGGGTTGGGTCACGTGACCCCTCAGGGGTGGGTCACGTGACCCCTCAGGGGTGGGTCACGTGACCCCTCAGGGGTGGGTCACGAGACCACTCAGGGGTGGGTCGCGTGACCCCTCAAGGGTGGGTCGCGTGACCCCTCTAGTGTGGTTCCCGTGACCCGAGGGAAGCTTGTGGTAGGGAGCCTGAGTGCGCATGCACGGCCCACATATAGGCCAGAAAGGAGCCAGCCGCGGCTCGGAGAAAAGCCATCTCCTGGGGGCCTCCCCGTGTTCTTCCACTCCTGAAGCGTGACCCCTTTACGGATGGAAGAAAAGGGGGATCTTCGCAGTGGTGGGGTCGGGCCTGAGGTGTCTGTTTGTTTGCCTCCATGTAGGCCAGTTGCTGGCACACCGGGCCCAGGTGTCCCTGCCCCATGTGGCTAGAGGGCCGCTTATGGCAGGAATCAGGTCTCCTGCGGGGGTCAAGGGACGGCTTGGACACTCACCGGGCGAGAGAGGACGCCTGGTCATCAGACAGCCCCCTGGAAAATCCCCCGCCCAGGCCCCCGTTCCCCAAGTCTTTCCTGCGCACACTGTGTCTGAGGAGCTGGGAGAGCTGCTGGGAAGTGTGGCCCATGGGAAATCGCGCGGTCCTCTGGGTGGCGGGGTGGGCTTCCGTTTCCAGACAGGTGCCTAGGGACCCTGTGCAAAAGGTCTGACAGCTCAAGCGTGGGTCAGGTGAGCCGAGGGAGGCGTGTGCTTGGGAGCCTGAGTGCGCATGCGCGGCCCACGAATAGGCCCGAAAGGAGCCAGCCGCGGCTCGGAGAAAAGCCATCTCCTGGGGGTCTCCCCATGTTCCTCCAGTCCCCAAGGAGCACCCCTTTACGGATGGAAGAAATGGGGGATCTTCGCAGTGGTGGGTTCGGGCCAGAGGGGTCGGCGGGTTTGCCTGCACGTACGCCAGGTGCTCGCACAACGGGCCCAGGTGTTTGAGCCCCGTGGAGGCAGAGGGCTGCTTATTGCTGGATGATAGTGTCCTGCAGGGTTAAGGGACGGCGTGGGCACTCCCAGGGCGACAGAGGGCACCTGGCCTTTAGAGAATTCCCTGGAAAATTCCCCGCCCAGGCCCCTGGTCCACAAGTCTATCCTGCGCACAGTGTCTGTGCCAGGCTGGGAGTGCTTCTGGGCAGTGTTCCCCAGCGGAAATCGCGTGGTCCTCTAGGTGGCAGGGAGGGCTCCTGTGTCCACGGACAGGTGCCCAGGGACCGTGTGGAACTGCTGTGACCTCTAAAGGGTGGGTCTGGTGAGCCGAGGGAGGCGTGTGCTTGGGAGCCTGAGTGCGCATGCGCGGCCCAGGTGTTGGCCCGAAACCAGGCAGACTCGGCTCGGAGAAAAGCCATCTCCTGGGGGCCTCCCCATGTTCCTCCACTCCCCAAGGAGGACCCCTTTACGGATGGAAGAAAAGGGGGATCTTCGCAGTGGTGGGTTCGGGCCAGAGGGGTCCGCGGGTTTGCCTCCACGTACGCCAGGTGCCCGCACACCGGGCCCAGGTGTTTGAGCCCCGTGGAGGCAGAGGGCTGCTTATTGCTGGATGCAAGTGTCCTGCGGGGTCAAGGAAGGGCATGGGCACTACCGGGCGACACAGGGCACGGGGCCCTGAGAGAGTTCCATGGAAAATCCCCCGCCCAGGCCCCCGGTATCCAAGTCTGTCCTTAGCACACTGTCTGTGCGGGGCTGAGAGTGCTGCTGGGCAGTGTGGCCTAGGGGAAATGGCGCGGTGCTCTGAGTGGCAGGGAGGGCTTCTGTTTCCACGGACAGGTGCGCAGGGACCCTCTGAAACTGCTGTGACCTCTCAAGGGCGGGTCACCTGACCCCTCCAGGGTGGGACAGGTGACCTCCCAAGGGTGGGTCTCGAGACCCCTAAGGGTGGGGCACGTGACCCCGCAAGGGTGGGTCTCGAGACCCCTCAAGGGTGGGGCACGTGACCCTCCAGGGTGGGTCACGAGACCCCTCAGGGGTGGGTCACGTGACCCCTCAGGGTTGGGTCACGTGACCCGTCAGGGGTGGGTCACGAGACCCCTCAGGGGTGGGTCACGTGACCCCTCAGGGGTGGGTCACATGACACCTCAGGGGTGCGTCACGTGACCCCCCAGGGGTGCGTCACGTGACCCCTCAGGGGTGGGTCACATGACCCCTCAGGGGTGGGTCACGAGACCCCTCAGGGGTGGGTCATGTGACCCCTCAGGGGTGCGTCACGTGACCCCTCAGGGGTGGGTCACGTGACCCCTCAGGTGTGCGTCACGTGACCCCTCAGGTGTGGGTCAGGAGACTCCTCAGGGGTGGGTCACGTGACCCCTCAGGTGTGGGTCACCAGACCACTCAGGGGTGGGTCGCGTGACCCCTCAAGGGTGGGTCAGGAGACACCTCTAGTGTGGGTCCCGTGACCCGAGGGAGGCTTGTGGTAGGGAGCCTGAGTGCGCATGCACGGCCCACATATAGGCCAGAAAGGAGCCAGCCGTGGCTCGGAGAAAAGCCATCTCCTGGGGGCCTCCCCGTGTTCTTCCACTCCTGAAGCGTGACCCCTTTACGGATGGAAGAAAAGGGGGATCTTCGCAGTGGTGGGGTCGGGCCTGAGGTGTCTGTTTGTTTGCCTCCATGTAGGCCAGTTGCTGGCACACCGGGCCCAGGTGTCCCTGCCCCATGTGGCTAGAGGGCCGCTTATGGCAGGAATCAGGTCTCCTGCGGGGGTCAAGGGACGGCTTGGACACTCACCGGGCGAGAGAGGACGCCTGGTCATCAGACAGCCCCCTGGAAAATCCCCCGCCCAGGCCCCCGTTCCCCAAGTCTTTCCTGCGCACACTGTGTCTGAGGAGCTGGGAGAGCTGCTGGGAAGTGTGGCCCATGGGAAATCGCGCGGTCCTCTGGGTGGCGGGGTGGGCTTCCGTTTCCAGACAGGTGCCTAGGGACCCTGTGCAAAAGGTCTGACAGCTCAAGCGTGGGTCAGGTGAGCCGAGGGAGGCGTGTGCTTGGGAGCCTGAGTGCGCATGCGCGGCCCACGAATAGGCCCGAAAGGAGCCAGCCGCGGCTCGGAGAAAAGCCATCTCCTGGGGGTCTCCCCATGTTCCTCCAGTCCCCAAGGAGCACCCCTTTACGGATGGAAGAAATGGGGGATCTTCGCAGTGGTGGGTTCGGGCCAGAGGGGTCGGCGGGTTTGCCTGCACGTACGCCAGGTGCTCGCACAACGGGCCCAGGTGTTTGAGCCCCGTGGAGGCAGAGGGCTGCTTATTGCTGGATGATAGTGTCCTGCAGGGTTAAGGGACGGCGTGGGCACTCCCAGGGCGACAGAGGGCACCTGGCCTTTAGAGAATTCCCTGGAAAATTCCCCGCCCAGGCCCCTGGTCCACAAGTCTATCCTGCGCACAGTGTCTGTGCCAGGCTGGGAGTGCTTCTGGGCAGTGTTCCCCAGCGGAAATCGCGTGGTCCTCTAGGTGGCAGGGAGGGCTCCTGTGTCCACGGACAGGTGCCCAGGGACCGTGTGGAACTGCTGTGACCTCTAAAGGGTGGGTCTGGTGAGCCGAGGGAGGCGTGTGCTTGGGAGCCTGAGTGCGCATGCGCGGCCCAGGTGTTGGCCCGAAACCAGGCAGACTCGGCTCGGAGAAAAGCCATCTCCTGGGGGCCTCCCCATGTTCCTCCACTCCCCAAGGAGGACCCCTTTACGGATGGAAGAAAAGGGGGATCTTCGCAGTGGTGGGTTCGGGCCAGAGGGGTCCGCGGGTTTGCCTCCACGTACGCCAGGTGCCCGCACACCGGGCCCAGGTGTTTGAGCCCCGTGGAGGCAGAGGGCTGCTTATTGCTGGATGCAAGTGTCCTGCGGGGTCAAGGAAGGGCATGGGCACTCCCGGGCGACACAGGGCACGGGGCCCTGAGAGAGTTCCATGGAAAATCCCCCGCCCAGGCCCCCGGTATCCAAGTCTGTCCTTAGCACACTGTCTGTGCGGGGCTGAGAGTGCTGCTGGGCAGTGTGGCCTAGGGGAAATGGCGCGGTGCTCTGAGTGGCAGGGAGGGCTTCTGTTTCCACGGACAGGTGCGCAGGGACCCTCTGAAACTGCTGTGACCTCTCAAGGGCGGGTCACCTGACCCCTACAGGGTGGGACAGGTGACCTCCCAAGGGTGGGTCTCGAGACCCCTCAAGGGTGGGGCACGTGACCCCGCAAGGGTGGGTCTCGAGACCCCTCAAGGGTGGGGCACGTGACCCTCCAGGGTGGGTCACGAGACCCCTCAGGGGTGGGACACGTGACCCCTCAGGGGTGGGTCACATGACACCTCAGGGGTGCGTCACGTGACCCCCCAGGGGTGCATCACGTGACCCCTCACGGGTGGGTCACATGACCCCTCAGGGGTGGGTCACGAGACCCCTCAGGGGTGGGTCATGTGACCCCTCAGGGGTGCGTCACGTGACCCCTCAGGGGTGGGTCACGTGACCCCTCAGGGGTGCGTCACGTGACCCCTCAGGTGTGGGTCAGGAGACTCCTCAGGGGTGGGTCACGTGACCCCTCAGGTGTGGGTCACCAGACCACTCAGGGGTGGGTCGCGTGACCCCTCAAGGGTGGGTCGCGTGACCCCTCTAGTGTGGGTCCCGTGACCCGAGGGAGGCTTGTGGTAGGGAGCCTGAGTGCGCATGCACGGCCCACATATAGGCCAGAAAGGAGCCAGCCGCGGCTCGGAGAAAAGCCATCTCCTGGGGGCCTCCCCGTGTTCTTCCACTCCTGAAGCGTGACCCCTTTACGGATGGAAGAAAAGGGGGATCTTCGCAGTGGTGGGGTCGGGCCTGAGGTGTCTGTTTGTTTGCCTCCATGTAGGCCAGTTGCTGGCACACCGGGCCCAGGTGTCCCTGCCCCATGTGGCTAGAGGGCCGCTTATGGCAGGAATCAGGTCTCCTGCGGGGGTCAAGGGATGGCTTGGACACTCACCGGGCGAGAGAGGACGCCTGGTCATCAGACAGCCCCCTGGAAAATCCCCCGCCCAGGCCCCCGTTCCCCAAGTCTTTCATGCGCACACTGTGTCTAAGGAGCTGGGAGAGCTGCTGGGAAGTGTGGCCCATGGGAAATCGCGCGGTCCTCTGGGTGGCGGGGTGGGCTTCCGTTTCCAGACAGGTGCCTAGGGACCCTGTGCAAAAGGTCTGACAGCTCAAGCGTGGGTCAGGTGAGCCGAGGGAGGCGTGTGCTTGGGAGCCTGAGTGCGCATGCGCGACCCACGAATAGGCCCGAAAGGAGCAAGCCGCGGCTCGGAGAAAAGCCATCTCCTGGGGGTCTCCCCATGTTCCTCCAGTCCCCAAGGAGCACCCCTTTACGGATGGAAGAAATGGGGGATCTTCGCAGTGGTGGGTTCGGGCCAGAGGGGTCGGCGGGTTTGCCTGCACGTACGCCAGGTGCTCGCACAACGGGCCCAGGTGTTTGAGCCCCGTGGAGGCAGAGGGCTGCTTATTGCTGGATGATAGTGTCCTGCAGGGTTAAGGGACGGCGTGGGCACTCCCAGGGCGACAGAGGGCACCTGGCCTTTAGAGAATTCCCTGGAAAATTCCCCGCCCAGGCCCCTGGTCCACAAGTCTATCCTGCGCACAGTGTCTGTGCCAGGCTGGGAGTGCTTCTGGGCAGTGTTCCCCAGCGGAAATCGCGTGGTCCTCTAGGTGGCAGGGAGGGCTCCTGTGTCCACGGACAGGTGCCCAGGGACCGTGTGGAACTGCTGTGACCTCTAAAGGGTGGGTCTGGTGAGCCGAGGGAGGCGTGTGCTTGGGAGCCTGAGTGCGCATGCGCGGCCCAGGTGTTGGCCCGAAACCAGGCAGACTCGGCTCGGAGAAAAGCCATCTCCTGGGGGCCTCCCCATGTTCCTCCACTCCCCAAGGAGGACCCCTTTACGGATGGAAGAAAAGGGGGATCTTCGCAGTGGTGGGTTCAGGCCAGAGGGGTCCGCGGGTTTGCCTCCACGTACGCCAGGTGCCCGCACACCGGGCCCAGGTGTTTGAGCCCCGTGGAGGCAGAGGGCTGCTTATTGCTGGATGCAAGTGTCCTGCGGGGTCAAGGAAGGGCATGGGCACTCCCGGGCGACACAGGGCACGGGGCCCTGAAGAGTTCCATGGAAAATCCCCCGCCCAGGCCCCCGGTATCCAAGTCTGTCCTTAGCACACTGTCTGTGCGGGGCTGAGAGTGCTGCTGGGCAGTGTGGCCTAGGGGAAATGGCGCGGTGCTCTGAGTGGCAGGGAGGGCTTCTGTTTCCACGGACAGGTGCGCAGGGACCCTCTGAAACTGCTGTGACCTCTCAAGGGCGGGTCACCTGACCCCTCCAGGGTGGGACAGGTGACCTCCCAAGGGTGGGTCTCGAGACCCCTCAAGGGTGGGGCACGTGACCCCGCAAGGGTGGGTCTCGAGACCCCTCAAGGGTGGGGCACGTGACCCTCCAGGGTGGGTCACGAGACCCCTCAGGGGTGGGTCACGTGACCCCTCAGGGTTGGGTCACGTGACCCGTCAGGGGTGGGTCACGAGACCCCTCAGGGGTGGGTCACGTGACCCCTCAGGGGTGGGTCACATGACACCTCAGGGGTGCGTCACGTGACCCCCCAGGGGTGCGTCACGTGACCCCTCAGGGGTGGGTCACATGAACCCTCAGGGGTGGGTCACGAGACCCCTCAGGGGTGGGTCATGTGACCCCTCAGGGGTGCGTCACGTGACCCCTCAGGTGTGGGTCAGGAGACTCCTCAGGGGTGGGTCACGTGACCCCTCAGGTGTGGGTCACCAGACCACTCAGGGGTGGGTCGCGTGACCCCTCAAGGGTGGGTCAGGAGACACCTCTAGTGTGGGTCCCGTGACCCGAGGGAGGCTTGTGGTAGGGAGCCTGAGTGCGCATGCACGGCCCACATATAGGCCAGAAAGGAGCCAGCCGCGGCTCGGAGAAAAGCCATCTCTTGGGGGCCTCCCCGTGTTCTTCCACTCCTGAAGCGTGACCCCTTTACGGATGGAAGAAAAGGGGGATCTTCGCAGTGGTGGGGTCGGGCCTGAGGTGTCTGTTTGTTTGCCTCCATGTAGGCCAGTTGCTGGCACACCGGGCCCAGGTGTCCCTGCCCCATGTGGCTAGAGGGCCGCTTATGGCAGGAATCAGGTCTCCTGCGGGGGTCAAGGGACGGCTTGGACACTCACCGGGCGAGAGAGGACGCCTGGTCATCAGACAGCCCCCTGGAAAATCCCCCGCCCAGGCCCCCGTTCCCCAAGTCTTTCCTGCGCACACTGTGTCTGAGGAGCTGGGAGAGCTGCTGGGAAGTGTGGCCCATGGGAAATCGCGCGGTCCTCTGGGTGGCGGGGTGGGCTTCCGTTTCCAGACAGGTGCCTAGGGACCCTGTGCAAAAGGTCTGACAGCTCAAGCGTGGGTCAGGTGAGCCGAGGGAGGCGTGTGCTTGGGAGCCTGAGTGCGCATGCGCGGCCCACGAATAGGCCCGAAAGGAGCCAGCCGCGGCTCGGAGAAAAGCCATCTCCTGGGGGTCTCCCCATGTTCCTCCAGTCCCCAAGGAGCACCCCTTTACGGATGGAAGAAATGGGGGATCTTCGCAGTGGTGGGTTCGGGCCAGAGGGGTCGGCGGGTTTGCCTGCACGTACGCCAGGTGCTCGCACAACGGGCCCAGGTGTTTGAGCCCCGTGGAGGCAGAGGGCTGCTTATTGCTGGATGATAGTGTCCTGCAGGGTTAAGGGACGGCGTGGGCACTCCCAGGGCGACAGAGGGCACCTGGCCTTTAGAGAATTCCCTGGAAAATTCCCCGCCCAGGCCCCTGGTCCACAAGTCTATCCTGCGCACAGTGTCTGTGCCAGGCTGGGAGTGCTTCTGGGCAGTGTTCCCCAGCGGAAATCGCGTGGTCCTCTAGGTGGCAGGGAGGGCTCCTGTGTCCACGGACAGGTGCCCAGGGACCGTGTGGAACTGCTGTGACCTCTAAAGGGTGGGTCTGGTGAGCCGAGGGAGGCGTGTGCTTGGGAGCCTGAGTGCGCATGCGCGGCCCAGGTGTTGGCCCGAAACCAGGCAGACTCGGCTCGGAGAAAAGCCATCTCCTGGGGGCCTCCCCATGTTCCTCCACTCCCCAAGGAGGACCCCTTTACGGATGGAAGAAAAGGGGGATCTTCGCAGTGGTGGGTTCGGGCCAGAGGGGTCCGCGGGTTTGCCTCCACGTACGCCAGGTGCCCGCACACCGGGCCCAGGTGTTTGAGCCCCGTGGAGGCAGAGGGCTGCTTATTGCTGGATGCAAGTGTCCTGCGGGGTCAAGGAAGGGCATGGGCACTACCGGGCGACACAGGGCACGGGGCCCTGAGAGAGTTCCATGGAAAATCCCCCGCCCAGGCCCCCGGTATCCAAGTCTGTCCTTAGCACACTGTCTGTGCGGGGCTGAGAGTGCTGCTGGGCAGTGTGGCCTAGGGGAAATGGCGCGGTGCTCTGAGTGGCAGGGAGGGCTTCTGTTTCCACGGACAGGTGCCCAGGGACCCTCTGAAACTGCTGTGACCTCTCAAGGGCGGGTCACCTGACCCCTCCAGGGTGGGACAGGTGACCTCCCAAGGGTGGGTCTCGAGACCCCTAAGGGTGGGGCACGTGACCCCGCAAGGGTGGGTCTCGAGACCCCTCAAGGGTGGGGCATGTGACCCTCCAGGGTGGGTCACGAGACCCCTCAGGGGTGGGTCACGTGACCCCTCAGGGTTGGGTCACGTGACCCGTCAGGGGTGGGTCACGAGACCCCTCAGGCGTGGGTCACGTGACCCCTCAGGGGTGGGTCACATGACACCTCAGGGGTGCGTCACGTGACCCCCCAGGGGTGCGTCACGTGACCCCTCAGGGGTGGGTCACATGACCCCTCAGGGGTGGGTCACGAGACCCCTCAGGGGTGGGTCATGTGACCCCTCAGGGGTGCGTCACGTGACCCCTCAGGGGTGGGTCACGTGACCCCTCAGGGGTGCGTCACGTGACCCCTCAGGTGTGGGTCAGGAGACTCCTCAGGGGTGGGTCACGTGACCCCTCAGGTGTGGGTCACCAGACCACTCAGGGGTGGGTCAGGAGACACCTCTAGTGTGGGTCCCGTGACCCGAGGGAGGCTTGTGGTAGGGAGCCTGAGTGCGCATGCACGGCCCACATATAGGCCAGAAAGGAGCCAGCCGCGGCTCGGAGAAAAGCCATCTCTTGGGGGCCTCCCCGTGTTCTTCCACTCCTGAAGCGTGACCCCTTTACGGATGGAAGAAAAGGGGGATCTTCGCAGTGGTGGGGTCGGGCCTGAGGTGTCTGTTTGTTTGCCTCCATGTAGGCCAGTTGCTGGCACACCGGGCCCAGGTGTCCCTGCCCCATGTGGCTAGAGGGCCGCTTATGGCAGGAATCAGGTCTCCTGCGGGGGTCAAGGGACGGCTTGGACACTCACCGGGCGAGAGAGGACGCCTGGTCATCAGACAGCCCCCTGGAAAATCCCCTGCCCAGGCCCCCGTTCCCCAAGTCTTTCCTGCGCACACTGTGTCTGAGGAGCTGGGAGAGCTGCTGGGAAGTGTGGCCCATGGGAAATCGCGCGGTCCTCTGGGTGGCGGGGTGGGCTTCCGTTTCCAGACAGGTGCCTAGGGACCCTGTGCAAAAGGTCTGACAGCTCAAGGGTGGGTCAGGTGAGCCGAGGGAGGCGTGTGCTTGGGAGCCTGAGTGCGCATGCGCGGCCCACGAATAGGCCCGAAAGGAGCCAGCCGCGGCTCGGAGAAAAGCCATCTCCTGGGGGTCTCCCCATGTTCCTCCAGTCCCCAAGGAGCACCCCTTTACGGATGGAAGAAATGGGGGATCTTCGCAGTGGTGGGTTCGGGCCAGAGGGGTCGGCGGGTTTGCCTGCACGTACGCCAGGTGCTCGCACAACGGGCCCAGGTGTTTGAGCCCCGTGGAGGCAGAGGGCTGCTTATTGCTGGATGATAGTGTCCTGCAGGGTTAAGGGACGGCGTGGGCACTCCCAGGGCGACAGAGGGCACCTGGCCTTTAGAGAATTCCCTGGAAAATTCCCCGCCCAGGCCCCTGGTCCACAAGTCTATCCTGCGCACAGTGTCTGTGCCAGGCTGGGAGTGCTTCTGGGCAGTGTTCCCCAGCGGAAATCGTGTGGTCCTCTAGGTGGCAGGGAGGGCTCCTGTGTCCACGGACAGGTGCCCAGGGACCGTGTGGAACTGCTGTGACCTCTAAAGGGTGGGTCTGGTGAGCCGAGGGAGGCGTGTGCTTGGGAGCCTGAGTGCGCATGCGCGGCCCAGGTGTTGGCCCGAAACCAGGCAGACTCGGCTCGGAGAAAAGCCATCTCCTGGGGGCCTCCCCATGTTCCTCCACTCCCCAAGGAGGACCCCTTTACGGATGGAAGAAAAGGGGGATCTTCGCAGTGGTGGGTTCGGGCCAGAGGGGTCCGCGGGTTTGCCCTCACGTACGCCAGGTGCCCTCACACCGGGCCCAGGTGTTTGAGCCCCGTGGAGGCAGAGGGCTGCTTATTGCTGGATGCCAGTGTCCTGCGGGGTCAAGGAAGGGCATGGGCACTACCGGGCGACACAGGGCACGGGGCCCTGAAGAGTTCCATGGAAAATCCCCCGCCCAGGCCCCCGGTATCCAAGTCTGTCCTTAGCACACTGTCTGTGCGGGGCTGAGAGTGCTGCTGGGCAGTGTGGCCTAGGGGAAATGGCGCGGTGCTCTGAGTGGCAGGGAGGGCTTCTGTTTCCACGGACAGGTGCGCAGGGACCCTCTGAAACTGCTGTGACCTCTCAAGGGCGGGTCACCTGACCCCTCCAGGGTGGGACAGGTGACCTCCCAAGGGTGGGTCTCGAGACCCCTCAAGGGTGGGGCACGTGACCCCGCAAGGGTGGGTCTCGAGACCCCTCAATGGTGGGGCACGTGACCCTCCAGGGTGGGTCACGAGACCCCTCAGGGGTGGGTCACGTGACCCCTCAGGGTTGGGTCACGTGACCCGTCAGGGGTGGGTCACGAGACCCCTCAGGGGTGGGTCACGTGACCCCTCAGGGGTGGGTCACATGACACCTCAGGGGTGCGTCACGTGACCCCCCAGTGGTGCGTCACGTGACCCCTCAGGGGTGGGTCACATGACCCCTCAGGGGTGGGTCACGAGACCCCTCAGGGGTGGGTCATGTGACCCCTCAGGGGTGCGTCACGTGACCCCTCAGGGGTGGGTCACGTGACCCCTCAGGTGTGCGTCACGTGACCCCTCAGGTGTGGGTCAGGAGACTCCTCAGGGGTGGGTCACGTGACCCCTCAGGTGTGGGTCACCAGACCACTCAGGGGTGGGTCGCGTGACCCCTCAAGGGTGGGTCAGGAGACACCTCTAGTGTGGGTCCCGTGACCCGAGGGAGGCTTGTGGTAGGGAGCCTGAGTGCGCATGCACGGCCCACATACAGGCCAGAAAGGAGCCAGCCGCGGCTCGGAGAAAAGCCATCTCCTGGGGGCCTCCCCGTGTTCTTCCACTCCTGAAGCGTGACCCCTTTACGGATGGAAGAAAAGGGGGATCTTCGCAGTGGTGGGGTCGGGCCTGAGGTGTCTGTTTGTTTGCCTCCATGTAGGCCAGTTGCTGGCACACCGGGCCCAGGTGTCCCTGCCCCATGTGGCTAGAGGGCCGCTTATGGCAGGAATCAGGTCTCCTGCGGGGGTCAAGGGACGGCTTGGACACTCACCGGGCGAGAGAGGACGCCTGGTCATCAGACAGCCCCCTGGAAAATCCCCCGCCCAGGCCCCCGTTCCCCAAGTCTTTCCTGCGCACACTGTGTCTGAGGAGCTGGGAGAGCTGCTGGGAAGTGTGGCCCATGGGAAATCGCGCGGTCCTCTGGGTGGCGGGGTGGGCTTCCGTTTCCAGACAGGTGCCTAGGGACCCTGTGCAAAAGGTCTGACAGCTCAAGCGTGGGTCAGGTGAGCCGAGGGAGGCGTGTGCTTGGGAGCCTGAGTGCGCATGCGCGGCCCACGAATAGGCCCGAAAGGAGCCAGCCGCGGCTCGGAGAAAAGCCATCTCCTGGGGGTCTCCCCATGTTCCTCCAGTCCCCAAGGAGCACCCCTTTACGGATGGAAGAAATGGGGGATCTTCGCAGTGGTGGGTTCGGGCCAGAGGGGTCGGCGGGTTTGCCTGCACGTACGCCAGGTGCTCGCACAACGGGCCCAGGTGTTTGAGCCCCGTGGAGGCAGAGGGCTGCTTATTGCTGGATGATAGTGTCCTGCAGGGTTAAGGGACGGCGTGGGCACTCCCAGGGCGACAGAGGGCACCTGGCCTTTAGAGAATTCCCTGGAAAATTCCCCGCCCAGGCCCCTGATCCACAAGTCTATCCTGCGCACAGTGTCTGTGCCAGGCTGGGAGTGCTTCTGGGCAGTGTTCCCCAGCGGAAATCGCGTGGTCCTCTAGGTGGCAGGGAGGGCTCCTGTGTCCACGGACAGGTGCCCAGGGACCGTGTGGAACTGCTGTGACCTCTAAAGGGTGGGTCTGGTGAGCCGAGGGAGGCGTGTGCTTGGGAGCCTGAGTGCGCATGCGCGGCCCAGGTGTTGGCCCGAAACCAGGCAGACTCGGCTCGGAGAAAAGCCATCTCCTGGGGGCCTCCCCATGTTCCTCCACTCCCCAAGGAGGACCCCTTTACGGATGGAAGAAAAGGGGGATCTTCGCAGTGGTGGGTTCGGGCCAGAGGGGTCCGCGGGTTTGCCTCCACGTACGCCAGGTGCCCGCACACCGGGCCCAGGTGTTTGAGCCCCGTGGAGGCAGAGGGCTGCTTATTGCTGGATGCAAGTGTCCTGCGGGGTCAAGGAAGGGCATGGGCACTACCGGGCGACACAGGGCACGGGGCCCTGAGAGAGTTCCATGGAAAATCCCCCGCCCAGGCCCCCGGTATCCAAGTCTGTCCTTAGCACACTGTCTGTGCGGGGCTGAGAGTGCTGCTGGGCAGTGTGGCCTAGGGGAAATGGCGCGGTGCTCTGAGTGGCAGGGAGGGCTTCTGTTTCCACGGACAGGTGCGCAGGGACCCTCTGAAACTGCTGTGACCTCTCAAGGGCGGGTCACCTGACCCCTCCAGGGTGGGACAGGTGACCTCCCAAGGGTGGGTCTCGAGACCCCTCAAGGGTGGGGCACGTGACCCCGCAAGGGTGGGTCTCGAGACCCCTCAAGGGTGGGGCACGTGACCCTCCAGGGTAGGTCACGAGACCCCTCAGGGGTGGGACACGTGACCCCTCAGGGGTGGGTCACATGACACCTCAGGGGTGCGTCACGTGACCCCCCAGGGGTGCATCACGTGACCCCTCAGGGGTGGGTCACATGACCCCTCAGGGGTGGGTCACGAGACCACTCAGGGGTGGGTCATGTGACCCCTCAGGGGTGCGTCACGTGACCCCTCAGGGGTGGGTCACGTGACCCCTCAGGGGTGCGTCACGTGACCCCTCAGGTGTGGGTCAGGAGACTCCTCAGGGGTGGGTCACGTGACCCCTCAGGTGTGGGTCACCAGACCACTCAGGGGTGGGTCGCGTGACCCCTCAAGGGTGGGTCGCGTGACCCCTCTAGTGTGGGTCCCGTGACCCGAGGGAGGCTTGTGGTAGGGAGCCTGAGTGCGCATGCACGGCCCACATATAGGCCAGAAAGGAGCCAGCCGCGGCTCGGAGAAAAGCCATCTCCTGGGGGCCTCCCCGTGTTCTTCCACTCCTGAAGCGTGACCCCTTTACGGATGGAAGAAAAGGGGGATCTTCGCAGTGGTGGGGTCGGGCCTGAGGTGTCTGTTTGTTTGCCTCCATGTAGGCCAGTTGCTGGCACACCGGGCCCAGGTGTCCCTGCCCCATGTGGCTAGAGGGCCGCTTATGGCAGGAATCAGGTCTCCTGCGGGGGTCAAGGGATGGCTTGGACACTCACCGGGCGAGAGAGGACGCCTGGTCATCAGACAGCCCCCTGGAAAATCCCCCGCCCAGGCCCCCGTTCCCCAAGTCTTTCATGCGCACACTGTGTCTAAGGAGCTGGGAGAGCTGCTGGGAAGTGTGGCCCATGGGAAATCGCGCGGTCCTCTGGGTGGCGGGGTGGGCTTCCGTTTCCAGACAGGTGCCTAGGGACCCTGTGCAAAAGGTCTGTCAGCTCAAGCGTGGGTCAGGTGAGCCGAGGGAGGCGTGTGCTTGGGAGCCTGAGTGCGCATGCGCGACCCACGCATAGGCCCGAAAGGAGCAAGCCGCGGCTCGGAGAAAAGCCATCTCCTGGGGGTCTCCCCATGTTCCTCCAGTCCCCAAGGAGCACCCCTTTACGGATGGAAGAAATGGGGGATCTTCGCAGTGGTGGGTTCGGGCCAGAGGGGTCGGCGGGTTTGCCTGCACGTACGCCAGGTGCTCGCACAACGGGCCCAGGTGTTTGAGCCCCGTGGAGGCAGAGGGCTGCTTATTGCTGGATGATAGTGTCCTGCAGGGTTAAGGGACGGCGTGGGCACTCCCAGGGCGACAGAGGGCACCTGGCCTTTAGAGAATTCCCTGGAAAATTCCCCGCCCAGGCCCCTGGTCCACAAGTCTATCCTGCGCACAGTGTCTGTGCCAGGCTGGGAGTGCTTCTGGGCAGTGTTCCCCAGCGGAAATCGCGTGGTCCTCTAGGTGGCAGGGAGGGCTCCTGTGTCCACGGACAGGTGCCCAGGGACCGTGTGGAACTGCTGTGACCTCTAAAGGGTGGGTCTGGTGAGCCGAGGGAGGCGTGTGCTTGGGAGCCTGAGTGCGCATGCGCGGCCCAGGTGTTGGCCCGAAACCAGGCAGACTCGGCTGGGAGAAAAGCCATCTCCTGGGGGCCTCCCCATGTTCCTCCACTCCCCAAGGAGGACCCCTTTACGGATGGAAGAAAAGGGGGATCTTCGCAGTGGTGGGTTCAGGCCAGAGGGGTCCGCGGGTTTGCCTCCACGTACGCCAGGTGCCCGCACACCGGGCCCAGGTGTTTGAGCCCCGTGGAGGCAGAGGGCTGCTTATTGCTGGATGCAAGTGTCCTGCGGGGTCAAGGAAGGGCATGGGCACTCCCGGGCGACACAGGGCACGGGGCCCTGAAGAGTTCCATGGAAAATCCCCCGCCCAGGCCCCCGGTATCCAAGTCTGTCCTTAGCACACTGTCTGTGCGGGGCTGAGAGTGCTGCTGGGCAGTGTGGCCTAGGGGAAATGGCGCGGTGCTCTGAGTGGCAGGGAGGGCTTCTGTTTCCACGGACAGGTGCGCAGGGACCCTCTGAAACTGCTGTGACCTCTCAAGGGCGGGTCACCTGACCCCTCCAGGGTGGGACAGGTGACCTCCCAAGGGTGGGTCTCGAGACCCCTCAAGGGTGGGGCACGTGACCCCGCAAGGGTGGGTCTCGAGACCCCTCAAGGGTGGGGCACGTGACCCTCCAGGGTGGGTCACGAGACCCCTCAGGGGTGGGTCACGTGACCCCTCAGGGTTGGGTCACGTGACCCGTCAGGGGTGGGTCACGAGACCCCTCAGGGGTGGGTCACGTGACCCCTCAGGGGTGGGTCACATGACACCTCAGGGGTGCGTCACGTGACCCCCCAGGGGTGCGTCACGTGACCCCTCAGGGGTGGGTCACATGAACCCTCAGGGGTGGGTCACGAGACCCCTCAGGGGTGGGTCATGTGACCCCTCAGGGGTGCGTCACGTGACCCCTCAGGTGTGGGTCAGGAGACTCCTCAGGGGTGGGTCACGTGACCCCTCAGGTGTGGGTCACCAGACCACTCAGGGGTGGGTCGCGTGACCCCTCAAGGGTGGGTCAGGAGACACCTCTAGTGTGGGTCCCGTGACCCGAGGGAGGCTTGTGGTAGGGAGCCTGAGTGCGCATGCACGGCCCACATATAGGCCAGAAAGGAGCCAGCCGCGGCTCGGAGAAAAGCCATCTCTTGGGGGCCTCCCCGTGTTCTTCCACTCCTGAAGCGTGACCCCTTTACGGATGGAAGAAAAGGGGGATCTTCGCAGTGGTGGGGTCGGGCCTGAGGTGTCTGTTTGTTTGCCTCCATGTAGGCCAGTTGCTGGCACACCGGGCCCAGGTGTCCCTGCCCCATGTGGCTAGAGGGCCGCTTATGGCAGGAATCAGGTCTCCTGCGGGGGTCAAGGGACGGCTTGGACACTCACCGGGCGAGAGAGGACGCCTGGTCATCAGACAGCCCCCTGGAAAATCCCCCGCCCAGGCCCCCGTTCCCCAAGTCTTTCCTGCGCACACTGTGTCTGAGGAGCTGGGAGAGCTGCTGGGAAGTGTGGCCCATGGGAAATCGCGCGGTCCTCTGGGTGGCGGGGTGGGCTTCCGTTTCCAGACAGGTGCCTAGGGACCCTGTGCAAAAGGTCTGACAGCTCAAGCGTGGGTCAGGTGAGCCGAGGGAGGCGTGTGCTTGGGAGCCTGAGTGCGCATGCGCGGCCCACGAATAGGCCCGAAAGGAGCCAGCCGCGGCTCGGAGAAAAGCCATCTCCTGGGGGTCTCCCCATGTTCCTCCAGTCCCCAAGGAGCACCCCTTTACGGATGGAAGAAATGGGGGATCTTCGCAGTGGTGGGTTCGGGCCAGAGGGGTCGGCGGGTTTGCCTGCACGTACGCCAGGTGCTCGCACAACGGGCCCAGGTGTTTGAGCCCCGTGGAGGCAGAGGGCTGCTTATTGCTGGATGATAGTGTCCTGCAGGGTTAAGGGACGGCGTGGGCACTCCCAGGGCGACAGAGGGCACCTGGCCTTTAGAGAATTCCCTGGAAAATTCCCCGCCCAGGCCCCTGGTCCACAAGTCTATCCTGCGCACAGTGTCTGTGCCAGGCTGGGAGTGCTTCTGGGCAGTGTTCCCCAGCGGAAATCGCGTGGTCCTCTAGGTGGCAGGGAGGGCTCCTGTGTCCACGGACAGGTGCCCAGGGACCGTGTGGAACTGCTGTGACCTCTAAAGGGTGGGTCTGGTGAGCCGAGGGAGGCGTGTGCTTGGGAGCCTGAGTGCGCATGCGCGGCCCAGGTGTTGGCCCGAAACCAGGCAGACTCGGCTCGGAGAAAAGCCATCTCCTGGGGGCCTCCCCATGTTCCTCCACTCCCCAAGGAGGACCCCTTTACGGATGGAAGAAAAGGGGGATCTTCGCAGTGGTGGGTTCGGGCCAGAGGGGTCCGCGGGTTTGCCTCCACGTACGCCAGGTGCCCGCACACCGGGCCCAGGTGTTTGAGCCCCGTGGAGGCAGAGGGCTGCTTATTGCTGGATGCAAGTGTCCTGCGGGGTCAAGGAAGGGCATGGGCACTACCGGGCGACACAGGGCACGGGGCCCTGAGAGAGTTCCATGGAAAATCCCCCGCCCAGGCCCCCGGTATCCAAGTCTGTCCTTAGCACACTGTCTGTGCGGGGCTGAGAGTGCTGCTGGGCAGTGTGGCCTAGGGGAAATGGCGCGGTGCTCTGAGTGGCAGGGAGGGCTTCTGTTTCCACGGACAGGTGCCCAGGGACCCTCTGAAACTGCTGTGACCTCTCAAGGGCGGGTCACCTGACCCCTCCAGGGTGGGACAGGTGACCTCCCAAGGGTGGGTCTCGAGACCCCTAAGGGTGGGGCACGTGACCCCGCAAGGGTGGGTCTCGAGACCCCTCAAGGGTGGGGCACGTGACCCTCCAGGGTGGGTCACGAGACCCCTCAGGGGTGGGTCACGTGACCCCTCAGGGTTGGGTCACGTGACCCGTCAGGGGTGGGTCACGAGACCCCTCAGGCGTGGGTCACGTGACCCCTCAGGGGTGGGTCACATGACACCTCAGGGGTGCGTCACGTGACCCCCCAGGGGTGCGTCACGTGACCCCTCAGGGGTGGGTCACATGACCCCTCAGGGGTGGGTCACGAGACCCCTCAGGGGTGGGTCATGTGACCCCTCAGGGGTGCGTCACGTGACCCCTCAGGGGTGGGTCACGTGACCCCTCAGGGGTGGGTCAGGAGACTCCTCAGGGGTGGGTCACGTGACCCCTCAGGTGTGGGTCACCAGACCACTCAGGGGTGGGTCGCGTGACCCCTCAAGGGTGGGTCAGGAGACACCTCTAGTGTGGGTCCCGTGACCCGAGGGAGGCTTGTGGTAGGGAGCCTGAGTGCGCATGCACGGCCCACATATAGGCCAGAAAGGAGCCAGCCGCGGCTCGGAGAAAAGCCATCTCCTGGGGGCCTCCCCGTGTTCTTCCACTCCTGAAGCGTGACCCCTTTACGGATGGAAGAAAAGGGGGATCTTCGCAGTGGTGGGGTCGGGCCTGAGGTGTCTGTTTGTTTGCCTCCATGTAGGCCAGTTGCTGGCACACCGGGCCCAGGTGTCCCTGCCCCATGTGGCTAGAGGGCCGCTTATGGCAGGAATCAGGTCTCCTGCGGGGGTCAAGGGACGGCTTGGACACTCACCGGGCGAGAGAGGACGCCTGGTCATCAGACAGCCCCCTGGAAAATCCCCCGCCCAGGCCCCCGTTCCCCAAGTCTTTCCTGCGCACACTGTGTCTGAGGAGCTGGGAGAGCTGCTGGGAAGTGTGGCCCATGGGAAATCGCGCGGTCCTCTGGGTGGCGGGGTGGGCTTCCGTTTCCAGACAGGTGCCTAGGGACCCTGTGCAAAAGGTCTGACAGCTCAAGCGTGGGTCAGGTGAGCCGAGGGAGGCGTGTGCTTGGGAGCCTGAGTGCGCATGCGCGGCCCACGAATAGGCCCGAAAGGAGCCAGCCGCGGCTCGGAGAAAAGCCATCTCCTGGGGGTCTCCCCATGTTCCTCCAGTCCCCAAGGAGCACCCCTTTACGGATGGAAGAAATGGGGGATCTTCGCAGTGGTGGGTTCGGGCCAGAGGGGTCGGCGGGTTTGCCTGCACGTACGCCAGGTGCTCTCACAACGGGCCCAGGTGTTTGAGCCCCGTGGAGGCAGAGGGCTGCTTATTGCTGGATGATAGTGTCCTGCAGGGTTAAGGGACGGCGTGGGCACTCCCAGGGCGACAGAGGGCACCTGGCCTTTAGAGAATTCCCTGGAAAATTCCCCGCCCAGGCCCCTGGTCCACAAGTCTATCCTGCGCACAGTGTCTGTGCCAGGCTGGGAGTGCTTCTGGGCAGTGTTCCCCAGCGGAAATCGCGTGGTCCTCTAGGTGGCAGGGAGGGCTCCTGTGTCCACGGACAGGTGCCCAGGGACCGTGTGGAACTGCTGTGACCTCTAAAGGGTGGGTCTGGTGAGCCGAGGGAGGCGTGTGCTTGGGAGCCTGAGTGCGCATGCGCGGCCCAGGTGTTGGCCCGAAACCAGGCAGACTCGGCTCGGAGAAAAGCCATCTCCTGGGGGCCTCCCCATGTTCCTCCACTCCCCAAGGAGGACCCCTTTACGGATGGAAGAAAAGGGGGATCTTCGCAGTGGTGGGTTCGGGCCAGAGGGGTCCGCGGGTTTGCCTCCACGTACGCCAGGTGCCCGCACACCGGGCCCAGGTGTTTGAGCCCCGTGGAGGCAGAGGGCTGCTTATTGCTGGATGCAAGTGTCCTGCGGGGTCAAGGAAGGGCATGGGCACTACCGGGCGACACAGGGCACGGGGCCCTGAGAGAGTTCCATGGAAAATCCCCCGCCCAGGCCCCCGGTATCCAAGTCTGTCCTTAGCACACTGTCTGTGCGGGGCTGAGAGTGCTGCTGGGCAGTGTGGCCTAGGGGAAATGGCGCGGTGCTCTGAGTGGCAGGGAGGGCTTCTGTTTCCACGGACAGGTGCGCAGGGACCCTCTGAAACTGCTGTGACCTCTCAAGGGCGGGTCACCTGACCCCTCCAGGGTGGGACAGGTGACCTCCCAAGGGTGGGTCTCGAGACCCCTAAGGGTGGGGCACGTGACCCCGCAAGGGTGGGTCTCGAGACCCCTCAAGGGTGGGGCACGTGACCCTCCAGGGTGGGTCACGAGACCCCTCAGGGGTGGGTCACGTGACCCCTCAGGGTTGGGTCACGTGACCCGTCAGGGGTGGGTCACGAGACCCCTCAGGGGTGGGTCACGTGACCCCTCAGGGGTGGGTCACATGACACCTCAGGGGTGCGTCACGTGACCCCCCAGGGGTGCGTCACGTGACCCCTCAGGGGTGGGTCACATGACCCCTCAGGGGTGGGTCACGAGACCCCTCAGGGGTGGGTCATGTGACCCCTCAGGGGTGCGTCACGTGACCCCTCAGAGGTGGGTCACGTGACCCCTCAGGGGTGCGTCACGTGACCCCTCAGGTGTGGGTCAGGAGACTCCTCAGGGGTGGGTCACGTGACCCCTCAGGTGTGGGTCACCAGACCACTCAGGGGTGGGTCGCGTGACCCCTCAAGGGTGGGTCAGGAGACACCTCTAGTGTGGGTCCCGTGACCCGAGGGAGGCTTGTGGTAGGGAGCCTGAGTGCGCATGCACGGCCCACATATAGGCCAGAAAGGAGCCAGCCGCGGCTCGGAGAAAAGCCATCTCCTGGGGGCCTCCCCGTGTTCTTCCACTCCTGAAGCGTGACCCCTTTACGGATGGAAGAAAAGGGGGATCTTCGCAGTGGTGGGGTCGGGCCTGAGGTGTCTGTTTGTTTGCCTCCATGTAGGCCAGTTGCTGGCACACCGGGCCCAGGTGTCCCTGCCCCATGTGGCTAGAGGGCCGCTTATGGCAGGAATCAGGTCTCCTGCGGGGGTCAAGGGACGGCTTGGACACTCACCGGGCGAGAGAGGACGCCTGGTCATCAGACAGCCCCCTGGAAAATCCCCCGCCCAGGCCCCCGTTCCCCAAGTCTTTCCTGCGCACACTGTGTCTGAGGAGCTGGGAGAGCTGCTGGGAAGTGTGGCCCATGGGAAATCGCGCGGTCCTCTGGGTGGCGGGGTGGGCTTCCGTTTCCAGACAGGTGCCTAGGGACCCTGTGCAAAAGGTCTGACAGCTCAAGCGTGGGTCAGGTGAGCCGAGGGAGGCGTGTGCTTGGGAGCCTGAGTGCGCATGCGCGGCCCACGAATAGGCCCGAAAGGAGCCAGCCGCGGCTCGGAGAAAAGCCATCTCCTGGGGGTCTCCCCATGTTCCTCCAGTCCCCAAGGAGCACCCCTTTACGGATGGAAGAAATGGGGGATCTTCGCAGTGGTGGGTTCGGGCCAGAGGGGTCGGCGGGTTTGCCTGCACGTACGCCAGGTGCTCGCACAACGGGCCCAGGTGTTTGAGCCCCGTGGAGGCAGAGGGCTGCTTATTGCTGGATGATAGTGTCCTGCAGGGTTAAGGGACGGCGTGGGCACTCCCAGGGCGACAGAGGGCACCTGGCCTTTAGAGAATTCCCTGGAAAATTCCCCGCCCAGGCCCCTGGTCCACAAGTCTATCCTGCGCACAGTGTCTGTGCCAGGCTGGGAGTGCTTCTGGGCAGTGTTCCCCAGGGGAAATCGCGTGGTCCTTTAGGTGGCAGGGAGGGCTCCTGTGTCCACGGACAGGTGCCCAGGGACCGTGTGGAACTGCTGTGACCTCTAAAGGGTGGGTCTGGTGAGCCGAGGGAGGCGTGTGCTTGGGAGCCTGAGTGCGCATGCGCGGCCCAGGTGTTGGCCCGAAACCAGGCAGACTCGGCTCGGAGAAAAGCCATCTCCTGGGGGCCTCCCCATGTTCCTCCACTCCCCAAGGAGGACCCCTTTACGGATGGAAGAAAAGGGGGATCTTCGCAGTGGTGGGTTCGGGCCAGAGGGGTCCGCGGGTTTGCCTCCACGTACGCCAGGTGCCCGCACACCGGGCCCAGGTGTTTGAGCCCCGTGGAGGCAGAGGGCTGCTTATTGCTGGATGCAAGTGTCCTGCGGGGTCAAGGAAGGGCATGGGCACTACCGGGCGACACAGGGCACGGGGCCCTGAGAGAGTTCCATGGAAAATCCCCCGCCCAGGCCCCCGGTATCCAAGTCTGTCCTTAGCACACTGTCTGTGCGGGGCTGAGAGTGCTGCTGGGCAGTGTGGCCTAGGGGAAATGGCGCGGTGCTCTGAGTGGCAGGGAGGGCTTCTGTTTCCACGGACAGGTGCGCAGGGACCCTCTGAAACTGCTGTGACCTCTCAAGGGCGGGTCACCTGACCCCTCCAGGGTGGGACAGGTGACCTCCCAAGGGTGGGTCTCGAGACCCCTAAGGGTGGGGCACGTGACCCCGCAAGGGTGGGTCTCGAGACCCCTCAAGGGTGGGGCACGTGACCCTCCAGGGTGGGTCACGAGACCCCTCAGGGGTGGGTCACGTGACCCCTCAGGGTTGGGTCACGTGACCCGTCAGGGGTGGGTCACGAGACCCCTCAGGGGTGGGTCACGTGACCCCTCAGGGGTGGGTCACATGACACCTCAGGGGTGCGTCACGTGACCCCCCAGGGGTGCGTCACGTGACCCCTCAGGGGTGGGTCGCATGACCCCTCAGGGGTGGGTCACGAGACCCCTCAGGGGTGGGTCATGTGACCCCTCAGGGGTGCGTCACGTGACCCCTCAGGGGTGGGTCACGTGACCCCTCAGGGGTGGGTCAGGAGACTCCTCAGGGGTGGGTCACGTGACCCCTCAGGTGTGGGTCACCAGACCACTCAGGGGTGGGTCGCGTGACCCCTCAAGGGTGGGTCAGGAGACACCTCTAGTGTGGGTCCCGTGACCCGAGGGAGGCTTGTGGTAGGGAGCCTGAGTGCGCATGCACGGCCCACATATAGGCCAGAAAGGAGCCAGCCGCGGCTCGGAGAAAAGCCATCTCCTGGGGGCCTCCCCGTGTTCTTCCACTCCTGAAGCGTGACCCCTTTACGGATGGAAGAAAAGGGGGATCTTCGCAGTGGTGGGGTCGGGCCTGAGGTGTCTGTTTGTTTGCCTCCATGTAGGCCAGTTGCTGGCACACCGGGCCCAGGTGTCCCTGCCCCATGTGGCTAGAGGGCCGCTTATGGCAGGAATCAGGTCTCCTGCGGGGGTCAAGGGACGGCTTGGACACTCACCGGGCGAGAGAGGACGCCTGGTCATCAGACAGCCCCCTGGAAAATCCCCCGCCCAGGCCCCCGTTCCCCAAGTCTTTCCTGCGCACACTGTGTCTGAGGAGCTGGGAGAGCTGCTGGGAAGTGTGGCCCATGGGAAATCGCGCGGTCCTCTGGGTGGCGGGGTGGGCTTCCGTTTCCAGACAGGTGCCTAGGGACCCTGTGCAAAAGGTCTGACAGCTCAAGCGTGGGTCAGGTGAGCCGAGGGAGGCGTGTGCTTGGGAGCCTGAGTGCGCATGCGCGGCCCACGAATAGGCCCGAAAGGAGCCAGCCGCGGCTCGGAGAAAAGCCATCTCCTGGGGGTCTCCCCATGTTCCTCCAGTCCCCAAGGAGCACCCCTTTACGGATGGAAGAAATGGGGGATCTTCGCAGTGGTGGGTTCGGGCCAGAGGGGTCGGCGGGTTTGCCTGCACGTACGCCAGGTGCTCTCACAACGGGCCCAGGTGTTTGAGCCCCGTGGAGGCAGAGGGCTGCTTATTGCTGGATGATAGTGTCCTGCAGGGTTAAGGGACGGCGTGGGCACTCCCAGGGCGACAGAGGGCACCTGGCCTTTAGAGAATTCCCTGGAAAATTCCCCGCCCAGGCCCCTGGTCCACAAGTCTATCCTGCGCACAGTGTCTGTGCCAGGCTGGGAGTGCTTCTGGGCAGTGTTCCCCAGCGGAAATCGCGTGGTCCTCTAGGTGGCAGGGAGGGCTCCTGTGTCCACGGACAGGTGCCCAGGGACCGTGTGGAACTGCTGTGACCTCTAAAGGGTGGGTCTGGTGAGCCGAGGGAGGCGTGTGCTTGGGAGCCTGAGTGCGCATGCGCGGCCCAGGTGTTGGCCCGAAACCAGGCAGACTCGGCTCGGAGAAAAGCCATCTCCTGGGGGCCTCCCCATGTTCCTCCACTCCCCAAGGAGGACCCCTTTACGGATGGAAGAAAAGGGGGATCTTCGCAGTGGTGGGTTCGGGCCAGAGGGGTCCGCGGGTTTGCCTCCACGTACGCCAGGTGCCCGCACACCGGGCCCAGGTGTTTGAGCCCCGTGGAGGCAGAGGGCTGCTTATTGCTGGATGCAAGTGTCCTGCGGGGTCAAGGAAGGGCATGGGCACTACCGGGCGACACAGGGCACGGGGCCCTGAGAGAGTTCCATGGAAAATCCCCCGCCCAGGCCCCCGGTATCCAAGTCTGTCCTTAGCACACTGTCTGTGCGGGGCTGAGAGTGCTGCTGGGCAGTGTGGCCTAGGGGAAATGGCGCGGTGCTCTGAGTGGCAGGGAGGGCTTCTGTTTCCACGGACAGGTGCGCAGGGACCCTCTGAAACTGCTGTGACCTCTCAAGGGCGGGTCACCTGACCCCTCCAGGGTGGGACAGGTGACCTCCCAAGGGTGGGTCTCGAGACCCCTAAGGGTGGGGCACGTGACCCCGCAAGGGTGGGTCTCGAGACCCCTCAAGGGTGGGGCACGTGACCCTCCAGGGTGGGTCACGAGACCCCTCAGGGGTGGGTCACGTGACCCCTCAGGGTTGGGTCACGTGACCCGTCAGGGGTGGGTCACGAGACCCCTCAGGGGTGGGTCACGTGACCCCTCAGGGGTGGGTCACATGACACCTCAGGGGTGCGTCACGTGACCCCCCAGGGGTGCGTCACGTGACCCCTCAGGGGTGGGTCACATGACCCCTCAGGGGTGGGTCACGAGACCCCTCAGGGGTGGGTCATGTGACCCCTCAGGGGTGCGTCACGTGACCCCTCAGAGGTGGGTCACGTGACCCCTCAGGGGTGCGTCACGTGACCCCTCAGGTGTGGGTCAGGAGACTCCTCAGGGGTGGGTCACGTGACCCCTCAGGTGTGGGTCACCAGACCACTCAGGGGTGGGTCGAGTGACCCCTCAAGGGTGGGTCAGGAGACACCTCTAGTGTGGGTCCCGTGACCCGAGGGAGGCTTGTGGTAGGGAGCCTGAGTGCGCATGCACGGCCCACATATAGGCCAGAAAGGAGCCAGCCGCGGCTCGGAGAAAAGCCATCTCCTGGGGGCCTCCCCGTGTTCTTCCACTCCTGAAGCGTGACCCCTTTACGGATGGAAGAAAAGGGGGATCTTCGCAGTGGTGGGGTCGGGCCTGAGGTGTCTGTTTGTTTGCCTCCATGTAGGCCAGTTGCTGGCACACCGGGCCCAGGTGTCCCTGCCCCATGTGGCTAGAGGGCCGCTTATGGCAGGAATCAGGTCTCCTGCGGGGGTCAAGGGACGGCTTGGACACTCACCGGGCGAGAGAGGACGCCTGGTCATCAGACAGCCCCCTGGAAAATCCCCCGCCCAGGCCCCCGTTCCCCAAGTCTTTCCTGCGCACACTGTGTCTGAGGAGCTGGGAGAGCTGCTGGGAAGTGTGGCCCATGGGAAATCGCGCGGTCCTCTGGGTGGCGGGGTGGGCTTCCGTTTCCAGACAGGTGCCTAGGGACCCTGTGCAAAAGGTCTGACAGCTCAAGCGTGGGTCAGGTGAGCCGAGGGAGGCGTGTGCTTGGGAGCCTGAGTGCGCATGCGCGGCCCACGAATAGGCCCGAAAGGAGCCAGCCGCGGCTCGGAGAAAAGCCATCTCCTGGGGGTCTCCCCATGTTCCTCCAGTCCCCAAGGAGCACCCCTTTACGGATGGAAGAAATGGGGGATCTTCGCAGTGGTGGGTTCGGGCCAGAGGGGTCGGCGGGTTTGCCTGCACGTACGCCAGGTGCTCGCACAACGGGCCCAGGTGTTTGAGCCCCGTGGAGGCAGAGGGCTGCTTATTGCTGGATGATAGTGTCCTGCAGGGTTAAGGGACGGCGTGGGCACTCCCAGGGCGACAGAGGGCACCTGGCCTTTAGAGAATTCCCTGGAAAATTCCCCGCCCAGGCCCCTGGTCCACAAGTCTATCCTGCGCACAGTGTCTGTGCCAGGCTGGGAGTGCTTCTGGGCAGTGTTCCCCAGGGGAAATCGCGTGGTCCTTTAGGTGGCAGGGAGGGCTCCTGTGTCCACGGACAGGTGCCCAGGGACCGTGTGGAACTGCTGTGACCTCTAAAGGGTGGGTCTGGTGAGCCGAGGGAGGCGTGTGCTTGGGAGCCTGAGTGCGCATGCGCGGCCCAGGTGTTGGCCCGAAACCAGGCAGACTCGGCTCGGAGAAAAGCCATCTCCTGGGGGCCTCCCCATGTTCCTCCACTCCCCAAGGAGGACCCCTTTACGGATGGAAGAAAAGGGGGATCTTCGCAGTGGTGGGTTCGGGCCAGAGGGGTCCGCGGGTTTGCCTCCACGTACGCCAGGTGCCCGCACACCGGGCCCAGGTGTTTGAGCCCCGTGGAGGCAGAGGGCTGCTTATTGCTGGATGCAAGTGTCCTGCGGGGTCAAGGAAGGGCATGGGCACTACCGGGCGACACAGGGCACGGGGCCCTGAGAGAGTTCCATGGAAAATCCCCCGCCCAGGCCCCCGGTATCCAAGTCTGTCCTTAGCACACTGTCTGTGCGGGGCTGAGAGTGCTGCTGGGCAGTGTGGCCTAGGGGAAATGGCGCGGTGCTCTGAGTGGCAGGGAGGGCTTCTGTTTCCACGGACAGGTGCGCAGGGACCCTCTGAAACTGCTGTGACCTCTCAAGGGCGGGTCACCTGACCCCTCCAGGGTGGGACAGGTGACCTCCCAAGGGTGGGTCTCGAGACCCCTAAGGGTGGGGCACGTGACCCCGCAAGGGTGGGTCTCGAGACCCCTCAAGGGTGGGGCACGTGACCCTCCAGGGTGGGTCACGAGACCCCTCAGGGGTGGGTCACGTGACCCCTCAGGGTTGGGTCACGTGACCCGTCAGGGGTGGGTCACGAGACCCCTCAGGGGTGGGTCACGTGACCCCTCAGGGGTGGGTCACATGACACCTCAGGGGTGCGTCACGTGACCCCCCAGGGGTGCGTCACGTGACCCCTCAGGGGTGGGTCGCATGACCCCTCAGGGGTGGGTCACGAGACCCCTCAGGGGTGGGTCATGTGACCCCTCAGGGGTGCGTCACGTGACCCCTCAGGGGTGGGTCACGTGACCCCTCAGGGGTGCGTCACGTGACCCCTCAGGTGTGGGTCAGGAGACTCCTCAGGGGTGGGTCACGTGACCCCTCAGGTGTGGGTCACCAGACCACTCAGGGGTGGGTCGCGTGACCCCTCAAGGGTGGGTCAGGAGACACCTCTAGTGTGGGTCCCGTGACCCGAGGGAGGCTTGTGGTAGGGAGCCTGAGTGCGCATGCACGGCCCACATATAGGCCAGAAAGGAGCCAGCCGCGGCTCGGAGAAAAGCCATCTCCTGGGGGCCTCCCCGTGTTCTTCCACTCCTGAAGCGTGACCCCTTTACGGATGGAAGAAAAGGGGGATCTTCGCAGTGGTGGGGTCGGGCCTGAGGTGTCTGTTTGTTTGCCTCCATGTAGGCCAGTTGCTGGCACACCGGGCCCAGGTGTCCCTGCCCCATGTGGCTAGAGGGCCGCTTATGGCAGGAATCAGGTCTCCTGCGGGGGTCAAGGGACGGCTTGGACACTCACCGGGCGAGAGAGGACGCCTGGTCATCAGACAGCCCCCTGGAAAATCCCCCGCCCAGGCCCCCGTTCCCAAAGTCTTTCCTGCGCACACTGTGTCTGAGGAGCTGGGAGAGCTGCTGGGAAGTGTGGCCCATGGGAAATCGCGCGGTCCTCTGGGTGGCGGGGTGGGCTTCCGTTTCCAGACAGGTGCCTAGGGACCCTGTGCAAAAGGTCTGACAGCTCAAGCGTGGGTCAGGTGAGCCGAGGGAGGCGTGTGCTTGGGAGCCTGAGTGCGCATGCGCGGCCCACGAATAGGCCCGAAAGGAGCCAGCCGCGGCTCGGAGAAAAGCCATCTCCTGGGGGTCTCCCCATGTTCCTCCAGTCCCCAAGGAGCACCCCTTTACGGATGGAAGAAATGGGGGATCTTCGCAGTGGTGGGTTCGGGCCAGAGGGGTCGGCGGGTTTGCCTGCACGTACGCCAGGTGCTCGCACAACGGGCCCAGGTGTTTGAGCCCCGTGGAGGCAGAGGGCTGCTTATTGCTGGATGATAGTGTCCTGCAGGGTTAAGGGACGGCGTGGGCACTCCCAGGGCGACAGAGGGCACCTGGCCTTTAGAGAATTCCCTGGAAAATTCCCCGCCCAGGCCCCTGGTCCACAAGTCTATCCTGCGCACAGTGTCTGTGCCAGGCTGGGAGTGCTTCTGGGCAGTGTTCCCCAGGGGAAATCGCGTGGTCCTCTAGGTGGCAGGGAGGGCTCCTGTGTCCACGGACAGGTGCCCAGGGACCGTGTGGAACTGCTGTGACCTCTAAAGGGTGGGTCTGGTGAGCCGAGGGAGGCGTGTGCTTGGGAGCCTGAGTGCGCATGCGCGGCCCAGGTGTTGGCCCGAAACCAGGCAGACTCGGCTCGGAGAAAAGCCATCTCCTGGGGGCCTCCCCATGTTCCTCCACTCCCCAAGGAGGACCCCTTTACGGATGGAAGAAAAGGGGGATCTTCGCAGTGGTGGGTTCGGGCCAGAGGGGTCCGCGGGTTTGCCGCCACGTACGCCAGGTGCCCCCACACAGGGCCCAGGTGTTTGAGCCCCGTGGAGGCAGAGGGCTGCTTATTGCTGGATGCAAGTGTCCTGCGGGGTCAAGGAAGGGCATGGGCACTCTGGGCGACACAGGGCACTGGGCCCTGAGAGAGTTCCATGGAAAATCCCCCGCCCAGGCCCCCGGTATCCAAGTCTGTCCTTAGCACACTGTCTGTGCGGGGCTGAGAGTGCTGCTGGGCAGTGTGGCCTAGGGGAAATGGCGCGGTGCTCTGAGTGGCAGGGAGGGCTTCTGTTTCCACGGACAGGTGCACAGGGACCCTCTGAAACTGCTGTGACCTCTCAAGGGCGGGTCACCTGACCCCTCCAGGGTGGGACAGGTGACCTCCCAAGGGTGGGTCTCGAGACCCCTCAAGGGTGGGGCACGTGACCCCGCAAGGGTGGGTCTCGAGACCCCTCAAGGGTGGGGCACGTGACCCTCAAGGGTGGGTCACGAGACCCCTCAGGTGTGGGTCACGAGACCACTCAGGGGTGGGTCACGTGACCCGGCAGGGGTGGGTCACGTGACCCGTCAGGGGTGCGTCACGTGACCCCCCAGGGGAGCGTCACGTGACCCCTCAGGTGTGGGTCACGAGACTCCTCAGGGGTGGGTCACGTGACCCCTCAGGTGTGGGTCACGAGACCACTCAGGGGTGGGTCGCGTGACCCCTCAAGGGTGGGTCAGGAGACACTTCTAGTGTGGGTCCCGTGACCCGAGGGAGACTTGTGGTAGGGAGCCTGAGTGCGCATGCACGGCCCACATATAGGCCAGAAAGGAGCCAGCCGCGGCTCGGAGAAAAGCCATCTCCTGGGGGCCTCCCCGTGTTCTTCCACTCCTGAAGCGTGACCCCTTTACGGATGGAAGAAAAGGGGGATCTTCACAGTGGTGGGGTCGGGCCTGAGGTGTCTGTTTGTTTGCCTCCATGTAGGCCAGTTGCTGGCACACCGGGCCCAGGTGTCCCTGCCCCATGTGGCTAGAGGGCCGCTTATGGCAGGAATCAGGTCTCCTGCGGGGGTCAAGGGACGGCTTGGACACTCACCGGGCGAGAGAGGACGCCTGGTCATCAGACAGCCCCCTGGAAAATCCCCCGCCCAGGCCCCCGTTCCCAAAGTCTTTCCTGCGCACACTGTGTCTGAGGAGCTGGGAGAGCTGCTGGGAAGTGTGGCCCATGGGAAATCGCGCGGTCCTCTGGGTGGCGGGGTGGGCTTCCGTTTCCAGACAGGTGCCTAGGTACCCTGTGAAAAAGGTCTGACAGCTCAAGCGTGGGTCAGGTGAGCCGAGGGAGGCGTGTGCTTGGGAGCCTGAGTGCGCATGCGCGGCCCACGAATAGGCCCGAAAGGAGCCAGCCGCGCCTCGGAGAAAAGCCATCTCCTGGGGGTCTCCCCATGTTCCTCCAGTCCCCAAGGAGCACCCCTTTACGGATGGAAGAAATGGGGGATCTTCGCAGTGGTGGGTTCGGGCCAGAGGGGTCGGCGGGTTTGCCTGCACGTACGCCAGGTGCTCGCACAACGGGCCCAGGTGTTTGAGCCCCGTGGAGGCAGAGGGCTGCTTATTGCTGGATGATAGTGTCCTGCAGGGTTAAGGGACGGCGTGGGCACTCCCAGGGCGACAGAGGGCACCTGGCCTTTAGAGAATTC
Organism: Desmodus rotundus; assembly: GCF_022682495.2. Classification (NCBI taxonomy): domain Eukaryota; kingdom Metazoa; phylum Chordata; class Mammalia; order Chiroptera; family Phyllostomidae; genus Desmodus; species Desmodus rotundus. The sequence continues at coordinate 158,224 of NW_026527695.1, read as the reverse complement.
CCTGGAAAATTCCCCGCCCAGGCCCCTGGTCCACAAGTCTATCCTGCGCACAGTGTCTGTGCCAGGCTGGGAGTGCTTCTGGGCAGTGTTCCCCAGGGGAAATCGCGTGGTCCTCTAGGTGGCAGGGAGGGCTCCTGTGTCCACGGACAGGTGCCCAGGGACCGTGTGGAACTGCTGTGACCTCTAAAGGGTGGGTCTGGTGAGCCGAGGGAGGCGTGTGCTTGGGAGCCTGAGTGCGCATGCGCGGCCCAGGTGTTGGCCCGAAACCAGGCAGACTCGGCTCGGAGAAAAGCCATCTCCTGGGGGCCTCCCCATGTTCCTCCACTCCCCAAGGAGGACCCCTTTACGGATGGAAGAAAAGGGGGATCTTCGCAGTGGTGGGTTCGGGCCAGAGGGGTCCGCGGGTTTGCCGCCACGTACGCCAAGTGCCCCCACACAGGGCCCAGGTGTTTGAGCCCCGTGGAGGCAGAGGGCTGCTTATTGCTGGATGCAAGTGTCCTGCGGGGTCAAGGAAGGGCATGGGCACTCTGGGCGACACAGGGCACTGGGCCCTGAGAGAGTTCCATGGAAAATCCCCCGCCCAGGCCCCCGGTATCCAAGTCTGTCCTTAGCACACTGTCTGTGCGGGGCTGAGAGTGCTGCTGGGCAGTGTGGCCTAGGGGAAATGGCGCGGTGCTCTGAGTGGCAGGGAGGGCTTCTGTTTCCACGGACAGGTGCACAGGGACCCTCTGAAACTGCTGTGACCTCTCAAGGGCGGGTCACCTGACCCCTCCAGGGTGGGACAGGTGACCTCCCAAGGGTGGGTCTCGAGACCCCTCAAGGGTGGGGCACGTGACCCCGCAAGGGTGGGTCTCGAGACCCCTCAAGGGTGGGGCACGTGACCCTCAAGGGTGGGTCACGAGACCCCTCAGGGGTGGGTCACGTGACCCGGCAGGGGTGGGTCACGTGACCCGTCAGGGGTGGGTCACGAGACCCCTCAGGGTTGGGTCACGTGACCCGTCAGGGGTGGGTCACGTGACCCCCCAGGGGTGCGTCACGTGACCCCCCAGGGGAGCGTCACGTGACCCCTCAGGTGTGGGTCACGAGACTCCTCAGGGGTGGGTCACGTGACCCCTCAGGTGTGGGTCACGAGACCACTCAGGGGTGGGTCGCGTGACCCCTCAAGGGTGGGTCAGGAGACACTTCTAGTGTGGGTCCCGTGACCCGAGGGAGACTTGTGGTAGGGAGCCTGAGTGCGCATGCACGGCCCACATATAGGCCAGAAAGGAACCAGCCGCGGCTCGGAGAAAAGCCATCTCCTGGGGGCCTCCCCGTGTTCTTCCACTCCTGAAGCGTGACCCCTTTACGGATGGAAGAAAAGGGGGATCTTCACAGTGGTGGGGTCGGGCCTGAGGTGTCTGTTTGTTTGCCTCCATGTAGGCCAGTTGCTGGCACACCGGGCCCAGGTGTCCCTGCCCCATGTGGCTAGAGGGCCGCTTATGGCAGGAATCAGGTCTCCTGCGGGGGTCAAGGGACGGCTTGGACACTCACCGGGCGAGAGAGGACGCCTGGTCATCAGACAGCCCCCTGGAAAATCCCCCGCCCAGGCCCCCGTTCCCCAAGTCTTTCCTGCGCACACTGTGTCTGAGGAGCTGGGAGAGCTGCTGGGAAGTGTGGCCCATGGGAAATCGCGCGGTCCTCTGGGTGGCGGGGTGGGCTTCCGTTTCCAGACAGGTGCCTAGGGACCCTGTGCAAAAGGTCTGACAGCTCAAGCGTGGGTCAGGTGAGCCGAGGGAGGCGTGTGCTTGGGAGCCTGAGTGCGCATGCGCGGCCCACGAATAGGCCCGAAAGGAGCCAGCCGCGGCTCGGAGAAAAGCCATCTCCTGGGGGTCTCCCCATGTTCCTCCAGTCCCCAAGGAGCACCCCTTTACGGATGGAAGAAATGGGGGATCTTCGCAGTGGTGGGTTCGGGCCAGAGGGGTCGGCGGGTTTGCCTGCACGTACGCCAGGTGCTCGCACAACGGGCCCAGGTGTTTGAGCCCCGTGGAGGCAGAGGGCTGCTTATTGCTGGATGATAGTGTCCTGCAGGGTTAAGGGACGGCGTGGGCACTCCCAGGGCGACAGAGGGCACCTGGCCTTTAGAGAATTCCCTGGAAAATTCCCCGCCCAGGCCCCTGGTCCACAAGTCTATCCTGCGCACAGTGTCTGTGCCAGGCTGGGAGTGCTTCTGGGCAGTGTTCCCCAGCGGAAATCGCGTGGTCCTCTAGGTGGCAGGGAGGGCTCCTGTGTCCACGGACAGGTGCCCAGGGACCGTGTGGAACTGCTGTGACCTCTAAAGGGTGGGTCTGGTGAGCCGAGGGAGGCGTGTGCTTGGGAGCCTGAGTGCGCATGCGCGGCCCAGGTGTTGGCCCGAAACCAGGCAGACTCGGCTCGGAGAAAAGCCATCTCCTGGGGGCCTCCCCATGTTCCTCCACTCCCCAAGGAGGACCCCTTTACGGATGGAAGAAAAGGGGGATCTTCGCAGTGGTGGGTTCGGGCCAGAGGGGTCCGCGGGTTTGCCTCCACGTACGCCAGGTGCCCGCACACCGGGCCCAGGTGTTTGAGCCCCGTGGAGGCAGAGGGCTGCTTATTGCTGGATGCAAGTGTCCTGCGGGGTCAAGGAAGGGCATGGGCACTACCGGGCGACACAGGGCACGGGGCCCTGAGAGAGTTCCATGGAAAATCCCCCGCCCAGGCCCCCGGTATCCAAGTCTGTCCTTAGCACACTGTCTGTGCGGGGCTGAGAGTGCTGCTGGGCAGTGTGGCCTAGGGGAAATGGCGCGGTGCTCTGAGTGGCAGGGAGGGCTTCTGTTTCCACGGACAGGTGCGCAGGGACCCTCTGAAACTGCTGTGACCTCTCAAGGGCGGGTCACCTGACCCCTCCAGGGTGGGACAGGTGACCTCCCAAGGGTGGGTCTCGAGACCCCTAAGGGTGGGGCACGTGACCCCGCAAGGGTGGGTCTCGAGACCCCTCAAGGGTGGGGCACGTGACCCTCCAGGGTGGGTCACGAGACCCCTCAGGGGTGGGTCACGTGACCCCTCAGGGTTGGGTCACGTGACCCGTCAGGGGTGGGTCACGAGACCCCTCAGGGGTGGGTCACGTGACCCCTCAGGGGTGGGTCACATGACACCTCAGGGGTGCGTCACGTGACCCCCCAGGGGTGCGTCACGTGACCCCTCAGGGGTGGGTCGCATGACCCCTCAGGGGTGGGTCACGAGACCCCTCAGGGGTGGGTCATGTGACCCCTCAGGGGTGCGTCACGTGACCCCTCAGGGGTGGGTCACGTGACCCCTCAGGGGTGCGGCACGTGACCCCTCAGGTGTGGGTCAGGAGACTCCTCAGGGGTGGGTCACGTGACCCCTCAGGTGTGGGTCACCAGACCACTCAGGGGTGGGTCGCGTGACCCCTCAAGGGTGGGTCAGGAGACACCTCTAGTGTGGGTCCCGTGACCCGAGGGAGGCTTGTGGTAGGGAGCCTGAGTGCGCATGCACGGCCCACATATAGGCCAGAAAGGAGCCAGCCGCGGCTCGGAGAAAAGCCATCTCCTGGGGGCCTCCCCGTGTTCTTCCACTCCTGAAGCGTGACCCCTTTACGGATGGAAGAAAAGGGGGATCTTCGCAGTGGTGGGGTCGGGCCTGAGGTGTCTGTTTGTTTGCCTCCATGTAGGCCAGTTGCTGGCACACCGGGCCCAGGTGTCCCTGCCCCATGTGGCTAGAGGGCCGCTTATGGCAGGAATCAGGTCTCCTGCGGGGGTCAAGGGACGGCTTGGACACTCACCGGGCGAGAGAGGACGCCTGGTCATCAGACAGCCCCCTGGAAAATCCCCCGCCCAGGCCCCCGTTCCCAAAGTCTTTCCTGCGCACACTGTGTCTGAGGAGCTGGGAGAGCTGCTGGGAAGTGTGGCCCATGGGAAATCGCGCGGTCCTCTGGGTGGCGGGGTGGGCTTCCGTTTCCAGACAGGTGCCTAGGGACCCTGTGCAAAAGGTCTGACAGCTCAAGCGTGGGTCAGGTGAGCCGAGGGAGGCGTGTGCTTGGGAGCCTGAGTGCGCATGCGCGGCCCACGAATAGGCCCGAAAGGAGCCAGCCGCGGCTCGGAGAAAAGCCATCTCCTGGGGGTCTCCCCATGTTCCTCCAGTCCCCAAGGAGCACCCCTTTACGGATGGAAGAAATGGGGGATCTTCGCAGTGGTGGGTTCGGGCCAGAGGGGTCGGCGGGTTTGCCTGCACGTACGCCAGGTGCTCGCACAACGGGCCCAGGTGTTTGAGCCCCGTGGAGGCAGAGGGCTGCTTATTGCTGGATGATAGTGTCCTGCAGGGTTAAGGGACGGCGTGGGCACTCCCAGGGCGACAGAGGGCACCTGGCCTTTAGAGAATTCCCTGGAAAATTCCCCGCCCAGGCCCCTGGTCCACAAGTCTATCCTGCGCACAGTGTCTGTGCCAGGCTGGGAGTGCTTCTGGGCAGTGTTCCCCAGGGGAAATCGCGTGGTCCTCTAGGTGGCAGGGAGGGCTCCTGTGTCCACGGACAGGTGCCCAGGGACCGTGTGGAACTGCTGTGACCTCTAAAGGGTGGGTCTGGTGAGCCGAGGGAGGCGTGTGCTTGGGAGCCTGAGTGCGCATGCGCGGCCCAGGTGTTGGCCCGAAACCAGGCAGACTCGGCTCGGAGAAAAGCCATCTCCTGGGGCCTCCCCATGTTCCTCCACTCCCCAAGGAGGACCCCTTTACGGATGGAAGAAAAGGGGGATCTTCGCAGTGGTGGGTTCGGGCCAGAGGGGTCCGCGGGTTTGCCGCCACGTACGCCAGGTGCCCCCACACAGGGCCCAGGTGTTTGAGCCCCGTGGAGGCAGAGGGCTGCTTATTGCTGGATGCAAGTGTCCTGCGGGGTCAAGGAAGGGCATGGGCACTCTGGGCGACACAGGGCACTGGGCCCTGAGAGAGTTCCATGGAAAATCCCCCGCCCAGGCCCCCGGTATCCAAGTCTGTCCTTAGCACACTGTCTGTGCGGGGCTGAGAGTGCTGCTGGGCAGTGTGGCCTAGGGGAAATGGCGCGGTGCTCTGAGTGGCAGGGAGGGCTTCTGTTTCCACGGACAGGTGCACAGGGACCCTCTGAAACTGCTGTGACCTCTCAAGGGCGGGTCACCTGACCCCTCCAGGGTGGGACAGGTGACCTCCCAAGGGTGGGTCTCGAGACCCCTCAAGGGTGGGGCACGTGACCCCGCAAGGGTGGGTCTCGAGACCCCTCAAGGGTGGGGCACGTGACCCTCAAGGGTGGGTCACGAGACCCCTCAGGGGTGGGTCACGTGACCCGGCAGGGGTGGGTCACGTGACCCGTCAGGGGTGGGTCACGAGACCCCTCAGGGTTGGGTCACGTGACCCGTCAGGGGTGGGTCACGTGACCCCCCAGGGGTGCGTCACGTGACCCCCCAGGGGAGCGTCACGTGACCCCTCAGGTGTGGGTCACGAGACTCCTCAGGGGTGGGTCACGTGACCCCTCAGGTGTGGGTCACGAGACCACTCAGGGGTGGGTCGCGTGACCCCTCAAGGGTGGGTCAGGAGACACTTCTAGTGTGGGTCCCGTGACCCGAGGGAGACTTGTGGTAGGGAGCCTGAGTGCGCATGCACGGCCCACATATAGGCCAGAAAGGAGCCAGCCGCGGCTCGGAGAAAAGCCATCTCCTGGGGGCCTCCCCGTGTTCTTCCACTCCTGAAGCGTGACCCCTTTACGGATGGAAGAAAAGGGGGATCTTCACAGTGGTGGGGTCGGGCCTGAGGTGTCTGTTTGTTTGCCTCCATGTAGGCCAGTTGCTGGCACACCGGGCCCAGGTGTCCCTGCCCCATGTGGCTAGAGGGCCGCTTATGGCAGGAATCAGGTCTCCTGCGGGGGTCAAGGGACGGCTTGGACACTCACCGGGCGAGAGAGGACGCCTGGTCATCAGACAGCCCCCTGGAAAATCCCCCGCCCAGGCCCCCGTTCCCAAAGTCTTTCCTGCGCACACTGTGTCTGAGGAGCTGGGAGAGCTGCTGGGAAGTGTGGCCCATGGGAAATCGCGCGGTCCTCTGGGTGGCGGGGTGGGCTTCCGTTTCCAGACAGGTGCCTAGGTACCCTGTGAAAAAGGTCTGACAGCTCAAGCGTGGGTCAGGTGAGCCGAGGGAGGCGTGTGCTTGGGAGCCTGAGTGCGCATGCGCGGCCCACGAATAGGCCCGAAAGGAGCCAGCCGCGCCTCGGAGAAAAGCCATCTCCTGGGGGTCTCCCCATGTTCCTCCAGTCCCCAAGGAGCACCCCTTTACGGATGGAAGAAATGGGGGATCTTCGCAGTGGTGGGTTCGAGCCAGAGGGGTCGGCGGGTTTGCCTGCACGTACGCCAGGTGCTCGCACAACGGGCCCAGGTGTTTGAGCCCCGTGGAGGCAGAGGGCTGCTTATTGCTGGATGATAGTGTCCTGCAGGGTTAAGGGACGGCGTGGGCACTCCCAGGGCGACAGAGGGCACCTGGCCTTTAGAGAATTCCCTGGAAAATTCCCCGCCCAGGCCCCTGGTCCACAAGTCTATCCTGCGCACAGTGTCTGTGCCAGGCTGGGAGTGCTTCTGGGCAGTGTTCCCCAGGGGAAATCGCGTGGTCCTCTAGGTGGCAGGGAGGGCTCCTGTGTCCACGGACAGGTGCCCAGGGACCGTGTGGAACTGCTGTGACCTCTAAAGGGTGGGTCTGGTGAGCCGAGGGAGGCGTGTGCTTGGGAGCCTGAGTGCGCATGCGCGGCCCAGGTGTTGGCCCGAAACCAGGCAGACTCGGCTCGGAGAAAAGCCATCTCCTGGGGGCCTCCCCATGTTCCTCCACTCCCCAAGGAGGACCCCTTTACGGATGGAAGAAAAGGGGGATCTTCGCAGTGGTGGGTTCGGGCCAGAGGGGTCCGCGGGTTTGCCGCCACGTACGCCAAGTGCCCCCACACAGGGCCCAGGTGTTTGAGCCCCGTGGAGGCAGAGGGCTGCTTATTGCTGGATGCAAGTGTCCTGCGGGGTCAAGGAAGGGCATGGGCACTCTGGGCGACACAGGGCACTGGGCCCTGAGAGAGTTCCATGGAAAATCCCCCGCCCAGGCCCCCGGTATCCAAGTCTGTCCTTAGCACACTGTCTGTGCGGGGCTGAGAGTGCTGCTGGGCAGTGTGGCCTAGGGGAAATGGCGCGGTGCTCTGAGTGGCAGGGAGGGCTTCTGTTTCCACGGACAGGTGCACAGGGACCCTCTGAAACTGCTGTGACCTCTCAAGGGCGGGTCACCTGACCCCTCCAGGGTGGGACAGGTGACCTCCCAAGGGTGGGTCTCGAGACCCCTCAAGGGTGGGGCACGTGACCCCGCAAGGGTGGGTCTCGAGACCCCTCAAGGGTGGGGCACGTGACCCTCAAGGGTGGGTCACGAGACCCCTCAGGGGTGGGTCACGTGACCCGGCAGGGGTGGGTCACGTGACCCGTCAGGGGTGGGTCACGAGACCCCTCAGGGTTGGGTCACGTGACCCGTCAGGGGTGGGTCACGTGACCCCCCAGGGGTGCGTCACGTGACCCCCCAGGGGAGCGTCACGTGACCCCTCAGGTGTGGGTCACGAGACTCCTCAGGGGTGGGTCACGTGACCCCTCAGGTGTGGGTCACGAGACCACTCAGGGGTGGGTCGCGTGACCCCAAAGGGTGGGTCAGGAGACACCTCTAGTGTGGGTCCCGTGACCCGAGGGAGACTTGTGGTAGGGAGCCTGAGTGCGCATGCACGGCCCACATATAGGCCAGAAAGGAACCAGCCGCGGCTCGGAGAAAAGCCATCTCCTGGGGGCCTCCCCGTGTTCTTCCACTCCTGAAGCGTGACCCCTTTACGGATGGAAGAAAAGGGGGATCTTCACAGTGGTGGGGTCGGGCCTGAGGTGTCTGTTTGTTTGCCTCCATGTAGGCCAGTTGCTGGCACACCGGGCCCAGGTGTCCCTGCCCCATGTGGCTAGAGGGCCGCTTATGGCAGGAATCAGGTCTCCTGCGGGGGTCAAGGGACGGCTTGGACACTCACCGGGCGAGAGAGGACGCCTGGTCATCAGACAGCCCCCTGGAAAATCCCCCGCCCAGGCCCCCGTTCCCCAAGTCTTTCCTGCGCACACTGTGTCTGAGGAGCTGGGAGAGCTGCTGGGAAGTGTGGCCCATGGGAAATCGCGCGGTCCTCTGGGTGGCGGGGTGGGCTTCCGTTTCCAGACAGGTGCCTAGGGACCCTGTGCAAAAGGTCTGACAGCTCAAGCGTGGGTCAGGTGAGCCGAGGGAGGCGTGTGCTTGGGAGCCTGAGTGCGCATGCGCGGCCCACGAATAGGCCCGAAAGGAGCCAGCCGCGGCTCGGAGAAAAGCCATCTCCTGGGGGTCTCCCCATGTTCCTCCAGTCCCCAAGGAGCACCCCTTTACGGATGGAAGAAATGGGGGATCTTCGCAGTGGTGGGTTCGGGCCAGAGGGGTCGGCGGGTTTGCCTGCACGTACGCCAGGTGCTCGCACAACGGGCCCAGGTGTTTGAGCCCCGTGGAGGCAGAGGGCTGCTTATTGCTGGATGATAGTGTCCTGCAGGGTTAAGGGACGGCGTGGGCACTCCCAGGGCGACAGAGGGCACCTGGCCTTTAGAGAATTCCCTGGAAAATTCCCCGCCCAGGCCCCTGGTCCACAAGTCTATCCTGCGCACAGTGTCTGTGCCAGGCTGGGAGTGCTTCTGGGCAGTGTTCCCCAGCGGAAATCGCGTGGTCCTCTAGGTGGCAGGGAGGGCTCCTGTGTCCACGGACAGGTGCCCAGGGACCGTGTGGAACTGCTGTGACCTCTAAAGGGTGGGTCTGGTGAGCCGAGGGAGGCGTGTGCTTGGGAGCCTGAGTGCGCATGCGCGGCCCAGGTGTTGGCCCGAAACCAGGCAGACTCGGCTCGGAGAAAAGCCATCTCCTGGGGGCCTCCCCATGTTCCTCCACTCCCCAAGGAGGACCCCTTTACGGATGGAAGAAAAGGGGGATCTTCGCAGTGGTGGGTTCGGGCCAGAGGGGTCCGCGGGTTTGCCTCCACGTACGCCAGGTGCCCGCACACCGGGCCCAGGTGTTTGAGCCCCGTGGAGGCAGAGGGCTGCTTATTGCTGGATGCAAGTGTCCTGCGGGGTCAAGGAAGGGCATGGGCACTACCGGGCGACACAGGGCACGGGGCCCTGAGAGAGTTCCATGGAAAATCCCCCGCCCAGGCCCCCGGTATCCAAGTCTGTCCTTAGCACACTGTCTGTGCGGGGCTGAGAGTGCTGCTGGGCAGTGTGGCCTAGGGGAAATGGCGCGGTGCTCTGAGTGGCAGGGAGGGCTTCTGTTTCCACGGACAGGTGCGCAGGGACCCTCTGAAACTGCTGTGACCTCTCAAGGGCGGGTCACCTGACCCCTCCAGGGTGGGACAGGTGACCTCCCAAGGGTGGGTCTCGAGACCCCTAAGGGTGGGGCACGTGACCCCGCAAGGGTGGGTCTCGAGACCCCTCAAGGGTGGGGCACGTGACCCTCCAGGGTGGGTCACGAGACCCCTCAGGGGTGGGTCACGTGACCCCTCAGGGTTGGGTCACGTGACCCGTCAGGGGTGGGTCACGAGACCCCTCAGGGGTGGGTCACGTGACCCCTCAGGGGTGGGTCACATGACACCTCAGGGGTGCGTCACGTGACCCCCCAGGGGTGCGTCACGTGACCCCTCAGGGGTGGGTCACATGACCCCTCAGGGGTGGGTCATGTGACCCCTCAGGGGTGCGTCACGTGACCCCTCAGGGGTGGGTCACGTGACCCCTCAGGGGTGCGTCACGTGACCCCTCAGGTGTGGGTCAGGAGACTCCTCAGGGGTGGGTCACGTGACCCCTCAGGTGTGGGTCACGAGACCACTCAGGGGTGGGTCGCGTGACCCCTCAAGGGTGGGTCAGGAGACACCTCTAGTGTGGGTCCCGTGACCCGAGGGAGGCTTGTGGTAGGGAGCCTGAGTGCGCATGCACGGCCCACATATAGGCCAGAAAGGAGCCAGCCGCGGCTCGGAGAAAAGCCATCTCCTGGGGGCCTCCCCGTGTTCTTCCACTCCTGAAGCGTGACCCCTTTACGGATGGAAGAAAAGGGGGATCTTCGCAGTGGTGGGGTCGGGCCTGAGGTGTCTGTTTGTTTGCCTCCATGTAGGCCAGTTGCTGGCACACCGGGCCCAGGTGTCCCTGCCCCATGTGGCTAGAGGGCCGCTTATGGCAGGAATCAGGTCTCCTGCGGGGGTCAAGGGACGGCTTGGACACTCACCGGGCGAGAGAGGACGCCTGGTCATCAGACAGCCCCCTGGAAAATCCCCCGCCCAGGCCCCCGTTCCCAAAGTCTTTCCTGCGCACACTGTGTCTGAGGAGCTGGGAGAGCTGCTGGGAAGTGTGGCCCATGGGAAATCGCGCGGTCCTCTGGGTGGCGGGGTGGGCTTCCGTTTCCAGACAGGTGCCTAGGGACCCTGTGCAAAAGGTCTGACAGCTCAAGCGTGGGTCAGGTGAGCCGAGGGAGGCGTGTGCTTGGGAGCCTGAGTGCGCATGCGCGGCCCACGAATAGGCCCGAAAGGAGCCAGCCGCGGCTCGGAGAAAAGCCATCTCCTGGGGGTCTCCCCATGTTCCTCCAGTCCCCAAGGAGCACCCCTTTACGGATGGAAGAAATGGGGGATCTTCGCAGTGGTGGGTTCGGGCCAGAGGGGTCGGCGGGTTTGCCTGCACGTACGCCAGGTGCTCGCACAACGGGCCCAGGTGTTTGAGCCCCGTGGAGGCAGAGGGCTGCTTATTGCTGGATGATAGTGTCCTGCAGGGTTAAGGGACGGCGTGGGCACTCCCAGGGCGACAGAGGGCACCTGGCCTTTAGAGAATTCCCTGGAAAATTCCCCGCCCAGGCCCCTGGTCCACAAGTCTATCCTGCGCACAGTGTCTGTGCCAGGCTGGGAGTGCTTCTGGGCAGTGTTCCCCAGCGGAAATCGCGTGGTCCTCTAGGTGGCAGGGAGGGCTCCTGTGTCCACGGACAGGTGCCCAGGGACCGTGTGGAACTGCTGTGACCTCTAAAGGGTGGGTCTGGTGAGCCGAGGGAGGCGTGTGCTTGGGAGCCTGAGTGCGCATGCGCGGCCCAGGTGTTGGCCCGAAACCAGGCAGACTCGGCTCGGAGAAAAGCCATCTCCTGGGGGCCTCCCCATGTTCCTCCACTCCCCAAGGAGGACCCCTTTACGGATGGAAGAAAAGGGGGATCTTCGCAGTGGTGGGTTCGGGCCAGAGGGGTCCGCGGGTTTGCCTCCACGTACGCCAGGTGCCCGCACACCGGGCCCAGGTGTTTGAGCCCCGTGGAGGCAGAGGGCTGCTTATTGCTGGATGCAAGTGTCCTGCGGGGTCAAGGAAGGGCATGGGCACTCCCGGGCGACACAGGGCACGGGGCCCTGAGAGAGTTCCATGGAAAATCCCCCGCCCAGGCCCCCGGTATCCAAGTCTGTCCTTAGCACACTGTCTGTGCGGGGCTGAGAGTGCTGCTGGGCAGTGTGGCCTAGGGGAAATGGCGCGGTGCTCTGAGTGGCAGGGAGGGCTTCTGTTTCCACGGACAGGTGCGCAGGGACCCTCTGAAACTGCTGTGACCTCTCACGGGCGGGTCACCTGACCCCTCCAGGGTGGGACAGGTGACCTCCCAAGGGTGGGTCTCGAGACCCCTCAAAGGTGGGGCACGTGACCCCGCAAGGGTAGGTCTCGAGACCCCTCAAGGGTGGGGCACGTGACCCTCCAGGGTGGGTCACGAGACCCCTCAGGGGTGGGTCACGTGACCCCTCAGTGTTGGGTCACGTGACCCGTCAGGGGTGGGTCACGAGACCCCTCAGGGGTGGGTCACGTGACCCCTCAGGGGTGGGTCACATGACCCCTCAGGGGTGCGTCACGTGACCCCCCAGGGGTGCGTCACGTGACCCCTCAGGGGTGGGTCACATGACCCCTCAGGGGTGGGTCACGAGACCCCTCAGGGGTGGGTCATGTGACCCCTCAGGGGTGCGTCACGTGACCCCTCAGGGGTGGGTCACGTGACCCCTCAGGGGTGCGTCACGTGACCCCTCAGGTGTGGGTCAGGAGACTCCTCAGGGGTGGGTCACGTGACCCCTCAGGGGTGGGTCACCAGACCACTCAGGGGTGGGTCGCGTGACCCCTCAAGGGTGGGTCAGGAGACACCTCTATTGTGGGTCCCGTGACCCGAGGGAGGCTTGTGGTAGGGAGCCTGAGTGCGCATGCACGGCCCACATATAGGCCAGAAAGGAGCCAGCCGAGGCTCGGAGAAAAGCCATCTCTTGGGGGCCTCCCCGTGTTCTTCCACTCCTGAAGCGTGACCCCTTTACGGATGGAAGAAAAGGGGGATCTTCGCAGTGGTGGGGTCGGGCCTGAGGTGTCTGTTTGTTTGCCTCCATGTAGGCCAGTTGCTGGCACACCGGGCCCAGGTGTCCCTGCCCCATGTGGCTAGAGGGCCGCTTATGGCAGGAATCAGGTCTCCTGCGGGGGTCAAGGGACGGCTTGGACACTCACCGGGCGAGAGAGGACGCCTGGTCATCAGACAGCCCCCTGGAAAATCCCCCGCCCAGGCCCCCGTTCCCCAAGTCTTTCCTGCGCACACTGTGTCTGAGGAGCTGGGAGAGCTGCTGGGAAGTGTGGCCCATGGGAAATCGCGCGGTCCTCTGGGTGGCGGGGTGGGCTTCCGTTTCCAGACAGGTGCCTAGGGACCCTGTGCAAAAGGTCTGACAGCTCAAGCGTGGGTCAGGTGAGCCGAGGGAGGCGTGTGCTTGGGAGCCTGAGTGCGCATGCGCGGCCCACGAATAGGCCCGAAAGGAGCCAGCCGCGGCTCGGAGAAAAGCCATCTCCTGGGGGTCTCCCCATGTTCCTCCAGTCCCCAAGGAGCACCCCTTTACGGATGGAAGAAATGGGGGATCTTCGCAGTGGTGGGTTCGGGCCAGAGGGGTCGGCGGGTTTGCCTGCACGTACGCCAGGTGCTCGCACAACGGGCCCAGGTGTTTGAGCCCCGTGGAGGCAGAGGGCTGCTTATTGCTGGATGATAGTGTCCTGCAGGGGTTAAGGGACGGCGTGGGCACTCCCAGGGCGACAGAGGGCACCTGGCCTTTAGAGAATTCCCTGAAAAAATTCCCCGCCCAGGCCCCTGGTCCACAAGTCTATCCTGCGCACAGTGTCTGTGCCAGGCTGGGAGTGCTTCTGGGCAGTGTTCCCCAGCGGAAATCGCGTGGTCCTCTAGGTGGCAGGGAGGGCTCCTGTGTCCACGGACAGGTGCCCAGGGACCGTGTGGAACTGCTGTGACCTCTAAAGGGTGGGTCTGGTGAGCCGAGGGAGGCGTGTGCTTGGGAGCCTGAGTGCGCATGCGCGGCCCAGGTGTTGGCCCGAAACCAGGCAGACTCGGCTCGGAGAAAAGCCATCTCCTGGGGGCCTCCCCATGTTCCTCCACTCCCCAAGGAGGACCCCTTTACGGATGGAAGAAAAGGGGGATCTTCGCAGTGGTGGGTTCGGGCCAGAGGGGTCCGCGGGTTTGCCTCCACGTACGCCAGGTGCCCGCACACCGGGCCCAGGTGTTTGAGCCCCGTGGAGGCAGAGGGCTGCTTATTGCTGGATGCAAGTGTCCTGCGGGGTCAAGGAAGGGCATGGGCACTCCCGGGCGACACAGGGCACGGGGCCCTGAGAGAGTTCCATGGAAAATCCCCCGCCCAGGCCCCCGGTATCCAAGTCTGTCCTTAGCACACTGTCTGTGCGGGGCTGAGAGTGCTGCTGGGCAGTGTGGCCTAGGGAAATGGCGCGGTGCTCTGAGTGGCAGGGAGGGCTTCTGTTTCCACGGACAGGTGCGCAGGGACCCTCTGAAACTGCTGTGACCTCTCAAGGGCGGGTCACCTGACCCCTCCAGGGTGGGACAGGTGACCTCCCAAGGGTGGGTCTCGAGACCCCTCAAGGGTGGGGCACGTGACCCCGCAAGGGTGGGTCTCGAGACCCCTCAAGGGTGGGGCACGTGACCCTCCAGGGTGGGTCACGAGACCCCTCAGGGGTGGGTCACGTGACCCCTCAGGGTTGGGTCACGTGACCCGTCAGGGGTGGGTCACGAGACCCCTCAGGGGTGGGTCACGTGACCCCTCAGGGGTGGGTCACATGACACCTCAGGGGTGCGTCACGTGACCCCCCAGGGGTGCGTCACGTGACCCCTCAGGGGTGGGTCACATGACCCCTCAGGGGTGGGTCACGAGACCCCTCAGGGGTGGGTCATGTGACCCCTCAGGGGTGCGTCACGTGACCCCTCAGGGGTGGGTCACGTGACCCCTCAGGTGTGCGTCACGTGACCCCTCAGGTGTGGGTCAGGAGACTCCTCAGGGGTGGGTCACGTGACCCCTCAGGTGTGGGTCACCAGACCACTCAGGGGTGGGTCGCGTGACCCCTCAAGGGTGGGTCAGGAGACACCTCTAGTGTGGGTCCCGTGACCCGAGGGAGGCTTGTGGTAGGGAGCCTGAGTGCGCATGCACGGCCCACATATAGGCCAGAAAGGAGCCAGCCGCGGCTCGGAGAAAAGCCATCTCTTGGGGGCCTCCCCGTGTTCTTCCACTCCTGAAGCGTGACCCCTTTACGGATGGAAGAAAAGGGGGATCTTCGCAGTGGTGGGGTCGGGCCTGAGGTGTCTGTTTGTTTGCCTCCATGTAGGCCAGTTGCTGGCACACCGGGCCCAGGTGTCCCTGCCCCATGTGGCTAGAGGGCCGCTTATGGCAGGAATCAGGTCTCCTGCGGGGGTCAAGGGACGGCTTGGACACTCACCGGGCGAGAGAGGACGCCTGGTCATCAGACAGCCCCCTGGAAAATCCCCCGCCCAGGCCCCCGTTCCCCAAGTCTTTCCTGCGCACACTGTGTCTGAGGAGCTGGGAGAGCTGCTGGGAAGTGTGGCCCATGGGAAATCGCGCGGTCCTCTGGGTGGCGGGGTGGGCTTCCGTTTCCAGACAGGTGCCTAGGGACCCTGTGCAAAAGGTCTGACAGCTCAAGCGTGGGTCAGGTGAGCCGAGGGAGGCGTGTGCTTGGGAGCCTGAGTGCGCATGCGCGGCCCACGAATAGGCCCGAAAGGAGCCAGCCGCGGCTCGGAGAAAAGCCATCTCCTGGGGGTCTCCCCATGTTCCTCCAGTCCCCAAGGAGCACCCCTTTACGGATGGAAGAAATGGGGGATCTTCGCAGTGGTGGGTTCGGGCCAGAGGGTCGGCGGGTTTGCCTGCACGTACGCCAGGTGCTCGCACAACGGGCCCAGGTGTTTGAGCCCCGTGGAGGCAGAGGGCTGCTTATTGCTGGATGATAGTGTCCTGCAGGTTTAAGGGACGGCGTGGGCACTCCCAGGGCGACAGAGGGCACCTGGCCTTTAGAGAATTCCCTGGAAAATTCCCCGCCCAGGCCCCTGGTCCACAAGTCTATCCTGCGCACAGTGTCTGTGCCAGGCTGGGAGTGCTTCTGGGCAGTGTTCCCCAGCGGAAATCGCGTGGTCCTCTAGGTGGCAGGGAGGGCTCCTGTGTCCACGGACAGGTGCCCAGGGACCGTGTGGAACTGCTGTGACCTCTAAAGGGTGGGTCTGGTGAGCCGAGGGAGGCGTGTGCTTGGGAGCCTGAGTGCGCATGCGCGGCCCAGGTGTTGGCCCGAAACCAGGCAGACTCGGCTCGGAGAAAAGCCATCTCCTGGGGGCCTCCCCATGTTCCTCCACTCCCCAAGGAGGACCCCTTTACGGATGGAAGAAAAGGGGGATCTTCGCAGTGGTGGGTTCGGGCCAGAGGGGTCCGCGGGTTTGCCTCCACGTACGCCAGGTGCCCGCACACCGGGCCCAGGTGTTTGAGCCCCGTGGAGGCAGAGGGCTGCTTATTGCTGGATGCAAGTGTCCTGCGGGGTCAAGGAAGGGCATGGGCACTCCCGGGCGACACAGGGCACGGGGCCCTGAGAGAGTTCCATGGAAAATCCCCCGCCCAGGCCCCCGGTATCCAAGTCTGTCCTTAGCACACTGTCTGTGCGGGGCTGAGAGTGCTGCTGGGCAGTGTGGCCTAGGGGAAATGGCGCGGTGCTCTGAGTGGCAGGGAGGGCTTCTGTTTCCACGGACAGGTGCGCAGGGACCCTCTGAAACTGCTGTGACCTCTCAAGGGCGGGTCACCTGACCCCTCCAGGGTGGGACAGGTGACCTCCCAAGGGTGGGTCTCGAGACCCCTCAAGGGTGGGGCAGGTGACCCTCCAGGGTGGGTCACGAGACCCCTCAGGGGTGGGTCACGTGACCCCTCAGGGTTGGGTCACGTGACCCGTCAGGGGTGGGTCACGAGACCCCTCAGGGGTGGGTCACGTGACCCCTCAGGGGTGGGTCACATGACACCTCAGGGGTGCGTCACGTGACCCCCCAGGGGTGCGTCACGTGACCCCTCAGGGGTGGGTCACATGACCCCTCAGGGGTGGGTCACGAGACCCCTCAGGGGTGGGTCATGTGACCCCTCAGGGGTGCGTCACGTGACCCCTCAGGGGTGGGTCACGTGACCCCTCAGGGGTGCGTCACGTGACCCCTCAGGTGTGGGTCAGGAGACTCCTCAGGGGTGGGTCACGTGACCCCTCAGGTGTGGGTCACCAGACCACTCAGGGGTGGGTCGCGTGACCCCTCAAGGGTGGGTCAGGAGACACCTCTAGTGTGGGTCCCGTGACCCGAGGGAGGCTTCTGGTAGGGAGCCTGAGTGCGCATGCACGGCCCACATATAGGCCAGAAAGGAGCCAGCCGCGGCTCGGAGAAAAGCCATCTCTTGGGGGCCTCCCCGTGTTCTTCCACTCCTGAAGCGTGACCCCTTTACGGATGGAAGAAAAGGGGGATCTTCGCAGTGGTGGGGTCGGGCCTGAGGTGTCTGTTTGTTTGCCTCCATGTAGGCCAGTTGCTGGCACACCGGGCCCAGGTGTCCCTGCCCCATGTGGCTAGAGGGCCGCTTATGGCAGGAATCAGGTCTCCTGCGGGGGTCAAGGGACGGCTTGGACACTCACCGGGCGAGAGAGGACGCCTGGTCATCAGACAGCCCCCTGGAAAATCCCCCGCCCAGGCCCCCGTTCCCCAAGTCTTTCCTGCGCACACTGTGTCTGAGGAGCTGGGAGAGCTGCTGGGAAGTGTGGCCCATGGGAAATCGCGCGGTCCTCTGGGTGGCGGGGTGGGCTTCCGTTTCCAGACAGGTGCCTAGGGACCCTGTGCAAAAGGTCTGACAGCTCAAGCGTGGGTCAGGTGAGCCGAGGGAGGCGTGTGCTTGGGAGCCTGAGTGCGCATGCGCGGCCCACGAATAGGCCCGAAAGGAGCCAGCCGCGGCTCGGAGAAAAGCCATCTCCTGGGGGTCTCCCCATGTTCCTCCAGTCCCCAAGGAGCACCCCTTTACGGATGGAAGAAATGGGGGATCTTCGCAGTGGTGGGTTCGGGCCAGAGGGGTCGGCGGGTTTGCCTGCACGTACGCCAGGTGCTCGCACAACGGGCCCAGGTGTTTGAGCCCCGTGGAGGCAGAGGGCTGCTTATTGCTGGATGATAGTGTCCTGCAGGTTTAAGGGACGGCGTGGGCACTCCCAGGGCGACAGAGGGCACCTGGCCTTTAGAGAATTCCCTGGAAAATTCCCCGCCCAGGCCCCTGGTCCACAAGTCTATCCTGCGCACAGTGTCTGTGCCAGGCTGGGAGTGCTTCTGGGCAGTGTTCCCCAGCGGAAATCGCGTGGTCCTCTAGGTGGCAGGGAGGGCTCCTGTGTCCACGGACAGGTGCCCAGGGACCGTGTGGAACTGCTGTGACCTCTAAAGGGTGGGTCTGGTGAGCCGAGGGAGGCGTGTGCTTGGGAGCCTGAGTGCGCATGCGCGGCCCAGGTGTTGGCCCGAAACCAGGCAGACTCGGCTCGGAGAAAAGCCATCTCCTGGGGGCCTCCCCATGTTCCTCCACTCCCCAAGGAGGACCCCTTTACGGATGGAAGAAAAGGGGGATCTTCGCAGTGGTGGGTTCGGGCCAGAGGGGTCCGCGGGTTTGCCTCCACGTACGCCAGGTGCCCGCACACCGGGCCCAGGTGTTTGAGCCCCGTGGAGGCAGAGGGCTGCTTATTGCTGGATGCAAGTGTCCTGCGGGGTCAAGGAAGGGCATGGGCACTCCCGGGCGACACAGGGCACGGGGCCCTGAGAGAGTTCCATGGAAAATCCCCCGCCCAGGCCCCCGGTATCCAAGTCTGTCCTTAGCACACTGTCTGTGCGGGGCTGAGAGTGCTGCTGGGCAGTGTGGCCTAGGGGAAATGGCGCGGTGCTCTGAGTGGCAGGGAGGGCTTCTGTTTCCACGGACAGGTGCGCAGGGACCCTCTGAAACTGCTGTGACCTCTCAAGGGCGGGTCACCTGACCCCTCCAGGGTGGGACAGGTGACCTCCCAAGGGTGGGTCTCGAGACCCCTCAAGGGTGGGGCAGGTGACCCTCCAGGGTGGGTCACGAGACCCCTCAGGGGTGGGTCACGTGACCCCTCAGGGTTGGGTCACGTGACCCGTCAGGGGTGGGTCACGAGACCCCTCAGGGGTGGGTCACGTGACCCCTCAGGGGTGGGTCACATGACACCTCAGGGGTGCGTCACGTGACCCCCCAGGGGTGCGTCACGTGACCCCTCAGGGGTGGGTCACATGACCCCTCAGGGGTGGGTCACGAGACCCCTCAGGGGTGGGTCATGTGACCCCTCAGGGGTGCGTCACGTGACCCCTCAGGGGTGGGTCACGTGACCCCACAGGGGTGCGTCACGTGACCCCTCAGGTGTGGGTCAGGAGACTCCTCAGGGGTGGGTCACGTGACCCCTCAGGTGTGGGTCACCAGACCACTCAGGGGTGGGTCGCGTGACCCCTCAAGGGTGGGTCAGGAGACACCTCTAGTGTGGGTCCCGTGACCCGAGGGAGGCTTCTGGTAGGGAGCCTGAGTGCGCATGCACGGCCCACATATAGGCCAGAAAGGAGCCAGCCGCGGCTCGGAGAAAAGCCATCTCTTGGGGGCCTCCCCGTGTTCTTCCACTCCTGAAGCGTGACCCCTTTACGGATGGAAGAAAAGGGGGATCTTCGCAGTGGTGGGGTCGGGCCTGAGGTGTCTGTTTGTTTGCCTCCATGTAGGCCAGTTGCTGGCACACCGGGCCCAGGTGTCCCTGCCCCATGTGGCTAGAGGGCCGCTTATGGCAGGAATCAGGTCTCCTGCGGGGGTCAAGGGACGGCTTGGACACTCACCGGGCGAGAGAGGACGCCTGGTCATCAGACAGCCCCCTGGAAAATCCCCCGCCCAGGCCCCCGTTCCCCAAGTCTTTCCTGCGCACACTGTGTCTGAGGAGCTGGGAGAGCTGCTGGGAAGTGTGGCCCATGGGAAATCGCGCGGTCCTCTGGGTGGCGGGGTGGGCTTCCGTTTCCAGACAGGTGCCTAGGGACCCTGTGCAAAAGGTCTGACAGCTCAAGCGTGGGTCAGGTGAGCCGAGGGAGGCGTGTGCTTGGGAGCCTGAGTGCGCATGCGCGGCCCACGAATAGGCCCGAAAGGAGCCAGCCGCGGCTCGGAGAAAAGCCATCTCCTGGGGGTCTCCCCATGTTCCTCCAGTCCCCAAGGAGCACCCCTTTACGGATGGAAGAAATGGGGGATCTTCGCAGTGGTGGGTTCGGGCCAGAGGGGTCGGCGGGTTTGCCTGCACGTACGCCAGGTGCTCGCACAACGGGCCCAGGTGTTTGAGCCCCGTGGAGGCAGAGGGCTGCTTATTGCTGGATGATAGTGTCCTGCAGGGTTAAGGGACGGCGTGGGCACTCCCAGGGCGACAGAGGGCACCTGGCCTTTAGAGAATTCCCTGGAAAATTCCCCGCCCAGGCCCCTGGTCCACAAGTCTATCCTGCGCACAGTGTCTGTGCCAGGCTGGGAGTGCTTCTGGGCAGTGTTCCCCAGCGGAAATCGCGTGGTCCTCTAGGTGGCAGGGAGGGCTCCTGTGTCCACGGACAGGTGCCCAGGGACCGTGTGGAACTGCTGTGACCTCTAAAGGGTGGGTCTGGTGAGCCGAGGGAGGCGTGTGCTTGGGAGCCTGAGTGCGCATGCGCGGCCCAGGTGTTGGCCAGAAACCAGGCAGACTCGGCTCGGAGAAAAGCCATCTCCTGGGGGCCTCCCCATGTTCCTCCACTCCCCAAGGAGGACCCCTTTACGGATGGAAGAAAAGGGGGATCTTCGCAGTGGTGGGTTCGGGCCAGAGGGGTCCGCGGGTTTGCCTCCACGTACGCCAGGTGCCCGCACACCGGGCCCAGGTGTTTGAGCCCCGTGGAGGCAGAGGGCTGCGTATTGCTGGATGCAAGTGTCCTGCGGGGTCAAGGAAGGGCATGGGCACTCCCGGGCGACACAGGGCACGGGGCCCTGAGAGAGTTCCATGGAAAATCCCCCGCCCAGGCCCCCGGTATCCAAGTCTGTCCTTAGCACACTGTCTGTGCGGGGCTGAGAGTGCTGCTGGGCAGTGTGGCCTAGGGGAAATGGCGCGGTGCTCTGAGTGGCAGGGAGGGCTTCTGTTTCCACGGACAGGTGCGCAGGGACCCTCTGAAACTGCTGTGACCTCTCAAGGGCGGGTCACCTGACCCCTCCAGGGTGGGACAGGTGACCTCCCAAGGGTGGGTCACGTGACCCCTCAGGGGTGGGTCACATGACCCCTCAGGAGTGGGTCACGAGACCCCTCAGAGGTGGGTCACGTGACCCCTCAGGGGTGGGTCACGAGACCCCTCAGGGGTGGGTCACGTGACCCCTCAGGGGTGGGTCACATGACCCCTCAGGGGTGGGTCACGAGACCACTCAGGGGTGGGTCGCGTGACCCCTCAAGGGTGGGTCAGGAGACACTTCTAGTGTGGGTCCCGTGACCCGAGGGAGACTTGTGGTAGGGAGCCTGAGTGCGCATGCATGGCCCACATATAGGCCAGAAAGGAGCCAGCCGCGGCTCGGAGAAAAGCCATCTCCTGGGGGCCTGCCCGTGTTCTTCCACTCCTGAAGCGTGACCCCTTTACGGATGGAAGAAAAGGGGGATCTTCGCAGTGGTGGGGTCCGGCCTGAGGTGTCTGTTTGTTTGCCTCCATGTAGGCCAGTTGCTGGCACACCGGGCCCAGGTGTCCCTGCCCCATGTGGCTAGAGGGCCGCTTATGGCAGGAATCAGGTCTCCTGCGGGGGTCAAGGGACGGCTTGGACACTCACCGGGCGAGAGAGGACGCCTGGTCATCAGACAGCCCCCTGGAAAATCCCCCGCCCAGGCCCCCGTTCCCCAAGTCTTTCCTGCGCACACTGTGTCTGAGGAGCTGGGAGAGCTGCTGGGAAGTGTGGCCCATGGGAAATCGCGCGGTCCTCTGGGTGGCGGGGTGGGCTTCCGTTTCCATACAGGTGCCTAGGGACCCTGTGCAAATGGTCTGACAGCTCAAGGGTGGGTCAGGTGAGCCGAGGGAGGCGTGTGCTTGGGAGCCTGAGTGCGCATGCGCGGCCCACGAATAGGCCCGAAAGGAGCCAGCCGCGGCTCGGAGAAAAGCCATCTCCTGGGGGTCTCCCCATGTTCCTCCAGTCCCCAAGGAGCACCCCTTTACGGATGGAAGAAATGGGGGATCTTCGCAGTGGTGGGTTCGGGCCAGAGGGGTCGGCGGGTTTGCCTGCACGTACGCCAGGTGCTCGCACAACGGGCCCAGGTGTTTGAGCCCCGTGGAGGCAGAGGGCTGCTTATTGCTGGATGATAGTGTCCTGCAGGGTTAAGGGACGGCGTGGGCACTCCCAGGGCGACAGAGGGCACCTGGCCTTTAGAGAATTCCCTGGAAAATTCCCCGCCCAGGCCCCTGGTCCACAAGTCTATCCTGCGCACAGTGTCTGTGCCAGGCTGGGAGTGCTTCTTGGCAGTGTTCCCCAGGGGAAATCGCGTGGTCCTCTAGGTGGCAGGGAGGGCTCCTGTGTCCACGGACAGGTGCCCAGGGACCGTGTGGAACTGCTGTGACCTCTAAAGGGTGGGTCTGGTGAGCCGAGGGAGGCGTGTGCTTGGGAGCCTGAGTGCGCATGCGCGGCCCAGGTGTTGGCCCGAAACCAGGCAGACTCGGCTCGGTGAAAAGCCATCTCCTGGGGGCCTCCCCATGTTCCTCCACTCCCCAAGGAGGACCCCTTTACGGATGGAAGAAAAGGGGGATCTTCGCAGTGGTGGGTTCGGGCCAGAGGGGTCCGCGGGTTTGCCTCCACGTACGCCAGGTGCCCGCACACCGGGCCCAGGTGTTTGAGCCCCGTGGAGGCAGAGGGCTGCTTATTGCTGGATGCAAGTGTCCTGCGGGGTCAAGGAAGGGCATGGGCACTCCCGGGCGACACAGGGCACGGGGCCCTGAGAGAGTTCCATGGAAAATCCCCCGCCCAGGCCCCCGGTATCCAAGTCTGTCCTTAGCACACTGTCTGTGCGGGGCTGAGAGTGCTGCTGGGCAGTGTGGCCTAGGGGAAATGGCGCGGTGCTCTGAGTGGCAGGGAGGGCTTCTGTTTCCACGGACAGGTGCGCAGGGACCCTCTGAAACTGCTGTGACCTCTCAAGGGCGGGTCACCTGACCCCTCCAGGGTGGGACAGGTGACCTCCCAAGGGTGGGTCGCGAGACCCCTCAAGGGTGGGGCACGTGACCCCGCAAGGGTGGGTCTCGAGACCCCTCAAGGGTGGGGCACGTGACCCTCAAGGGTGGGTCACGAGACCCCTCAGGGGTGGGTCACGTGACCCCTCAGGGGTGGGTCACGTGCCCCGTCAGGGGTGGGTCACGAGACCCCTCAGGGGTGGGTCACGTGCCCCGTCAGGGGTGGGTCACGTGACCCCTCAGGGGTGCGTCACGTGACCCCTCAGGGGTGGGTCACATGACCCCTCACGAGTGGGTCACGAGACCCCTCAGGGGTGGGTCACGTGACCCCTCAGGGTTGGGTCACGTGACCGCTCAGGGGTGGGTCACGTGACCCCTCAGGGGTGGGTCACGAGACCACTCAGGGGTGGGTCGCGTGACCCCTCAAGGGTGGGTCGCGTGACCCCTCTAGTGTGGTTCCCGTGACCCGAGGGAAGCTTGTGGTAGGGAGCCTGAGTGCGCATGCACGGCCCACATATAGGCCAGAAAGGAGCCAGCCGCGGCTCGGAGAAAAGCCATCTCCTGGGGGCCTCCCCGTGTTCTTCCACTCCTGAAGCGTGACCCCTTTACGGATGGAAGAAAAGGGGGATCTTCGCAGTGGTGGGGTCGGGCCTGAGGTGTCTGTTTGTTTGCCTCCATGTAGGCCAGTTGCTGGCACACCGGGCCCAGGTGTCCCTGCCCCATGTGGCTAGAGGGCCGCTTATGGCAGGAATCAGGTCTCCTGCGGGGGTCAAGGGACGGCTTGGACACTCACCGGGCGAGAGAGGACGCCTGGTCATCAGACAGCCCCCTGGAAAATCCCCCGCCCAGGCCCCCGTTCCCCAAGTCTTTCCTGCGCACACTGTGTCTGAGGAGCTGGGAGAGCTGCTGGGAAGTGTGGCCCATGGGAAATCGCGCGGTCCTCTGGGTGGCGGGGTGGGCTTCCGTTTCCATACAGGTGCCTAGGGACCCTGTGCAAATGGTCTGACAGCTCAAGGGTGGGTCAGGTGAGCCGAGGGAGTCGTGTGCTTGGGAGCCTGAGTGCGCATGCGCGGCCCACGAATAGGCCCGAAAGGAGCCAGCCGCGGCTCGGAGAAAAGCCATCTCCTGGGGGTCTCCCCATGTTCCTCCAGTCCCCAAGGAGCACCCCTTTACGGATGGAAGAAATGGGGGATCTTCGCAGTGGTGGGTTCGGGCCAGAGGGGTCGGCGGGTTTGCCTGCACGTACGCCAGGTGCTCGCACAACGGGCCCAGGTGTTTGAGCCCCGTGGAGGCAGAGGGCTGCTTATTGCTGGATGATAGTGTCCTGCAGGGTTAAGGGACGGCGTGGGCACTCCCAGGGCGACAGAGGGCACCTGGCCTTTAGAGAATTCCCTGGAAAATTCCCCGCCCAGGCCCCTGGTCCACAAGTCTATCCTGCGCACAGTGTCTGTGCCAGGCTGGGAGTGCTTCTGGGCAGTGTTCCCCAGCGGAAATCGCGTGGTCCTCTAGGTGGCAGGGAGGGCTCCTGTGTCCACGGACAGGTGCCCAGGGACCGTGTGGAACTGCTGTGACCTCTAAAGGGTGGGTCTGGTGAGCCGAGGGAGGCGTGTGCTTGGGAGCCTGAGTGCGCATGCGCGGCCCAGGTGTTGGCCCGAAACCAGGCAGACTCGGCTCGGAGAAAAGCCATCTCCTGGGGGCCTCCCCATGTTCCTCCACTCCCCAAGGAGGACCCCTTTACGGATGGAAGAAAAGGGGGATCTTCGCAGTGGTGGGTTCGGGCCAGAGGGGTCCGCGGGTTTGCCTCCACGTACGCCAGGTGCCCGCACACCGGGCCCAGGTGTTTGAGCCCCGTGGAGGCAGAGGGCTGCTTATTGCTGGATGCAAGTGTCCTGCGGGGTCAAGGAAGGGCATGGGCACTACCGGGCGACACAGGGCACGGGGCCCTGAGAGAGTTCCATGGAAAATCCCCCGCCCAGGCCCCCGGTATCCAAGTCTGTCCTTAGCACACTGTCTGTGCGGGGCTGAGAGTGCTGCTGGGCAGTGTGGCCTAGGGGAAATGGCGCGGTGCTCTGAGTGGCAGGGAGGGCTTCTGTTTCCACGGACAGGTGCGCAGGGACCCTCTGAAACTGCTGTGACCTCTCAAGGGCGGGTCACCTGACCCCTCCAGGGTGGGACAGGTGACCTCCCAAGGGTGGGTCTCGAGACCCCTAAGGGTGGGGCACGTGACCCCGCAAGGGTGGGTCTCGAGACCCCTCAAGGGTGGGGCACGTGACCCTCCAGGGTGGGTCACGAGACCCCTCAGGGGTGGGTCACGTGACCCCTCAGGGTTGGGTCACGTGACCCGTCAGGGGTGGGTCACGAGACCCCTCCGGGGTGGGTCACGTGACCCCTCAGGGGTGGGTCACATGACACCTCAGGGGTGCGTCACGTGACCCCCCAGGGGTGCGTCACGTGACCCCTCAGGGGTGGGTCACATGACCCCTCAGGGGTGGGTCACGAGACCCCTCAGGGGTGGGTCATGTGACCCCTCAGGGGTGCGTCACGTGACCCCTCAGGGGTGGGTCACGTGACCCCTCAGGGGTGGGTCAGGAGACTCCTCAGGGGTGGGTCACGTGACCCCTCAGGTGTGGGTCACCAGACCACTCAGGTGTGGGTCGCGTGAACCCTCAAGGGTGGGTCAGGAGACACCTCTAGTGTGGGTCCCGTGACCCGAGGGAGGCTTGTGGTAGGGAGCCTGAGTGCGCATGCACGGCCCACATATAGGCCAGAAAGGAGCCAGCCGCGGCTCGGAGAAAAGCCATCTCCTGGGGGCCTCCCCGTGTTCTTCCACTCCTGAAGCGTGACCCCTTTACGGATGGAAGAAAAGGGGGATCTTCGCAGTGGTGGGGTCGGGCCTGAGGTGTCTGTTTGTTTGCCTCCATGTAGGCCAGTTGCTGGCACACCGGGCCCAGGTGTCCCTGCCCCATGTGGCTAGAGGGCCGCTTATGGCAGGAATCAGGTCTCCTGCGGGGGTCAAGGGACGGCTTGGACACTCACCGGGCGAGAGAGGACGCCTGGTCATCAGACAGCCCCCTGGAAAATCCCCCGCCCAGGCCCCCGTTCCCAAAGTCTTTCCTGCGCACACTGTGTCTGAGGAGCTGGGAGAGCTGCTGGGAAGTGTGGCCCATGGGAAATCGCGCGGTCCTCTGGGTGGCGGGGTGGGCTTCCGTTTCCAGACAGGTGCCTAGGGACCCTGTGCAAAAGGTCTGACAGCTCAAGCGTGGGTCAGGTGAGCCGAGGGAGGCGTGTGCTTGGGAGCCTGAGTGCGCATGCGCGGCCCACGAATAGGCCCGAAAGGAGCCAGCCGCGGCTCGGAGAAAAGCCATCTCCTGGGGGTCTCCCCATGTTCCTCCAGTCCCCAAGGAGCACCCCTTTACGGATGGAAGAAATGGGGGATCTTCGCAGTGGTGGGTTCGGGCCAGAGGGGTCGGCGGGTTTGCCTGCACGTACGCCAGGTGCTCGCACAACGGGCCCAGGTGTTTGAGCCCCGTGGAGGCAGAGGGCTGCTTATTGCTGGATGATAGTGTCCTGCAGGGTTAAGGGACGGCGTGGGCACTCCCAGGGCGACAGAGGGCACCTGGCCTTTAGAGAATTCCCTGGAAAATTCCCCGCCCAGGCCCCTGGTCCACAAGTCTATCCTGCGCACAGTGTCTGTGCCAGGCTGGGAGTGCTTCTGGGCAGTGTTCCCCAGCGGAAATCGCGTGGTCCTCTAGGTGGCAGGGAGGGCTCCTGTGTCCACGGACAGGTGCCCAGGGACCGTGTGGAACTGCTGTGACCTCTAAAGGGTGGGTCTGGTGAGCCGAGGGAGGCGTGTGCTTGGGAGCCTGAGTGCGCATGCGCGGCCCAGGTGTTGGCCCGAAACGGGGCAGACTCGGCTAGGAGAAAAGCCATCTCCTGGGGGCCTCCCCATGTTCCTCCACTCCCCAAGGAGGACCCCTTTACGGATGGAAGAAAAGGGGGATCTTCGCAGTGGTGGGTTCGGGCCAGAGGGGTCCGCGGGTTTGCCTCCACGTACGCCAGGTGCCCGCACACCGGGCCCAGGTGTTTGAGCCCCGTGGAGGCAGAGGGCTGCTTATTGCTGGATGCAAGTGTCCTGCGGGGTCAAGGAAGGGCATGGGCACTCCCGGGCGACACAGGGCACGGGGCCCTGAGAGAGTTCCATGGAAAATCCCCCGCCCAGGCCCCCGGTATCCAAGTCTGTCCTTAGCACACTGTCTGTGCGGGGCTGAGAGTGCTGCTGGGCAGTGTGGCCTAGGGGAAATGGCGCGGTGCTCTGAGTGGCAGATGGGCTTCTGTTTCCACGGACAGGTGCGCAGGGACCCTCTGAAACTGCTGTGACCTCTCAAGGGCGGGTCACCTGACCCCTCCAGGGTGGGACAGGTGACCTCCCAAGGGTGGGTCTCGAGACCCCTCAAGGGTGGGGCACGTGACCCCGCAAGGGTGGGTCTCGAGACCCCTCAAGGGTGGGGCACGTGACCCTCCAGGGTGGGTCACGAGACCCCTCAGGGGTGGGTCACGTGACCCCTCAGGGTTGGGTCACGTGACCCGTCAGGGGTGGGTCACGAGACCCCTCAGGGGTGGGTCACGTGACCCCTCAGGGGTGGGTCACATGACACCTCAGGGGTGCGTCACGTGACCCCCCAGGGGTGCGTCACGTGACCCCTCAGGGGTGGGTCACATGACCCCTCAGGGGTGGGTCACGAGACCCCTCAGGGGTGGGTCATGTGACCCCTCAGGGGTGCGTCACGTGACCCCTCAGGGGTGGGTCACGTGACCCCTCAGGGGTGCGTCACGTGACCCCTCAGGTGTGGGTCAGGAGACTCCTCAGGGGTGGGTCACGTGACCCCTCAGGTGTGGGTCACCAGACCACTCAGGGGTGGGTCGCGTGACCCCTCAAGGGTGGGTCAGGAGACACCTCTAGTGTGGGTCCCGTGACCCGAGGGAGGCTTGTGGTAGGGAGCCTGAGTGCGCATGCACGGCCCACATATAGGCCAGAAAGGAGCCAGCCGCGGCTCGGAGAAAAGCCATCTCTTGGGGGCCTCCCCGTGTTCTTCCACTCCTGAAGCGTGACCCCTTTACGGATGGAAGAAAAGGGGGATCTTCGCAGTGGTGGTGTCGGGCCTGAGGTGTCTGTTTGTTTGCCTCCATGTAGGCCAGTTGCTGGCACACCGGGCCCAGGTGTCCCTGCCCCATGTGGCTAGAGGGCCGCTTATGGCAGGAATCAGGTCTCCTGCGGGGGTCAAGGGACGGCTTGGACACTCACCGGGCGAGAGAGGACGCCTGGTCATCAGACAGACCCCTGGAAAATCCCCCGCCCAGGCCCCCGTTCCCCAAGTCTTTCCTGCGCACACTGTTTCTGAGGAGCTGGGAGAGCTGCTGGGAAGTGTGGCCCATGGGAAATCGCGCGGTCCTCTGGGTGGCGGGGTGGGCTTCCGTTTCCAGACAGGTGCCTAGGGACCCTGTGCAAAAGGTCTGACAGCTCAAGCGTGGGTCAGGTGAGCCGAGGGAGGCGTGTGCTTGGGAGCCTGAGTGCGCATGCGCGGCCCACGAATAGGCCCGAAAGGAGCCAGCCGCGGCTCGGAGAAAAGCCATCTCCTGGGGGTCTCCCCATGTTCCTCCAGTCCCCAAGGAGCACCCCTTTACGGATGGAAGAAATGGGGGATCTTCGCAGTGGTGGGTTCGGGCCAGAGGGGTCGGCGGGTTTGCCTGCACGTACGCCAGGTGCTCGCACAACGGGCCCAGGTGTTTGAGCCCCGTGGAGGCAGAGGGCTGCTTATTGCTGGATGATAGTGTCCTGCAGGGTTAAGGGACGGCGTGGGCACTCCCAGGGCGACAGAGGGCACCTGGCCTTTAGAGAATTCCCTGGAAAATTCCCCGCCCAGGCCCCTGGTCCACAAGTCTATCCTGCGCACAGTGTCTGTGCCAGGCTGGGAGTGCTTCTGGGCAGTGTTCCCCAGCGGAAATCGCGTGGTCCTCTAGGTGGCAGGGAGGGCTCCTGTGTCCACGGACAGGTGCCCAGGGACCGTGTGGAACTGCTGTGACCTCTAAAGGGTGGGTCTGGTGAGCCGAGGGAGGCGTGTGCTTGGGAGCCTGAGTGCGCATGCGCGGCCCAGGTGTTGGCCCGAAACCAGGCAGACTCGGCTCGGAGAAAAGCCATCTCCTGGGGGCCTCCCCATGTTCCTCCACTCCCCAAGGAGGACCCCTTTACGGATGGAAGAAAAGGGGGATCTTCGCAGTGGTGGGTTCGGGCCAGAGGGGTCCGCGGGTTTGCCTCCACGTACGCCAGGTGCCCGCACACCGGGCCCAGGTGTTTGAGCCCCGTGGAGGCAGAGGGCTGCTTATTGCTGGATGCAAGTGTCCTGCGGGGTCAAGGAAGGGCATGGGCACTACCGGGCGACACAGGGCACGGGGCCCTGAGAGAGTTCCATGGAAAATCCCCCGCCCAGGCCCCCGGTATCCAAGTCTGTCCTTAGCACACTGTCTGTGCGGGGCTGAGAGTGCTGCTGGGCAGTGTGGCCTAGGGGAAATGGCGCGGTGCTCTGAGTGGCAGGGAGGGCTTCTGTTTCCACGGACAGGTGCGCAGGGACCCTCTGAAACTGCTGTGACCTCTCAAGGGCGGGTCACCTGACCCCTCCAGGGTGGGACAGGTGACCTCCCAAGGGTGGGTCTCGAGACCCCTAAGGGTGGGGCACGTGACCCCGCAAGGGTGGGTCTCGAGACCCCTCAAGGGTGGGGCACGTGACCCTCCAGGGTGGGTCACGAGACCCCTCAGGGGTGGGTCACGTGACCCCTCAGGGTTGGGTCA
This sequence comes from Desmodus rotundus, assembly GCF_022682495.2. NCBI lineage: Eukaryota > Metazoa > Chordata > Mammalia > Chiroptera > Phyllostomidae > Desmodus > Desmodus rotundus. The sequence continues at coordinate 128,760 of NW_026527695.1, read as the reverse complement.
CGTGACCCGTCAGGGGTGGGTCACGAGACCCCTCCGGGGTGGGTCACGTGACCCCTCAGGGGTGGGTCACATGACACCTCAGGGGTGCGTCACGTGACCCCCCAGGGGTGCGTCACGTGACCCCTCAGGGGTGGGTCACATGACCCCTCAGGGGTGGGTCACGAGACCCCTCAGGGGTGGGTCATGTGACCCCTCAGGGGTGCGTCACGTGACCCCTCAGGGGTGGGTCACGTGACCCCTCAGGGGTGGGTCAGGAGACTCCTCAGGGGTGGGTCACGTGACCCCTCAGGTGTGGGTCACCAGACCACTCAGGTGTGGGTCGCGTGTCCCCTCAAGGGTGGGTCAGGAGACACCTCTAGTGTGGGTCCCGTGACCCGAGGGAGGCTTGTGGTAGGGAGCCTGAGTGCGCATGCACGGCCCACATATAGGCCAGAAAGGAGCCAGCCGCGGCTCGGAGAAAAGCCATCTCCTGGGGGCCTCCCCGTGTTCTTCCACTCCTGAAGCGTGACCCCTTTACGGATGGAAGAAAAGGGGGATCTTCGCAGTGGTGGGGTCGGGCCTGAGGTGTCTGTTTGTTTGCCTCCATGTAGGCCAGTTGCTGGCACACCGGGCCCAGGTGTCCCTGCCCCATGTGGCTAGAGGGCCGCTTATGGCAGGAATCAGGTCTCCTGCGGGGGTCAAGGGACGGCTTGGACACTCACCGGGCGAGAGAGGACGCCTGGTCATCAGACAGCCCCCTGGAAAATCCCCCGCCCAGGCCCCCGTTCCCAAAGTCTTTCCTGCGCACACTGTGTCTGAGGAGCTGGGAGAGCTGCTGGGAAGTGTGGCCCATGGGAAATCGCGCGGTCCTCTGGGTGGCGGGGTGGGCTTCCGTTTCCAGACAGGTGCCTAGGGACCCTGTGCAAAAGGTCTGACAGCTCAAGCGTGGGTCAGGTGAGCCGAGGGAGGCGTGTGCTTGGGAGCCTGAGTGCGCATGCGCGGCCCACGAATAGGCCCGAAAGGAGCCAGCCGCGGCTCGGAGAAAAGCCATCTCCTGGGGGTCTCCCCATGTTCCTCCAGTCCCCAAGGAGCACCCCTTTACGGATGGAAGAAATGGGGGATCTTCGCAGTGGTGGGTTCGGGCCAGAGGGGTCGGCGGGTTTGCCTGCACGTACGCCAGGTGCTCGCACAACGGGCCCAGGTGTTTGAGCCCCGTGGAGGCAGAGGGCTGCTTATTGCTGGATGATAGTGTCCTGCAGGGTTAAGGGACGGCGTGGGCACTCCCAGGGCGACAGAGGGCACCTGGCCTTTAGAGAATTCCCTGGAAAATTCCCCGCCCAGGCCCCTGGTCCACAAGTCTATCCTGCGCACAGTGTCTGTGCCAGGCTGGGAGTGCTTCTGGGCAGTGTTCCCCAGCGGAAATCGCGTGGTCCTCTAGGTGGCAGGGAGGGCTCCTGTGTCCACGGACAGGTGCCCAGGGACCGTGTGGAACTGCTGTGACCTCTAAAGGGTGGGTCTGGTGAGCCGAGGGAGGCGTGTGCTTGGGAGCCTGAGTGCGCATGCGCGGCCCAGGTGTTGGCCCGAAACGGGGCAGACTCGGCTAGGAGAAAAGCCATCTCCTGGGGGCCTCCCCATGTTCCTCCACTCCCCAAGGAGGACCCCTTTACGGATGGAAGAAAAGGGGGATCTTCGCAGTGGTGGGTTCGGGCCAGAGGGGTCCGCGGGTTTGCCTCCACGTACGCCAGGTGCCCGCACACCGGGCCCAGGTGTTTGAGCCCCGTGGAGGCAGAGGGCTGCTTATTGCTGGATGCAAGTGTCCTGCGGGGTCAAGGAAGGGCATGGGCACTCCCGGGCGACACAGGGCACGGGGCCCTGAGAGAGTTCCATGGAAAATCCCCCGCCCAGGCCCCCGGTATCCAAGTCTGTCCTTAGCACACTGTCTGTGCGGGGCTGAGAGTGCTGCTGGGCAGTGTGGCCTAGGGGAAATGGCGCGGTGCTCTGAGTGGCAGATGGGCTTCTGTTTCCACGGACAGGTGCGCAGGGACCCTCTGAAACTGCTGTGACCTCTCAAGGGCGGGTCACCTGACCCCTCCAGGGTGGGACAGGTGACCTCCCAAGGGTGGGTCTCGAGACCCCTCAAGGGTGGGGCACGTGACCCCGCAAGGGTGGGTCTCGAGACCCCTCAAGGGTGGGGCACGTGACCCTCCAGGGTGGGTCACGAGACCCCTCAGGGGTGGGTCACGTGACCCCTCAGGGTTGGGTCACGTGACCCGTCAGGGGTGGGTCACGAGACCCCTCAGGGGTGGGTCACGTGACCCCTCAGGGGTGGGTCACATGACACCTCAGGGGTGCGTCACGTGACCCCCCAGGGGTGCGTCACGTGACCCCTCAGGGGTGGGTCACATGACCCCTCAGGGGTGGGTCACGAGACCCCTCAGGGGTGGGTCATGTGACCCCTCAGGGGTGCGTCACGTGACCCCTCAGGGGTGGGTCACGTGACCCCTCAGGGGTGCGTCACGTGACCCCTCAGGTGTGGGTCAGGAGACTCCTCAGGGGTGGGTCACGTGACCCCTCAGGTGTGGGTCACCAGACCACTCAGGGGTGGGTCGCGTGACCCCTCAAGGGTGGGTCAGGAGACACCTCTAGTGTGGGTCCCGTGACCCGAGGGAGGCTTGTGGTAGGGAGCCTGAGTGCGCATGCACGGCCCACATATAGGCCAGAAAGGAGCCAGCCGCGGCTCGGAGAAAAGCCATCTCTTGGGGGCCTCCCCGTGTTCTTCCACTCCTGAAGCGTGACCCCTTTACGGATGGAAGAAAAGGGGGATCTTCGCAGTGGTGGGGTCGGGCCTGAGGTGTCTGTTTGTTTGCCTCCATGTAGGCCAGTTGCTGGCACACCGGGCCCAGGTGTCCCTGCCCCATGTGGCTAGAGGGCCGCTTATGGCAGGAATCAGGTCTCCTGCGGGGGTCAAGGGACGGCTTGGACACTCACCGGGCGAGAGAGGACGCCTGGTCATCAGACAGACCCCTGGAAAATCCCCCGCCCAGGCCCCCGTTCCCCAAGTCTTTCCTGCGCACACTGTTTCTGAGGAGCTGGGAGAGCTGCTGGGAAGTGTGGCCCATGGGAAATCGCGCGGTCCTCTGGGTGGCGGGGTGGGCTTCCGTTTCCAGACAGGTGCCTAGGGACCCTGTGCAAAAGGTCTGACAGCTCAAGCGTGGGTCAGGTGAGCCGAGGGAGGCGTGTGCTTGGGAGCCTGAGTGCGCATGCGCGGCCCACGAATAGGCCCGAAAGGAGCCAGCCGCGGCTCGGAGAAAAGCCATCTCCTGGGGGTCTCCCCATGTTCCTCCAGTCCCCAAGGAGCACCCCTTTACGGATGGAAGAAATGGGGGATCTTCGCAGTGGTGGGTTCGGGCCAGAGGGGTCGGCGGGTTTGCCTGCACGTACGCCAGGTGCTCGCACAACGGGCCCAGGTGTTTGAGCCCCGTGGAGGCAGAGGGCTGCTTATTGCTGGATGATAGTGTCCTGCAGGGTTAAGGGACGGCGTGGGCACTCCCAGGGCGACAGAGGGCACCTGGCCTTTAGAGAATTCCCTGGAAAATTCCCCGCCCAGGCCCCTGGTCCACAAGTCTATCCTGCGCACAGTGTCTGTGCCAGGCTGGGAGTGCTTCTGGGCAGTGTTCCCCAGCGGAAATCGCGTGGTCCTCTAGGTGGCAGGGAGGGCTCCTGTGTCCACGGACAGGTGCCCAGGGACCGTGTGGAACTGCTGTGACCTCTAAAGGGTGGGTCTGGTGAGCCGAGGGAGGCGTGTGCTTGGGAGCCTGAGTGCGCATGCGCGGCCCAGGTGTCGGCCCGAAACCAGGCAGACTCGGCTCGGAGAAAAGCCATCTCCTGGGGGCCTCCCCATGTTCCTCCACTCCCCAAGGAGGACCCCTTTACGGATGGAAGAAAAGGGGGATCTTCGCAGTGGTGGGTTCGGGCCAGAGGGGTCCGCGGGTTTGCCTCCACGTACGCCAGGTGCCCGCACACCGGGCCCAGGTGTTTGAGCCCCGTGGAGGCAGAGGGCTGCTTATTGCTGGATGCAAGTGTCCTGCGGGGTCAAGGAAGGGCATGGGCACTCCCGGGCGACACAGGGCACGGGGCCCTGAAGAGTTCCATGGAAAATCCCCCGCCCAGGCCCCCGGTATCCAAGTCTGTCCTTAGCACACTGTCTGTGCGGGGCTGAGAGTGCTGCTGGGCAGTGTGGCCTAGGGGAAATGGCGCGGTGCTCTGAGTGGCAGGGAGGGCTTCTGTTTCCACGGACAGGTGCGCAGGGACCCTCTGAAACTGCTGTGACCTCTCAAGGGCGGGTCACCTGACCCCTCCAGGGTGGGACAGGTGACCTCCCAAGGGTGGGTCTCGAGACCCCTCAAGGGTGGGGCACGTGACCCCGCAAGGGTGGGTCTCGAGACCCCTCAAGGGTGGGGCACGTGACCCTCCAGGGTGGGTCACGAGACCCCTCAGGGGTGGGTCACGTGACCCCTCAGGGTTGGGTCACGTGACCCGTCAGGGGTGGGTCACGAGACCCCTCAGGGGTGGGTCACGTGACCCCTCAGGGGTGGGTCACATGACACCTCAGGGGTGCGTCACGTGACCCCCCAGGGGTGCATCACGTGACCCCTCAGGGGTGGGTCACATGACCCCTCAGGGGTGGGTCACGAGACCCCTCAGGGGTGGGTCATGTGACCCCTCAGGGGTGCGTCACGTGACCCCTCAGGGGTGGGTCACGTGACCCCTCAGGGGTGCGTCACGTGACCCCTCAGGTGTGGGTCAGGAGACTCCTCAGGGGTGGGTCACGTGACCCCTCAGGTGTGGGTCACCAGACCACTCAGGGGTGGGTCGCGTGACCCCTCAAGGGTGGGTCAGGAGACACCTCTAGTGTGGGTCCCGTGACCCGAGGGAGGCTTGTGGTAGGGAGCCTGAGTGCGCATGCACGGCCCACATATAGGCCAGAAAGGAGCCAGCCGCGGCTCGGAGAAAAGCCATCTCTTGGGGGCCTCCCCGTGTTCTTCCACTCCTGAAGCGTGACCCCTTTACGGATGGAAGAAAAGGGGGATCTTCGCAGTGGTGGGGTCGGGCCTGAGGTGTCTGTTTGTTTGCCTCCATGTAGGCCAGTTGCTGGCACACCGGGCCCAGGTGTCCCTGCCCCATGTGGCTAGAGGGCCGCTTATGGCAGGAATCAGGTCTCCTGCGGGGGTCAAGGGACGGCTTGGACACTCACCGGGCGAGAGAGGACGCCTGGTCATCAGACAGCCCCCTGGAAAATCCCCCGCCCAGGCCCCCGTTCCCCAAGTCTTTCCTGCGCACACTGTGTCTGAGGAGCTGGGAGAGCTGCTGGGAAGTGTGGCCCATGGGAAATCGCGCGGTCCTCTGGGTGGCGGGGTGGGCTTCCGTTTCCAGACAGGTGCCTAGGGACCCTGTGCAAAAGGTCTGACAGCTCAAGGGTGGGTCAGGTGAGCCGAGGGAGGCGTGTGCTTGGGAGCCTGAGTGCGCATGCGCGGCCCACGAATAGGCCCGAAAGGAGCCAGCCGCGGCTCGGAGAAAAGCCATCTCCTGGGGGTCTCCCCATGTTCCTCCAGTCCCCAAGGAGCACCCCTTTACGGATGGAAGAAATGGGGGATCTTCGCAGTGGTGGGTTCGGGCCAGAGGGGTCGGCGGGTTTGCCTGCACGTACGCCAGGTGCTCGCACAACGGGCCCAGGTGTTTGAGCCCCGTGGAGGCAGAGGGCTGCTTATTGCTGGATGATAGTGTCCTGCAGGGTTAAGGGACGGCGTGGGCACTCCCAGGGCGACAGAGGGCACCTGGCCTTTAGAGAATTCCCTGGAAAATTCCCCGCCCAGGCCCCTGGTCCACAAGTCTATCCTGCGCACAGTGTCTGTGCCAGGCTGGGAGTGCTTCTGGGCAGTGTTCCCCAGCGGAAATCGCGTGGTCCTCTAGGTGGCAGGGAGGGCTCCTGTGTCCACGGACAGGTGCCCAGGGACCGTGTGGAACTGCTGTGACCTCTAAAGGGTGGGTCTGGTGAGCCGAGGGAGGCGTGTGCTTGGGAGCCTGAGTGCGCATGCGCGGCCCAGGTGTTGGCCCGAAACCAGGCAGACTCGGCTCGGAGAAAAGCCATCTCCTGGGGGCCTCCCCATGTTCCTCCACTCCCCAAGGAGGACCCCTTTACGGATGGAAGAAAAGGGGGATCTTCGCAGTGGTGGGTTCGGGCCAGAGGGGTCCGCGGGTTTGCCTCCACGTACGCCAGGTGCCCTCACACCGGGCCCAGGTGTTTGAGCCCCGTGGAGGCAGAGGGCTGCTTATTGCTGGATGCAAGTGTCCTGCGGGGTCAAGGAAGGGCATGGGCACTCCCGGGCGACACAGGGCACGGGGCCCTGAAGAGTTCCATGGAAAATCCCCCGCCCAGGCCCCCGGTATCCAAGTCTGTCCTTAGCACACTGTCTGTGCGGGGCTGAGAGTGCTGCTGGGCAGTGTGGCCTAGGGGAAATGGCGCGGTGCTCTGAGTGGCAGGGAGGGCTTCTGTTTCCACGGACAGGTGCGCAGGGACCCTCTGAAACTGCTGTGACCTCTCAAGGGCGGGTCACCTGACCCCTCCAGGGTGGGACAGGTGACCTCCCAAGGGTGGGTCTCGAGACCCCTCAAGGGTGGGGCACGTGACCCCGCAAGGGTGGGTCTCGAGACCCCTCAAGGGTGGGGCACGTGACCCTCCAGGGTGGGTCACGAGACCCCTCAGGGGTGGGTCACGTGACCCCTCAGGGTTGGGTCACGTGACCCGTCAGGGGTGGGTCACGAGACCCCTCAGGGGTGGGTCACGTGACCCCTCAGGGGTGGGTCACATGACACCTCAGGGGTGCGTCACGTGACCCCCCAGGGGTGCGTCACGTGACCCCTCAGGGGTGGGTCACATGACCCCTCAGGGGTGGGTCACGAGACCCCTCAGGGGTGGGTCATGTGACCCCTCAGGGGTGCGTCACGTGACCCCTCAGGGGTGGGTCACGTGACCCCTCAGGGGTGCGTCACGTGACCCCTCAGGGGTGGGTCACATGACCCCTCACGAGTGGGTCACGAGACCCCTCAGGGGTGGGTCACGTGACCCCTCAGGGTTGGGTCACGTGACCCCTCAGGGTTGGGTCACGTGACCCCTCAGGGGTGGGTCACGTGACCCCTCAGGGGTGGGTCACGAGACCACTCAGGGGTGGGTCGCGTGACCCCTCAAGGGTGGGTCGCGTGACCCCTCTAGTGTGGTTCCCGTGACCCGAGGGAAGCTTGTGGTAGGGAGCCTGAGTGCGCATGCACGGCCCACATATAGGCCAGAAAGGAGCCAGCCGCGGCTCGGAGAAAAGCCATCTCCTGGGGGCCTCCCCGTGTTCTTCCACTCCTGAAGCGTGACCCCTTTACGGATGGAAGAAAAGGGGGATCTTCGCAGTGGTGGGGTCGGGCCTGAGGTGTCTGTTTGTTTGCCTCCATGTAGGCCAGTTGCTGGCACACCGGGCCCAGGTGTCCCTGCCCCATGTGGCTAGAGGGCCGCTTATGGCAGGAATCAGGTCTCCTGCGGGGGTCAAGGGACGGCTTGGACACTCACCGGGCGAGAGAGGACGCCTGGTCATCAGACAGCCCCCTGGAAAATCCCCCGCCCAGGCCCCCGTTCCCCAAGTCTTTCCTGCGCACACTGTGTCTGAGGAGCTGGGAGAGCTGCTGGGAAGTGTGGCCCATGGGAAATCGCGCGGTCCTCTGGGTGGCGGGGTGGGCTTCCGTTTCCATACAGGTGCCTAGGGACCCTGTGCAAATGGTCTGACAGCTCAAGGGTGGGTCAGGTGAGCCGAGGGAGTCGTGTGCTTGGGAGCCTGAGTGCGCATGCGCGGCCCACGAATAGGCCCGAAAGGAGCCAGCCGCGCCTCGGAGAAAAGCCATCTCCTGGGGGTCTCCCCATGTTCCTCCAGTCCCCAAGGAGCACCCCTTTACGGATGGAAGAAATGGGGGATCTTCGCAGTGGTGGGTTCGGGCCAGAGGGGTCGGCGGGTTTGCCTGCACGTACGCCAGGTGCTCGCACAACGGGCCCAGGTGTTTGAGCCCCGTGGAGGCAGAGGGCTGCTTATTGCTGGATGATAGTGTCCTGCAGGGTTAAGGGACGGCGTGGGCACTCCCAGGGCGACAGAGGGCACCTGGCCTTTAGAGAATTCCCTGGAAAATTCCCCGCCCAGGCCCCTGGTCCACAAGTCTATCCTGCGCACAGTGTCTGTGCCAGGCTGGGAGTGCTTCTGGGCAGTGTTCCCCAGCGGAAATCGCGTGGTCCTCTAGGTGGCAGGGAGGGCTCCTGTGTCCACGGACAGGTGCCCAGGGACCGTGTGGAACTGCTGTGACCTCTAAAGGGTGGGTCTGGTGAGCCGAGGGAGGCGTGTGCTTGGGAGCCTGAGTGCGCATGCGCGGCCCAGGTGTTGGCCCGAAACCAGGCAGACTCGGCTCGGAGAAAAGCCATCTCCTGGGGGCCTCCCCATGTTCCTCCACTCCCCAAGGAGGACCCCTTTACGGATGGAAGAAAAGGGGGATCTTCGCAGTGGTGGGTTCGGGCCAGAGGGGTCCGCGGGTTTGCCTCCACGTACGCCAGGTGCCCGCACACCGGGCCCAGGTGTTTGAGCCCCGTGGAGGCAGAGGGCTGCTTATTGCTGGATGCAAGTGTCCTGCGGGGTCAAGGAAGGGCATGGGCACTACCGGGCGACACAGGGCACGGGGTCCTGAGAGAGTTCCATGGAAAATCCCCCGCCCAGGCCCCCGGTATCCAAGTCTGTCCTTAGCACACTGTCTGTGCGGGGCTGAGAGTGCTGCTGGGCAGTGTGGCCTAGGGGAAATGGCGCGGTGCTCTGAGTGGCAGGGAGGGCTTCTGTTTCCACGGACAGGTGCGCAGGGACCCTCTGAAACTGCTGTGACCTCTCAAGGGTGGGTCACCTGACCCCTCCAGGGTGGGACAGGTGACCTCCCAAGGGTGGGTCTCGAGACCCCTAAGGGTGGGGCACGTGACCCCGCAAGGGTGGGTCTCGAGACCCCTCAAGGGTGGGGCACGTGACCCTCCAGGGTGGGTCACGAGACCCCTCAGGGGTGGGTCACGTGACCCCTCAGGGTTGGGTCACGTGACCCGTCAGGGGTGGGTCACGAGACCCCTCAGGGGTGGGTCACGTGACCCCTCAGGCGTGGGTCACATGACACCTCAGGGGTGCGTCACGTGACCCCCCAGGGGTGCGTCACGTGACCCCTCAGGGGTGGGTCACATGACCCCTCAGGGGTGGGTCACGAGACCCCTCAGGGGTGGGTCATGTGACCCCTCAGGGGTGCGTCACGTGACCCCTCAGGGGTGGGTCACGTGACCCCTCAGGGGTGGGTCAGGAGACTCCTCAGGGGTGGGTCACGTGACCCCTCAGGTGTGGGTCACCAGACCACTCAGGTGTGGGTCGCGTGACCCCTCAAGGGTGGGTCAGGAGACACCTCTAGTGTGGGTCCCGTGACCCGAGGGAGGCTTGTGGTAGGGAGCCTGAGTGCGCATGCACGGCCCACATATAGGCCAGAAAGGAGCCAGCCGCGGCTCGGAGAAAAGCCATCTCCTGGGGGCCTCCCCGTGTTCTTCCACTCCTGAAGCGTGACCCCTTTACCGATGGAAGAAAAGGGGGATCTTCGCAGTGGTGGGGTCGGGCCTGAGGTGTCTGTTTGTTTGCCTCCATGTAGGCCAGTTGCTGGCACACCGGGCCCAGGTGTCCCTGCCCCATGTGGCTAGAGGGCCGCTTATGGCAGGAATCAGGTCTCCTGCGGGGGTCAAGGGACGGCTTGGACACTCACCGGGCGAGAGAGGACGCCTGGTCATCAGACAGCCCCCTGGAAAATCCCCCGCCCAGGCCCCCGTTCCCAAAGTCTTTCCTGCGCACACTGTGTCTGAGGAGCTGGGAGAGCTGCTGGGAAGTGTGGCCCATGGGAAATCGCGCGGTCCTCTGGGTGGCGGGGTGGGCTTCCGTTTCCAGACAGGTGCCTAGGGACCTTGTGCAAAAGGTCTGACAGCTCAAGCGTGGGTCAGGTGAGCCGAGGGAGGCGTGTGCTTGGGAGCCTGAGTGCGCATGCGCGGCCCACGAATAGGCCCGAAAGGAGCCAGCCGCGGCTCGGAGAAAAGCCATCTCCTGGGGGTCTCCCCATGTTCCTCCAGTCCCCAAGGAGCACCCCTTTACGGATGGAAGAAATGGGGGATCTTCGCAGTGGTGGGTTCGGGCCAGAGGGGTCGGCGGGTTTGCCTGCACGTACGCCAGGTGCTCGCACAACGGGCCCAGGTGTTTGAGCCCCGTGGAGGCAGAGGGCTGCTTATTGCTGGATGATAGTGTCCTGCAGGGTTAAGGGACGGCGTGGGCACTCCCAGGGCGACAGAGGGCACCTGGCCTTTAGAGAATTCCCTGGAAAATTCCCCGCCCAGGCCCCTGGTCCACAAGTCTATCCTGCGCACAGTGTCTGTGCCAGGCTGGGAGTGCTTCTGGGCAGTGTTCCCCAGCGGAAATCGCGTGGTCCTCTAGGTGGCAGGGAGGGCTCCTGTGTCCACGGACAGGTGCCCAGGGACCGTGTGGAACTGCTGTGACCTCTAAAGGGTGGGTCTGGTGAGCCGAGGGAGGCGTGTGCTTGGGAGCCTGAGTGCGCATGCGCGGCCCAGGTGTTGGCCCGAAACGGGGCAGACTCGGCTCGGAGAAAAGCCATCTCCTGGGGGCCTCCCCATGTTCCTCCACGCCCCAAGGAGGACCCCTTTACGGATGGAAGAAAAGGGGGATCTTCGCAGTGGTGGGTTCGGGCCAGAGGGGTCCGCGGGTTTGCCTCCACGTACGCCAGGTGCCCGCACACCGGGCCCAGGTGTTTGAGCCCCGTGGAGGCAGAGGGCTGCTTATTGCTGGATGCAAGTGTCCTGCGGGGTCAAGGAAGGGCATGGGCACTCCCGGGCGACACAGGGCACGGGGCCCTGAGAGAGTTCCATGGAAAATCCCCCGCCCAGGCCCCCGGTATCCAAGTCTGTCCTTAGCACACTGTCTGTGCGGGGCTGAGAGTGCTGCTGGGCAGTGTGGCCTAGGGGAAATGGCGCGGTGCTCTGAGTGGCAGATGGGCTTCTGTTTCCACGGACAGGTGCGCAGGGACCCTCTGAAACTGCTGTGACCTCTCAAGGGCGGGTCACCTGACCCCTCCAGGGTGGGACAGGTGACCTCCCAAGGGTGGGTCTCGAGACCCCTCAAGGGTGGGGCACGTGACCCCGCAAGGGTGGGTCTCGAGACCCCTCAAGGGTGGGGCACGTGACCCTCCAGGGTGGGTCACGAGACCCCTCAGGGGTGGGTCACGTGACCCCTCAGGGTTGGGTCACGTGACCCGTCAGGGGTGGGTCACGAGACCCCTCAGGGGTGGGTCACGTGACCCCTCAGGGGTGGGTCACATGACACCTCAGGGGTGCGTCACGTGACCCCCCAGGGGTGCGTCACGTGACCCCTCAGGGGTGGGTCACATGACCCCTCAGGGGTGGGTCACGAGACCCCTCAGGGGTGGGTCATGTGACCCCTCAGGGGTGCGTCACGTGACCCCTCAGGGGTGGGTCACGTGACCCCTCAGGGGTGCGTCACGTGACCCCTCAGGTGTGGGTCAGGAGACTCCTCAGGGGTGGGTCACGTGACCCCTCAGGTGTGGGTCACCAGACCACTCAGGGGTGGGTCGCGTGACCCCTCAAGGGTGGGTCAGGAGACACCTCTAGTGTGGGTCCCGTGACCCGAGGGAGGCTTGTGGTAGGGAGCCTGAGTGCGCATGCACGGCCCACATATAGGCCAGAAAGGAGCCAGCCGCGGCTCGGAGAAAAGCCATCTCTTGGGGGCCTCCCCGTGTTCTTCCACTCCTGAAGCGTGACCCCTTTACGGATGGAAGAAAAGGGGGATCTTCGCAGTGGTGGGGTCGGGCCTGAGGTGTCTGTTTGTTTGCCTCCATGTAGGCCAGTTGCTGGCACACCGGGCCCAGGTGTCCCTGCCCCATGTGGCTAGAGGGCCGCTTATGGCAGGAATCAGGTCTCCTGCGGGGGTCAAGGGACGGCTTGGACACTCACCGGGCGAGAGAGGACGCCTGGTCATCAGACAGCCCCCTGGAAAATCCCCCGCCCAGGCCCCCGTTCCCCAAGTCTTTCCTGCGCACACTGTGTCTGAGGAGCTGGGAGAGCTGCTGGGAAGTGTGGCCCATGGGAAATCGCGCGGTCCTCTGGGTGGCGGGGTGGGCTTCCGTTTCCAGACAGGTGCCTAGGGACCCTGTGCAAAAGGTCTGACAGCTCAAGCGTGGGTCAGGTGAGCCGAGGGAGGCGTGTGCTTGGGAGCCTGAGTGCGCATGCGCGGCCCACGAATAGGCCCGAAAGGAGCCAGCCGCGGCTCGGAGAAAAGCCATCTCCTGGGGGTCTCCCCATGTTCCTCCAGTCCCCAAGGAGCACCCCTTTACGGATGGAAGAAATGGGGGATCTTCGCAGTGGTGGGTTCGGGCCAGAGGGGTCGGCGGGTTTGCCTGCACGTACGCCAGGTGCTCGCACAACGGGCCCAGGTGTTTGAGCCCCGTGGAGGCAGAGGGCTGCTTATTGCTGGATGATAGTGTCCTGCAGGGTTAAGGGACGGCGTGGGCACTCCCAGGGCGACAGAGGGCACCTGGCCTTTAGAGAATTCCCTGGAAAATTCCCCGCCCAGGCCCCTGGTCCACAAGTCTATCCTGCGCACAGTGTCTGTGCCAGGCTGGGAGTGCTTCTGGGCAGTGTTCCCCAGCGGAAATCGCGTGGTCCTCTAGGTGGCAGGGAGGGCTCCTGTGTCCACGGACAGGTGCCCAGGGACCGTGTGGAACTGCTGTGACCTCTAAAGGGTGGGTCTGGTGAGCCGAGGGAGGCGTGTGCTTGGGAGCCTGAGTGCGCATGCGCGGCCCAGGTGTTGGCCCGAAACCAGGCAGACTCGGCTCGGAGAAAAGCCATCTCCTGGGGGCCTCCCCATGTTCCTCCACTCCCCAAGGAGGACCCCTTTACGGATGGAAGAAAAGGGGGATCTTCGCAGTGGTGGGTTCGGGCCAGAGGGGTCCGCGGGTTTGCCTCCACGTACGCCAGGTGCCCGCACACCGGGCCCAGGTGTTTGAGCCCCGTGGAGGCAGAGGGCTGCTTATTGCTGGATGCAAGTGTCCTGCGGGGTCAAGGAAGGGCATGGGCACTCCCGGGCGACACAGGGCACGGGGCCCTGAAGAGTTCCATGGAAAATCCCCCGCCCAGGCCCCCGGTATCCAAGTCTGTCCTTAGCACACTGTCTGTGCGGGGCTGAGAGTGCTGCTGGGCAGTGTGGCCTAGGGGAAATGGCGCGGTGCTCTGAGTGGCAGGGAGGGCTTCTGTTTCCACGGACAGGTGCGCAGGGACCCTCTGAAACTGCTGTGACCTCTCAAGGGCGGGTCACCTGACCCCTCCAGGGTGGGACAGGTGACCTCCCAAGGGTGGGTCTCGAGACCCCTCAAGGGTGGGGCACGTGACCCCGCAAGGGTGGGTCTCGAGACCCCTCAAGGGTGGGGCACGTGACCCTCCAGGGTGGGTCACGAGACCCCTCAGGGGTGGGTCACGTGACCCCTCAGGGTTGGGTCACGTGACCCGTCAGGGGTGGGTCACGAGACCCCTCAGGGGTGGGTCACGTGACCCCTCAGGGGTGGGTCACATGACCCCTCAGGGGTGCGTCACGAGACCCCTCAGGGGTGCGTCATGTGACCCCTCAGGGGTGCGTCACGTGACCCCTCAGGGGTGGGTCACGTGACCCCTCAGGGGTGCGTCACGTGACCCCTCAGGTGTGGGTCAGGAGACTCCTCAGGGGTGGGTCACGTGACCCCTCAGGTGTGGGTCACCAGACCACTCAGGGGTGGGTCGCGTGACCCCTCAAGGGTGGGTCAGGAGACACCTCTAGTGTGGGTCCCGTGACCCGAGGGAGGCTTGTGGTAGGGAGCCTGAGTGCGCATGCACGGCCCACATATAGGCCAGAAAGGAGCCAGCCGCGGCTTGGAGAAAAGCCATCTCTTGGGGGCCTCCCCGTGTTCTTCCACTCCTGAAGCGTGACCCCTTTACGGATGGAAGAAAAGGGGGATCTTCGCAGTGGTGGGGTCGGGCCTGAGGTGTCTGTTTGTTTGCCTCCATGTAGGCCAGTTGCTGGCACACCGGGCCCAGGTGTCCCTGCCCCATGTGGCTAGAGGGCCGCTTATGGCAGGAATCAGGTCTCCTGCGGGGGTCAAGGGACGGCTTGGACACTCACCGGGCGAGAGAGGACGCCTGGTCATCAGACAGCCCCCTGGAAAATCCCCCGCCCAGGCCCCCGTTCCCCAAGTCTTTCCTGCGCACACTGTGTCTGAGGAGCTGGGAGAGCTGCTGGGAAGTGTGGCCCATGGGAAATCGCGCGGTCCTCTGGGTGGCGGGGTGGGCTTCCGTTTCCAGACAGGTGCCTAGGGACCCTGTGCAAAAGGTCTGACAGCTCAAGCGTGGGTCAGGTGAGCCGAGGGAGGCGTGTGCTTGGGAGCCTGAGTGCGCATGCGCGGCCCACGAATAGGCCCGAAAGTAGCCAGGCGCGGCTCGGAGAAAAGCCATCTCCTGGGGGTCTCCCCATGTTCCTCCAGTCCCCAAGGAGCACCCCTTTACGGATGGAAGAAATGGGGGATCTTCGCAGTGGTGGGTTCGGGCCAGAGGGGTCGGCGGGTTTGCCTGCACGTACGCCAGGTGCTCGCACAACGGGCCCAGGTGTTTGAGCCCCGTGGAGGCAGAGGGCTGCTTATTGCTGGATGATAGTGTCCTGCAGGGTTAAGGGACGGCGTGGGCACTCCCAGGGCGACAGAGGGCACCTGGCCTTTAGAGAATTCCCTGGAAAATTCCCCGCCCAGGCCCCTGGTCCACAAGTCTATCCTGCGCACAGTGTCTGTGCCAGGCTGGGAGTGCTTCTGGGCAGTGTTCCCCAGCGGAAATCGCGTGGTCCTCTAGGTGGCAGGGAGGGCTCCTGTGTCCACGGACAGGTGCCCAGGGACCGTGTGGAACTGCTGTGACCTCTAAAGGGTGGGTCTGGTGAGCCGAGGGAGGCGTGTGCTTGGGAGCCTGAGTGCGCATGCGCGGCCCAGGTGTTGGCCAGAAACCAGGCAGACTCGGCTCGGAGAAAAGCCATCTCCTGGGGGCCTCCCCATGTTCCTCCACTCCCCAAGGAGGACCCCTTTACGGATGGAAGAAAAGGGGGATCTTCGCAGTGGTGGGTTCGGGCCAGAGGGGTCCGCGGGTTTGCCTCCACGTACGCCAGGTGCCCGCACACCGGGCCCAGGTGTTTGAGCCCCGTGGAGGCAGAGGGCTGCTTATTGCTGGATGCAAGTGTCCTGCGGGGTCAAGGAAGGGCATGGGCACTCCCGGGCGACACAGGGCACGGGGCCCTGAAGAGTTCCATGGAAAATCCCCCGCCCAGGCCCCCGGTATCCAAGTCTGTCCTTAGCACACTGTCTGTGCGGGGCTGAGAGTGCTGCTGGGCAGTGTGGCCTAGGGGAAATGGCGCGGTGCTCTGAGTGGCAGGGAGGGCTTCTGTTTCCACGGACAGGTGCGCAGGGACCCTCTGAAACTGCTGTGACCTCTCAAGGGCGGGTCACCTGACCCCTCCAGGGTGGGACAGGTGACCTCCCAAGGGTGGGTCTCGAGACCCCTCAAGGGTGGGGCACGTGACTCCGCAAGGGTGGGTCTCGAGACCCCTCAAGGGTGGGGCACGTGACCCTCCAGGGTGGGTCACGAGACCCCTCAGGGGTGGGTCACGTGACCCCTCAGGGTTGGGTCACGTGACCCGTCAGGGGTGGGTCACGAGACCCCTCAGGGGTGGGTCACGTGACCCCTCAGGGGTGGGTCACATGACCCCTCAGGGGTGCGTCACGAGACCCCTCAGGGGTGGGTCATGTGACCCCTCAGGGGTGCGTCACGTGACCCCTCAGGGGTGCGTCACGTGACCCCTCAGGGGTGCGTCACGTGACCCCTCAGGTGTGGGTCAGGAGACTCCTCAGGGGTGGGTCACGTGACCCCTCAGGTGTGGGTCACCAGACCACTCAGGGGTGGGTCGCGTGACCCCTCAAGGGTGGGTCAGGAGACACCTCTAGTGTGGGTCCCGTGACCCGAGGGAGGCTTGTGGTAGGGAGCCTGAGTGCGCATGCACGGCCCACATATAGGCCAGAAAGGAGCCAGCCGCGGCTCGGAGAAAAGCCATCTCTTGGGGGCCTCCCCGTGTTCTTCCACTCCTGAAGCGTGACCCCTTTACGGATGGAAGAAAAGGGGGATCTTCGCAGTGGTGGGGTCGGGCCTGAGGTGTCTGTTTGTTTGCCTCCATGTAGGCCAGTTGCTGGCACACCGGGCCCAGGTGTCCCTGCCCCATGTGGCTAGAGGGCCGCTTATGGCAGGAATCAGGTCTCCTGCGGGGGTCAAGGGACGGCTTGGACACTCACCGGGCGAGAGAGGACGCCTGGTCATCAGACAGCCCCCTGGAAAATCCCCCGCCCAGGCCCCCGTTCCCAAAGTCTTTCCTGCGCACACTGTGTCTGAGGAGCTGGGAGAGCTGCTGGGAAGTGTGGCCCATGGGAAATCGCGCGGTCCTCTGGGTGGCGGGGTGGGCTTCCGTTTCCAGACAGGTGCCTAGGGACCCTGTGCAAAAGGTCTGACAGCTCAAGCGTGGGTCAGGTGAGCCGAGGGAGGCGTGTGCTTGGGAGCCTGAGTGCGCATGCGCGGCCCACGAATAGGCCCGAAAGGAGCCAGCCGCGGCTCGGAGAAAAGCCATCTCCTGGGGGTCTCCCCATGTTCCTCCAGTCCCCAAGGAGCACCCCTTTACGGATGGAAGAAATGGGGGATCTTCGCAGTGGTGGGTTCGGGCCAGAGGGGTCGGCGGGTTTGCCTGCACGTACGCCAGGTGCTCGCACAACGGGCCCAGGTGTTTGAGCCCCGTGGAGGCAGAGGGCTGCTTATTGCTGGATGATAGTGTCCTGCAGGGTTAAGGGACGGCGTGGGCACTCCCAGGGCGACAGAGGGCACCTGGCCTTTAGAGAATTCCCTGGAAAATTCCCCGCCCAGGCCCCTGGTCCACAAGTCTATCCTGCGCACAGTGTCTGTGCCAGGCTGGGAGTGCTTCTGGGCAGTGTTCCCCAGCGGAAATCGCGTGGTCCTCTAGGTGGCAGGGAGGGCTCCTGTGTCCACGGACAGGTGCCCAGGGACCGTGTGGAACTGCTGTGACCTCTAAAGGGTGGGTCTGGTGAGCCGAGGGAGGCGTGTGCTTGGGAGCCTGAGTGCGCATGCGCGGCCCAGGTGTTGGCCCGAAACCAGGCAGACTCGGCTCGGAGAAAAGCCATCTCCTGGGGGCCTCCCCATGTTCCTCCACTCCCCAAGGAGGACCCCTTTACGGATGGAAGAAAAGGGGGATCTTCGCAGTGGTGGGTTCGGGCCAGAGGGGTCCGCGGGTTTGCCTCCACGTACGCCAGGTGCCCTCACACCGGGCCCAGGTGTTTGAGCCCCGTGGAGGCAGAGGGCTGCTTATTGCTGGATGCAAGTGTCCTGCGGGGTCAAGGAAGGGCATGGGCACTCCCGGGCGACACAGGGCACGGGGCCCTGAAGAGTTCCATGGAAAATCCCCCGCCCAGGCCCCCGGTATCCAAGTCTGTCCTTAGCACACTGTCTGTGCGGGGCTGAGAGTGCTGCTGGGCAGTGTGGCCTAGGGGAAATGGCGCGGTGCTCTGAGTGGCAGGGAGGGCTTCTGTTTCCACGGACAGGTGCGCAGGGACCCTCTGAAACTGCTGTGACCTCTCAAGGGCGGGTCACCTGACCCCTCCAGGGTGGGACAGGTGACCTCCCAAGGGTGGGTCTCGAGACCCCTCAAGGGTGGGGCACGTGACCCCGCAAGGGTGGGTCTCGAGACCCCTCAAGGGTGGGGCACGTGACCCTCCAGGGTGGGTCACGAGACCCCTCAGGGGTGGGTCACGTGACCCCTCAGGGTTGGGTCACGTGACCCGTCAGGGGTGGGTCACGAGACCCCTCAGGGGTGGGTCACGTGACCCCTCAGGGGTGGGTCACATGACACCTCAGGGGTGCGTCACGTGACCCCCCAGGGGTGCGTCACGTGACCCCTCAGGGGTGGGTCACATGACCCCTCAGGGGTGGGTCACGAGACCCCTCAGGGGTGGGTCATGTGACCCCTCAGGGGTGCGTCACGTGACCCCTCAGGGGTGGGTCACGTGACCCCTCAGGGGTGCGTCACGTGACCCCTCAGGTGTGGGTCAGGAGACTCCTCAGGGGTGGGTCACGTGACCCCTCAGGTGTGGGTCACCAGACCACTCAGGGGTGGGTCGCGTGACCCCTCAAGGGTGGGTCAGGAGACACCTCTAGTGTGGGTCCCGTGACCCGAGGGAGGCTTG
This sequence comes from Desmodus rotundus, assembly GCF_022682495.2. Classification (NCBI taxonomy): domain Eukaryota; kingdom Metazoa; phylum Chordata; class Mammalia; order Chiroptera; family Phyllostomidae; genus Desmodus; species Desmodus rotundus. The sequence goes on along the minus strand of NW_026527695.1, from coordinate 110,313 downwards.
TGGTAGGGAGCCTGAGTGCGCATGCACGGCCCACATATAGGCCAGAAAGGAGCCAGCCGCGGCTCGGAGAAAAGCCATCTCTTGGGGGCCTCCCCGTGTTCTTCCACTCCTGAAGCGTGACCCCTTTACGGATGGAAGAAAAGGGGGATCTTCGCAGTGGTGGGGTCGGGCCTGAGGTGTCTGTTTGTTTGCCTCCATGTAGGCCAGTTGCTGGCACACCGGGCCCAGGTGTCCCTGCCCCATGTGGCTAGAGGGCCGCTTATGGCAGGAATCAGGTCTCCTGCGGGGGTCAAGGGACGGCTTGGACACTCACCGGGCGAGAGAGGACGCCTGGTCATCAGACAGCCCCCTGGAAAATCCCCCGCCCAGGCCCCCGTTCCCCAAGTCTTTCCTGCGCACACTGTGTCTGAGGAGCTGGGAGAGCTGCTGGGAAGTGTGGCCCATGGGAAATCGCGCGGTCCTCTGGGTGGCGGGGTGGGCTTCCGTTTCCAGACAGGTGCCTAGGGACCCTGTGCAAAAGGTCTGACAGCTCAAGCGTGGGTCAGGTGAGCCGAGGGAGGCGTGTGCTTGGGAGCCTGAGTGCGCATGCGCGGCCCACGAATAGGCCCGAAAGGAGCCAGCCGCGGCTCGGAGAAAAGCCATCTCCTGGGGGTCTCCCCATGTTCCTCCAGTCCCCAAGGAGCACCCCTTTACGGATGGAAGAAATGGGGGATCTTCGCAGTGGTGGGTTCGGGCCAGAGGGGTCGGCGGGTTTGCCTGCACGTACGCCAGGTGCTCGCACAACGGGCCCAGGTGTTTGAGCCCCGTGGAGGCAGAGGGCTGCTTATTGCTGGATGATAGTGTCCTGCAGGGTTAAGGGACGGCGTGGGCACTCCCAGGGCGACAGAGGGCACCTGGCCTTTAGAGAATTCCCTGGAAAATTCCCCGCCCAGGCCCCTGGTCCACAAGTCTATCCTGCGCACAGTGTCTGTGCCAGGCTGGGAGTGCTTCTGGGCAGTGTTCCCCAGCGGAAATCGCGTGGTCCTCTAGGTGGCAGGGAGGGCTCCTGTGTCCACGGACAGGTGCCCAGGGACCGTGTGGAACTGCTGTGACCTCTAAAGGGTGGGTCTGGTGAGCCGAGGGAGGCGTGTGCTTGGGAGCCTGAGTGCGCATGCGCGGCCCAGGTGTTGGCCCGAAACGGGGCAGACTCGGCTCGGAGAAAAGCCATCTCCTGGGGGCCTCCCCATGTTCCTCCACTCCCCAAGGAGGACCCCTTTACGGATGGAAGAAAAGGGGGATCTTCGCAGTGGTGGGTTCGGGCCAGAGGGGTCCGCGGGTTTGCCTCCACGTACGCCAGGTGCCCGCACACCGGGCCCAGGTGTTTGAGCCCCGTGGAGGCAGAGGGCTGCTTATTGCTGGATGCAAGTGTCCTGCGGGGTCAAGGAAGGGCATGGGCACTCCCGGGCGACACAGGGCACGGGGCCCTGAGAGAGTTCCATGGAAAATCCCCCGCCCAGGCCCCCGGTATCCAAGTCTGTCCTTAGCACACTGTCTGTGCGGGGCTGAGAGTGCTGCTGGGCAGTGTGGCCTAGGGGAAATGGCGCGGTGCTCTGAGTGGCAGGGAGGGCTTCTGTTTCCACGGACAGGTGCGCAGGGACCCTCTGAAACTGCTGTGACCTCTCAAGGGCGGGTCACCTGACCCCTCCAGGGTGGGACAGGTGACCTCCCAAGGGTGGGTCTCGAGACCCCTCAAGGGTGGGGCACGTGACCCCGCAAGGGTGGGTCTCGAGACCCCTCAAGGGTGGGGCACGTGACCCTCCAGGGTGGGTCACGAGACCCCTCAGGGGTGGGTCACGTGACCCCTCAGGGTTGGGTCACGTGACCCGTCAGGGGTGGGTCACGAGACCCCTCAGGGGTGGGTCACGTGACCCCTCAGGGGTGGGTCACATGACACCTCAGGGGTGCGTCACGTGACCCCCCAGGGGTGCGTCACGTGACCCCTCAGGGGTGGGTCACATGACCCCTCAGGGGTGGGTCACGAGACCCCTCAGGGGTGGGTCATGTGACCCCTCAGGGGTGCGTCACGTGACCCCTCAGGGGTGGGTCACGTGACCCCTCAGGGGTGCATCACGTGACCCCTCAGGTGTGGGTCAGGAGACTCCTCAGGGGTGGGTCACGTGACCCCTCAGGTGTGGGTCACCAGACCACTCAGGGGTGGGTCGCGTGACCCCTCAAGGGTGGGTCAGGAGACACCTCTAGTGTGGGTCCCGTGACCCGAGGGAGGCTTGTGGTAGGGAGCCTGAGTGCGCATGCACGGCCCACATATAGGCCAGAAAGGAGCCAGCCGCGGCTCGGAGAAAAGCCATCTCTTGGGGGCCTCCCCGTGTTCTTCCACTCCTGAAGCGTGACCCCTTTACGGATGGAAGAAAAGGGGGATCTTCGCAGTGGTGGGGTCGGGCCTGAGGTGTCTGTTTGTTTGCCTCCATGTAGGCCAGTTGCTGGCACACCGGGCCCAGGTGTCCCTGCCCCATGTGGCTAGAGGGCCGCTTATGGCAGGAATCAGGTCTCCTGCGGGGGTCAAGGGACGGCTTGGACACTCACCGGGCGAGAGAGGACGCCTGGTCATCAGACAGCCCCCTGGAAAATCCCCCGCCCAGGCCCCCGTTCCCCAAGTCTTTCCTGCGCACACTGTGTCTGAGGAGCTGGGAGAGCTGCTGGGAAGTGTGGCCCATGGGAAATCGCGCGGTCCTCTGGGTGGCGGGGTGGGCTTCCGTTTCCAGACAGGTGCCTAGGGACCCTGTGCAAAAGGTCTGAAAGCTCAAGCGTGGGTCAGGTGAGCCGAGGGAGGCGTGTGCTTGGGAGCCTGAGTGCGCATGCGCGGCCCACGAATAGGCCCGAAAGGAGCCAGCCGCGGCTCGGAGAAAAGCCATCTCCTGGGGGTCTCCCCATGTTCCTCCAGTCCCCAAGGAGCACCCCTTTACGGATGGAAGAAATGGGGGATCTTCGCAGTGGTGGGTTCGGGCCAGAGGGGTCGGCGGGTTTGCCTGCACGTACGCCAGGTGCTCGCACAACGGGCCCAGGTGTTTGAGCCCCGTGGAGGCAGAGGGCTGCTTATTGCTGGATGATAGTGTCCTGCAGGGTTAAGGGACGGCGTGGGCACTCCCAGGGCGACAGAGGGCACCTGGCCTTTAGAGAATTCCCTGGAAAATTCCCCGCCCAGGCCCCTGGTCCACAAGTCTATCCTGCGCACAGTGTCTGTGCCAGGCTGGGAGTGCTTCTGGGCAGTGTTCCCCAGCGGAAATCGCGTGGTCCTCTAGGTGGCAGGGAGGGCTCCTGTGTCCACGGACAGGTGCCCAGGGACCGTGTGGAACTGCTGTGACCTCTAAAGGGTGGGTCTGGTGAGCCGAGGGAGGCGTGTGCTTGGGAGCCTGAGTGCGCATGCGCGGCCCAGGTGTTGGCCCGAAACGGGGCAGACTCGGCTCGGAGAAAAGCCATCTCCTGGGGGCCTCCCCATGTTCCTCCACTCCCCAAGGAGGACCCCTTTACGGATGGAAGAAAAGGGGGATCTTCGCAGTGGTGGGTTCGGGCCAGAGGGGTCCGCGGGTTTGCCTCCACGTACGCCAGGTGCCCGCACACCGGGCCCAGGTGTTTGAGCCCCGTGGAGGCAGAGGGCTGCTTATTGCTGGATGCAAGTGTCCTGCGGGGTCAAGGAAGGGCATGGGCACTCCCGGGCGACACAGGGCACGGGGCCCTGAAGAGTTCCATGGAAAATCCCCCGCCCAGGCCCCCGGTATCCAAGTCTGTCCTTAGCACACTGTCTGTGCGGGGCTGAGAGTGCTGCTGGGCAGTGTGGCCTAGGGGAAATGGCGCGGTGCTCTGAGTGGCAGGGAGGGCTTCTGTTTCCACGGACAGGTGCGCAGGGACCCTCTGAAACTGCTGTGACCTCTCAAGGGCGGGTCACCTGACCCCTCCAGGGTGGGACAGGTGACCTCCCAAGGGTGGGTCTCGAGACCCCTCAAGGGTGGGGCACGTGACCCCGCAAGGGTGGGTCTCGAGACCCCTCAAGGGTGGGGCACGTGACCCTCCAGGGTGGGTCACGAGACCCCTCAGGGGTGGGTCACGTGACCCCTCAGGGTTGGGTCACGTGACCCGTCAGGGGTGGGTCACGAGACCCCTCAGGGGTGGGTCACGTGACCCCTCAGGGGTGGGTCACATGACACCTCAGGGGTGCGTCACGTGACCCCCCAGGGGTGCGTCACGTGACCCCTCAGGGGTGGGTCACGAGACCCCTCAGGGGTGGGTCATGTGACCCCTCAGGGGTGCGTCACGTGACCCCTCAGGGGTGGGTCACGTGACCCCTCAGGGGTGCGTCACGTGACCCCTCAGGTGTGGGTCAGGAGACTCCTCAGGGGTGGGTCACGTGACCCCTCAGGTGTGGGTCACCAGACCACTCAGGGGTGGGTCGCGTGACCCCTCAAGGGTGGGTCAGGAGACACCTCTAGTGTGGGTCCCGTGACCCGAGGGAGGCTTGTGGTAGGGAGCCTGAGTGCGCATGCACGGCCCACATATAGGCCAGAAAGGAGCCAGCCGCGGCTCGGAGAAAAGCCATCTCTTGGGGGCCTCCCCGTGTTCTTCCACTCCTGAAGCGTGACCCCTTTACGGATGGAAGAAAAGGGGGATCTTCGCAGTGGTGGGGTCGGGCCTGAGGTGTCTGTTTGTTTGCCTCTATGTAGGCCAGTTGCTGGCACACCGGGCCCAGGTGTCCCTGCCCCATGTGGCTAGAGGGCCGCTTATGGCAGGAATCAGGTCTCCTGCGGGGGTCAAGGGACGGCTTGGACACTCACCGGGCGAGAGAGGACGCCTGGTCATCAGACAGCCCCCTGGAAAATCCCCCGCCCAGGCCCCCGTTCCCCAAGTCTTTCCTGCGCACACTGTGTCTGAGGAGCTGGGAGAGCTGCTGGGAAGTGTGGCCCATGGGAAATCGCGCGGTCCTCTGGGTGGCGGGGTGGGCTTCCGTTTCCAGACAGGTGCCTAGGGACCCTGTGCAAAAGGTCTGACAGCTCAAGCGTGGGTCAGGTGAGCCGAGGGAGGCGTGTGCTTGGGAGCCTGAGTGCGCATGCGCGGCCCACGAATAGGCCCGAAAGGAGCCAGCCGCGGCTCGGAGAAAAGCCATCTCCTGGGGGTCTCCCCATGTTCCTCCAGTCCCCAAGGAGCACCCCTTTACGGATGGAAGAAATGGGGGATCTTCGCAGTGGTGGGTTCGGGCCAGAGGGGTCGGCGGGTTTGCCTGCACGTACGCCAGGTGCTCGCACAACGGGCCCAGGTGTTTGAGCCCCGTGGAGGCAGAGGGCTGCTTATTGCTGGATGATAGTGTCCTGCAGGGTTAAGGGACGGCGTGGGCACTCCCAGGGCGACAGAGGGCACCTGGCCTTTAGAGAATTCCCTGGAAAATTCCCCGCCCAGGCCCCTGGTCCACAAGTCTATCCTGCGCACAGTGTCTGTGCCAGGCTGGGAGTGCTTCTGGGCAGTGTTCCCCAGCGGAAATCGCGTGGTCCTCTAGGTGGCAGGGAGGGCTCCTGTGTCCACGGACAGGTGCCCAGGGACCGTGTGGAACTGCTGTGACCTCTAAAGGGTGGGTCTGGTGAGCCGAGGGAGGCGTGTGCTTGGGAGCCTGAGTGCGCATGCGCGGCCCAGGTGTTGGCCCGAAACGGGGCAGACTCGGCTCGGAGAAAAGCCATCTCCTGGGGGCCTCCCCATGTTCCTCCACTCCCCAAGGAGGACCCCTTTACGGATGGAAGAAAAGGGGGATCTTCGCAGTGGTGGGTTCGGGCCAGAGGGGTCCGCGGGTTTGCCTCCACGTACGCCAGGTGCCCGCACACCGGGCCCAGGTGTTTGAGCCCCGTGGAGGCAGAGGGCTGCGTATTGCTGGATGCAAGTGTCCTGCGGGGTCAAGGAAGGGCATGGGCACTCCCGGGCGACACAGGGCACGGGGCCCTGAGAGAGTTCCATGGAAAATCCCCCGCCCAGGCCCCCGGTATCCAAGTCTGTCCTTAGCACACTGTCTGTGCGGGGCTGAGAGTGCTGCTGGGCAGTGTGGCCTAGGGGAAATGGCGCGGTGCTCTGAGTGGCAAATGGGCTTCTGTTTCCACGGACAGGTGCGCAGGGACCCTCTGAAACTGCTGTGACCTCTCAAGGGCGGGTCACCTGACCCCTCCAGGGTAGGACAGGTGACCTCCCAAGGGTGGGTCTCGAGACCCCTCAAGGGTGGGGCACGTGACCCCGCAAGGGTGGGTCTCGAGACCCCTCAAGGGTGGGGCACGTGACCCTCCAGGGTGGGTCACGAGACCCCTCAGGGGTGGGTCACGTGACCCCTCAGGGTTGGGTCACGTGACCCGTCAGGGGTGGGTCACGAGACCCCTCAGGGGTGGGTCACGTGACCCCTCAGGGGTGGGTCACATGACCCCTCAAGGGTGCGTCACGTGACCCCCCAGTGGTGCGTCACGTGACCCCTCAGGGGTGGGTCACATGACCCCTCAGGGGTGGGTCACGAGACCCCTCAGGGGTGGGTCATGTGACCCCTCAGGGGTGCGTCACGTGACCCCTCAGGGGTGGGTCACGTGACCCCTCAGGGGTGCGTCACGTGACCCCTCAGGTGTGGGTCAGGAGACTCCTCAGGGGTGGGTCACGTGACCCCTCAGGTGTGGGTCACCAGACCACTCAGGGGTGGGTCGCGTGACCCCTCAAGGGTGGGTCAGGAGACACCTCTAGTGTGGGTCCCGTGACCCGAGGGAGGCTTGTGGTAGGGAGCCTGAGTGCGCATGCACGGCCCACATATAGGCCAGAAAGGAGCCAGCCGCGGCTCGGAGAAAAGCCATCTCTTGGGGGCCTCCCCGTGTTCTTCCACTCCTGAAGCGTGACCCCTTTACGGATGGAAGAAAAGGGGGATCTTCGCAGTGGTGGGGTCGGGCCTGAGGTGTCTGTTTGTTTGCCTCCATGTAGGCCAGTTGCTGGCACACCGGGCCCAGGTGTCCCTGCCCCATGTGGCTAGAGGGCCGCTTATGGCAGGAATCAGGTCTCCTGCGGGGGTCAAGGGACGGCTTGGACACTCACCGGGCGAGAGAGGACGCCTGGTCATCAGACAGCCCCCTGGAAAATCCCCCGCCCAGGCCCCCGTTCCCAAAGTCTTTCCTGCGCACACTGTGTCTGAGGAGCTGGGAGAGCTGCTGGGAAGTGTGGCCCATGGGAAATCGCGTGGTCCTCTGGGTGGCGGGGTGGGCTTCCGTTTCCAGACAGGTGCCTAGGGACCCTGTGCAAAAGGTCTGACAGCTCAAGCGTGGGTCAGGTGAGCCGAGGGAGGCGTGTGCTTGGGAGCCTGAGTGCGCATGCGCGGCCCACGAATAGGCCCGAAAGGAGCCAGCCGCGGCTCGGAGAAAAGCCATCTCCTGGGGGTCTCCCCATGTTCCTCCAGTCCCCAAGGAGCACCCCTTTACGGATGGAAGAAATGGGGGATCTTCGCAGTGGTGGGTTCGGGCCAGAGGGGTCGGCGGGTTTGCCTGCACGTACGCCAGGTGCTCGCACAACGGGCCCAGGTGTTTGAGCCCCGTGGAGGCAGAGGGCTGCTTATTGCTGGATGATAGTGTCCTGCAGGGTTAAGGGACGGCGTGGGCACTCCCAGGGCGACAGAGGGCACCTGGCCTTTAGAGAATTCCCTGGAAAATTCCCCGCCCAGGCCCCTGGTCCACAAGTCTATCCTGCGCACAGTGTCTGTGCCAGGCTGGGAGTGCTTCTGGGCAGTGTTCCCCAGCGGAAATCGCGTGGTCCTCTAGGTGGCAGGGAGGGCTCCTGTGTCCACGGACAGGTGCCCAGGGACCGTGTGGAACTGCTGTGACCTCTAAAGGGTGGGTCTGGTGAGCCGAGGGAGGCGTGTGCTTGGGAGCCTGAGTGCGCATGCGCGGCCCAGGTGTTGGCCAGAAACCAGGCAGACTCGGCTCGGAGAAAAGCCATCTCCTGGGGGCCTCCCCATGTTCCTCCACTCCCCAAGGAGGACCCCTTTACGGATGGAAGAAAAGGGGGATCTTCGCAGTGGTGGGTTCGGGCCAGAGGGGTCCGCGGGTTTGCCTCCACGTACGCCAGGTGCCCGCACACCGGGCCCAGGTGTTTGAGCCCCGTGGAGGCAGAGGGCTGCTTATTGCTGGATGCAAGTGTCCTGCGGGGTCAAGGAAGGGCATGGGCACTCCCGGGCGACACAGGGCACGGGGCCCTGAAGAGTTCCATGGAAAATCCCCCGCCCAGGCCCCCGGTATCCAAGTCTGTCCTTAGCACACTGTCTGTGCGGGGCTGAGAGTGCTGCTGGGCAGTGTGGCCTAGGGGAAATGGCGCGGTGCTCTGAGTGGCAGGGAGGGCTTCTGTTTCCACGGACAGGTGCGCAGGGACCCTCTGAAACTGCTGTGACCTCTCAAGGGCGGGTCACCTGACCCCTCCAGGGTGGGACAGGTGACCTCCCAAGGGTGGGTCTCGAGACCCCTCAAGGGTGGGGCACGTGACCCCGCAAGGGTGGGTCTCGAGACCCCTCAAGGGTGGGGCACGTGACCCTCCAGGGTGGGTCACGAGACCCCTCAGGGGTGGGTCACGTGACCCCTCAGGGTTGGGTCACGTGACCCGTCAGGGGTGGGTCACGAGACCCCTCAGGGGTGGGTCACGTGACCCCTCAGGGGTGGGTCACATGACCCCTCAGGGGTGCGTCACGAGACCCCTCAGGGGTGGGTCATGTGACCCCTCAGGGGTGCGTCACGTGACCCCTCAGGGGTGGGTCACGTGACCCCTCAGGGGTGCGTCACGTGACCCCTCAGGTGTGGGTCAGGAGACTCCTCAGGGGTGGGTCACGTGACCCCTCAGGTGTGGGTCACCAGACCACTCAGGGGTGGGTCGCGTGACCCCTCAAGGGTGGGTCAGGAGACACCTCTAGTGTGGGTCCCGTGACCCGAGGGAGGCTTGTGGTAGGGAGCCTGAGTGCGCATGCACGGCCCACATATAGGCCAGAAAGGAGCCAGCCGCGGCTCGGAGAAAAGCCATCTCTTGGGGGCCTCCCCGTGTTCTTCCACTCCTGAAGCGTGACCCCTTTACGGATGGAAGAAAAGGGGGATCTTCGCAGTGGTGGGGTCGGGCCTGAGGTGTCTGTTTGTTTGCCTCCATGTAGGCCAGTTGCTGGCACACCGGGCCCAGGTGTCCCTGCCCCATGTGGCTAGAGGGCCGCTTATGGCAGGAATCAGGTCTCCTGCGGGGGTCAAGGGACGGCTTGGACACTCACCGGGCGAGAGAGGACGCCTGGTCATCAGACAGCCCCCTGGAAAATCCCCCGCCCAGGCCCCCGTTCCCAAAGTCTTTCCTGCGCACACTGTGTCTGAGGAGCTGGGAGAGCTGCTGGGAAGTGTGGCCCATGGGAAATCGCGCGGTCCTCTGGGTGGCGGGGTGGGCTTCCGTTTCCAGACAGGTGCCTAGGGACCCTGTGCAAAAGGTCTGACAGCTCAAGCGTGGGTCAGGTGAGCCGAGGGAGGCGTGTGCTTGGGAGCCTGAGTGCGCATGCGCGGCCCACGAATAGGCCCGAAAGGAGCCAGCCGCGGCTCGGAGAAAAGCCATCTCCTGGGGGTCTCCCCATGTTCCTCCAGTCCCCAAGGAGCACCCCTTTACGGATGGAAGAAATGGGGGATCTTCGCAGTGGTGGGTTCGGGCCAGAGGGGTCGGCGGGTTTGCCTGCACGTACGCCAGGTGCTCGCACAACGGGCCCAGGTGTTTGAGCCCCGTGGAGGCAGAGGGCTGCTTATTGCTGGATGATAGTGTCCTGCAGGGTTAAGGGACGGCGTGGGCACTCCCAGGGCGACAGAGGGCACCTGGCCTTTAGAGAATTCCCTGGAAAATTCCCCGCCCAGGCCCCTGGTCCACAAGTCTATCCTGCGCACAGTGTCTGTGCCAGGCTGGGAGTGCTTCTGGGCAGTGTTCCCCAGCGGAAATCGCGTGGTCCTCTAGGTGGCAGGGAGGGCTCCTGTGTCCACGGACAGGTGCCCAGGGACCGTGTGGAACTGCTGTGACCTCTAAAGGGTGGGTCTGGTGAGCCGAGGGAGGCGTGTGCTTGGGAGCCTGAGTGCGCATGCGCGGCCCAGGTGTTGGCCCGAAACGGGGCAGACTCGGCTCGGAGAAAAGCCATCTCCTGGGGGCCTCCCCATGTTCCTCCACTCCCCAAGGAGGACCCCTTTACGGATGGAAGAAAAGGGGGATCTTCGCAGTGGTGGGTTCGGGCCAGAGGGGTCCGCGGGTTTGCCTCCACGTACGCCAGGTGCCCGCACACCGGGCCCAGGTGTTTGAGCCCCGTGGAGGCAGAGGGCTGCTTATTGCTGGATGCAAGTGTCCTGCGGGGTCAAGGAAGGGCATGGGCACTCCCGGGCGACACAGGGCACGGGGCCCTGAAGAGTTCCATGGAAAATCCCCCGCCCAGGCCCCCGGTATCCAAGTCTGTCCTTAGCACACTGTCTGTGCGGGGCTGAGAGTGCTGCTGGGCAGTGTGGCCTAGGGGAAATGGCGCGGTGCTCTGAGTGGCAAATGGGCTTCTGTTTCCACGGACAGGTGCGCAGGGACCCTCTGAAACTGCTGTGACCTCTCAAGGGCGGGTCACCTGACCCCTCCAGGGTGGGACAGGTGACCTCCCAAGGGTGGGTCTCGAGACCCCTCAAGGGTGGGGCACGTGACCCCGCAAGGGTGGGTCTCGAGACCCCTCAAGGGTGGGGCACGTGACCCTCCAGGGTGGGTCACGAGACCCCTCAGGGGTGGGTCACGTGACCCCTCAGGGTTGGGTCACGTGACCCGTCAGGGGTGGGTCACGAGACCCCTCAGGGGTGGGTCACGTGACCCCTCAGGGGTGGGTCACATGACACCTCAGGGGTGCGTCACGTGACCCCCCAGGGGTGCGTCACGTGACCCCTCAGGGGTGGGTCACATGACCCCTCAGGGGTGCGTCACGAGACCCCTCAGGGGTGGGTCATGTGACCCCTCAGGGGTGCGTCACGTGACCCCTCAGGGGTGGGTCACGTGACCCCTCAGGGGTGCGTCACGTGACCCCTCAGGTGTGGGTCAGGAGACTCCTCAGGGGTGGGTCACGTGACCCCTCAGGTGTGGGTCACCAGACCACTCAGGGGTGGGTCGCGTGACCCCTCAAGGGTGGGTCAGGAGACACCTCTAGTGTGGGTCCCGTGACCCGAGGGAGGCTTGTGGTAGGGAGCCTGAGTGCGCATGCACGGCCCACATATAGGCCAGAAAGGAGCCAGCCGCGGCTCGGAGAAAAGCCATCTCTTGGGGGCCTCCCCGTGTTCTTCCACTCCTGAAGCGTGACCCCTTTACGGATGGAAGAAAAGGGGGATCTTCGCAGTGGTGGGGTCGGGCCTGAGGTGTCTGTTTGTTTGCCTCCATGTAGGCCAGTTGCTGGCACACCGGGCCCAGGTGTCCCTGCCCCATGTGGCTAGAGGGCCGCTTATGGCAGGAATCAGGTCTCCTGCGGGGGTCAAGGGACGGCTTGGACACTCACCGGGCGAGAGAGGACGCCTGGTCATCAGACAGCCCCCTGGAAAATCCCCCGCCCAGGCCCCCGTTCCCAAAGTCTTTCCTGCGCACACTGTGTCTGAGGAGCTGGGAGAGCTGCTGGGAAGTGTGGCCCATGGGAAATCGCGCGGTCCTCTGGGTGGCGGGGTGGGCTTCCGTTTCCAGACAGGTGCCTAGGGACCCTGTGCAAAAGGTCTGACAGCTCAAGCGTGGGTCAGGTGAGCCGAGGGAGGCGTGTGCTTGGGAGCCTGAGTGCGCATGCGCGGCCCACGAATAGGCCCGAAAGGAGCCAGCCGCGGCTCGGAGAAAAGCCATCTCCTGGGGGTCTCCCCATGTTCCTCCAGTCCCCAAGGAGCACCCCTTTACGGATGGAAGAAATGGGGGATCTTCGCAGTGGTGGGTTCGGGCCAGAGGGGTCGGCGGGTTTGCCTGCACGTACGCCAGGTGCTCGCACAACGGGCCCAGGTGTTTGAGCCCCGTGGAGGCAGAGGGCTGCTTATTGCTGGATGATAGTGTCCTGCAGGGTTAAGGGACGGCGTGGGCACTCCCAGGGCGACAGAGGGCACCTGGCCTTTAGAGAATTCCCTGGAAAATTCCCCGCCCAGGCCCCTGGTCCACAAGTCTATCCTGCGCACAGTGTCTGTGCCAGGCTGGGAGTGCTTCTGGGCAGTGTTCCCCAGCGGAAATCGCGTGGTCCTCTAGGTGGCAGGGAGGGCTCCTGTGTCCACGGACAGGTGCCCAGGGACCGTGTGGAACTGCTGTGACCTCTAAAGGGTGGGTCTGGTGAGCCGAGGGAGGCGTGTGCTTGGGAGCCTGAGTGCGCATGCGCGGCCCAGGTGTTGGCCCGAAACGGGGCAGACTCGGCTCGGAGAAAAGCCATCTCCTGGGGGCCTCCCCATGTTCCTCCACTCCCCAAGGAGGACCCCTTTACGGATGGAAGAAAAGGGGGATCTTCGCAGTGGTGGGTTCGGGCCAGAGGGGTCCGCGGGTTTGCCTCCACGTACGCCAGGTGCCCGCACACCGGGCCCAGGTGTTTGAGCCCCGTGGAGGCAGAGGGCTGCTTATTGCTGGATGCAAGTGTCCTGCGGGGTCAAGGAAGGGCATGGGCACTCCCGGGCGACACAGGGCACGGGGCCCTGAAGAGTTCCATGGAAAATCCCCCGCCCAGGCCCCCGGTATCCAAGTCTGTCCTTAGCACACTGTCTGTGCGGGGCTGAGAGTGCTGCTGGGCAGTGTGGCCTAGGGGAAATGGCGCGGTGCTCTGAGTGGCAAATGGGCTTCTGTTTCCACGGACAGGTGCGCAGGGACCCTCTGAAACTGCTGTGACCTCTCAAGGGCGGGTCACCTGACCCCTCCAGGGTGGGACAGGTGACCTCCCAAGGGTGGGTCTCGAGACCCCTCAAGGGTGGGGCACGTGACCCCGCAAGGGTGGGTCTCGAGACCCCTCAAGGGTGGGGCACGTGACCCTCCAGGGTGGGTCACGAGACCCCTCAGGGGTGGGTCACGTGACCCCTCAGGGTTGGGTCACGTGACCCGTCAGGGGTGGGTCACGAGACCCCTCAGGGGTGGGTCACGTGACCCCTCAGGGGTGGGTCACATGACACCTCAGGGGTGCGTCACGTGACCCCCCAGGGGTGCGTCACGTGACCCCTCAGGGGTGGGTCACATGACCCCTCATGGGTGGGTCACGAGACCCCTCAGGGGTGGGTCATGTGACCCCTCAGGGGTGCGTCACGTGACCCCTCAGGGGTGGGTCACGTGACCCCTCAGGGGTGCGTCACGTGACCCCTCAGGTGTGGGTCAGGAGACTCCTCAGGGGTGGGTCACGTGACCCCTCAGGTGTGGGTCACCAGACCACTCAGGGGTGGGTCGCGTGACCCCTCAAGGGTGGGTCAGGAGACACCTCTAGTGTGGGTCCCGTGACCCGAGGGAGGCTTGTGGTAGGGAGCCTGAGTGCGCATGCACGGCCCACATATAGGCCAGAAAGGAGCCAGCCGCGGCTCGGAGAAAAGCCATCTCTTGGGGGCCTCCCCGTGTTCTTCCACTCCTGAAGCGTGACCCCTTTACGGATGGAAGAAAAGGGGGATCTTCGCAGTGGTGGGGTCGGGCCTGAGGTGTCTGTTTGTTTGCCTCCATGTAGGCCAGTTGCTGGCACACCGGGCCCAGGTGTCCCTGCCCCATGTGGCTAGAGGGCCGCTTATGGCAGGAATCAGGTCTCCTGCGGGGGTCAAGGGACGGCTTGGACACTCACCGGGCGAGAGAGGACGCCTGGTCATCAGACAGCCCCCTGGAAAATCCCCCGCCCAGGCCCCCGTTCCCCAAGTCTTTCCTGCGCACACTGTGTCTGAGGAGCTGGGAGAGCTGCTGGGAAGTGTGGCCCATGGGAAATCGCGCGGTCCTCTGGGTGGCGGGGTGGGCTTCCGTTTCCAGACAGGTGCCTAGGGACCCTGTGCAAAAGGTCTGACAGCTCAAGCGTGGGTCAGGTGAGCCGAGGGAGGCGTGTGCTTGGGAGCCTGAGTGCGCATGCGCGGCCCACGAATAGGCCCGAAAGGAGCCAGCCGCGGCTCGGAGAAAAGCCATCTCCTGGGGGTCTCCCCATGTTCCTCCAGTCCCCAAGGAGCACCCCTTTACGGATGGAAGAAATGGGGGATCTTCGCAGTGGTGGGTTCGGGCCAGAGGGGTCGGCGGGTTTGCCTGCACGTACGCCAGGTGCTCGCACAACGGGCCCAGGTGTTTGAGCCCCGTGGAGGCAGAGGGCTGCTTATTGCTGGATGATAGTGTCCTGCAGGGTTAAGGGACGGCGTGGGCACTCCCAGGGCGACAGAGGGCACCTGGCCTTTAGAGAATTCCCTGGAAAATTCCCCGCCCAGGCCCCTGGTCCACAAGTCTATCCTGCGCACAGTGTCTGTGCCAGGCTGGGAGTGCTTCTGGGCAGTGTTCCCCAGCGGAAATCGCGTGGTCCTCTAGGTGGCAGGGAGGGCTCCTGTGTCCACGGACAGGTGCCCAGGGACCGTGTGGAACTGCTGTGACCTCTAAAGGGTGGGTCTGGTGAGCCGAGGGAGGCGTGTGCTTGGGAGCCTGAGTGCGCATGCGCGGCCCAGGTGTTGGCCCGAAACCAGGCAGACTCGGCTCGGAGAAAAGCCATCTCCTGGGGGCCTCCCCATGTTCCTCCACTCCCCAAGGAGGACCCCTTTACGGATGGAAGAAAAGGGGGATCTTCGCAGTGGTGGGTTCGGGCCAGAGGGGTCCGCGGGTTTGCCTCCACGTACGCCAGGTGCCCGCACACCGGGCCCAGGTGTTTGAGCCCCGTGGAGGCAGAGGGCTGCTTATTGCTGGATGCAAGTGTCCTGCGGGGTCAAGGAAGGGCATGGGCACTCCCGGGCGACACAGGGCACGGGGCCCTGAAGAGTTCCATGGAAAATCCCCCGCCCAGGCCCCCGGTATCCAAGTCTGTCCTTAGCACACTGTCTGTGCGGGGCTGAGAGTGCTGCTGGGCAGTGTGGCCTAGGGGAAATGGCGCGGTGCTCTGAGTGGCAGGGAGGGCTTCTGTTTCCACGGACAGGTGCGCAGGGACCCTCTGAAACTGCTGTGACCTCTCAAGGGCGGGTCACCTGACCCCTCCAGGGTGGGACAGGTGACCTCCCAAGGGTGGGTCTCGAGACCCCTCAAGGGTGGGGCACGTGACCCCGCAAGGGTGGGTCTCGAGACCCCTCAAGGGTGGGGCACGTGACCCTCCAGGGTGGGTCACGAGACCCCTCAGGGGTGGGTCACGTGACCCCTCAGGGTTGGGTCACGTGACCCGTCAGGGGTGGGTCACGAGACCCCTCAGGGGTGGGTCACGTGACCCCTCAGGGGTGGGTCACATGACACCTCAGGGGTGCGTCACGTGACCCCCCAGGGGTGCGTCACGTGACCCCTCAGGGGTGGGTCACATGACCCCTCAGGGGTGGGTCACGAGACCCCTCAGGGGTGGGTCATGTGACCCCTCAGGGGTGCGTCACGTGACCCCTCAGGGGTGGGTCACGTGACCCCTCAGGGGTGCGTCACGTGACCCCTCAGGTGTGGGTCAGGAGACTCCTCAGGGGTGGGTCACGTGACCCCTCAGGTGTGGGTCACCAGACCACTCAGGGGTGGGTCGCGTGACCCCTCAAGGGTGGGTCAGGAGACACCTCTAGTGTGGGTCCCGTGACCCGAGGGAGGCTTGTGGTAGGGAGCCTGAGTGCGCATGCACGGCCCACATATAGGCCAGAAAGGAGCCAGCCGCGGCTCGGAGAAAAGCCATCTCTTGGGGGCCTCCCCGTGTTCTTCCACTCCTGAAGCGTGACCCCTTTACGGATGGAAGAAAAGGGGGATCTTCGCAGTGGTGGGGTCGGGCCTGAGGTGTCTGTTTGTTTGCCTCCATGTAGGCCAGTTGCTGGCACACCGGGCCCAGGTGTCCCTGCCCCATGTGGCTAGAGGGCCGCTTATGGCAGGAATCAGGTCTCCTGCGGGGGTCAAGGGACGGCTTGGACACTCACCGGGCGAGAGAGGACGCCTGGTCATCAGACAGCCCCCTGGAAAATCCCCCGCCCAGGCCCCCGTTCCCCAAGTCTTTCCTGCGCACACTGTGTCTGAGGAGCTGGGAGAGCTGCTGGGAAGTGTGGCCCATGGGAAATCGCGCGGTCCTCTGGGTGGCGGGGTGGGCTTCCGTTTCCAGACAGGTGCCTAGGGACCCTGTGCAAAAGGTCTGACAGCTCAAGCGTGGGTCAGGTGAGCCGAGGGAGGCGTGTGCTTGGGAGCCTGAGTGCGCATGCGCGGCCCACGAATAGGCCCGAAAGGAGCCAGCCGCGGCTCGGAGAAAAGCCATCTCCTGGGGGTCTCCCCATGTTCCTCCAGTCCCCAAGGAGCACCCCTTTACGGATGGAAGAAATGGGGGATCTTCGCAGTGGTGGGTTCGGGCCAGAGGGGTCGGCGGGTTTGCCTGCACGTACGCCAGGTGCTCGCACAACGGGCCCAGGTGTTTGAGCCCCGTGGAGGCAGAGGGCTGCTTATTGCTGGATGATAGTGTCCTGCAGGGTTAAGGGACGGCGTGGGCACTCCCAGGGCGACAGAGGGCACCTGGCCTTTAGAGAA
The DNA here is from genome assembly GCF_022682495.2 of Desmodus rotundus. Lineage (NCBI taxonomy): Eukaryota > Metazoa > Chordata > Mammalia > Chiroptera > Phyllostomidae > Desmodus > Desmodus rotundus. Next base: position 93,636 of record NW_026527695.1, on the reverse strand, counting down.
TTCCCTGGAAAATTCCCCGCCCAGGCCCCTGGTCCACAAGTCTATCCTGCGCACAGTGTCTGTGCCAGGCTGGGAGTGCTTCTGGGCAGTGTTCCCCAGCGGAAATCGCGTGGTCCTCTAGGTGGCAGGGAGGGCTCCTGTGTCCACGGACAGGTGCCCAGGGACCGTGTGGAACTGCTGTGACCTCTAAAGGGTGGGTCTGGTGAGCCGAGGGAGGCGTGTGCTTGGGAGCCTGAGTGCGCATGCGCGGCCCAGGTGTTGGCCCGAAACCAGGCAGACTCGGCTCGGAGAAAAGCCATCTCCTGGGGGCCTCCCCATGTTCCTCCACTCCCCAAGGAGGACCCCTTTACGGATGGAAGAAAAGGGGGATCTTCGCAGTGGTGGGTTCGGGCCAGAGGGGTCCGCGGGTTTGCCTCCACGTACGCCAGGTGCCCGCACACCGGGCCCAGGTGTTTGAGCCCCGTGGAGGCAGAGGGCTGCGTATTGCTGGATGCAAGTGTCCTGCGGGGTCAAGGAAGGGCATGGGCACTCCCGGGCGACACAGGGCACGGGGCCCTGAGAGAGTTCCATGGAAAATCCCCCGCCCAGGCCCCCGGTATCCAAGTCTGTCCTTAGCACACTGTCTGTGCGGGGCTGAGAGTGCTGCTGGGCAGTGTGGCCTAGGGGAAATGGCGCGGTGCTCTGAGTGGCAAATGGGCTTCTGTTTCCACGGACAGGTGCGCAGGGACCCTCTGAAACTGCTGTGACCTCTCAAGGGCGGGTCACCTGACCCCTCCAGGGTGGGACAGGTGACCTCCCAAGGGTGGGTCTCGAGACCCCTCAAGGGTGGGGCACGTGACCCCGCAAGGGTGGGTCTCGAGACCCCTCAAGGGTGGGGCACGTGACCCTCCAGGGTGGGTCACGAGACCCCTCAGGGGTGGGTCACGTGACCCCTCAGGGTTGGGTCACGTGACCCGTCAGGGGTGGGTCACGAGACCCCTCAGGGGTGGGTCACGTGACCCCTCAGGGGTGGGTCACATGACACCTCAGGGGTGCGTCACGTGACCCCCCAGTGGTGCGTCACGTGACCCCTCAGGGGTGGGTCACATGACCCCTCAGGGGTGGGTCACGAGACCCCTCAGGGGTGGGTCATGTGACCCCTCAGGGGTGCGTCACGTGACCCCTCAGGGGTGGGTCACGTGACCCCTCAGGGGTGCGTCACGTGACCCCTCAGGTGTGGGTCAGGAGACTCCTCAGGGGTGGGTCACGTGACCCCTCAGGTGTGGGTCACCAGACCACTCAGGGGTGGGTCGCGTGACCCCTCAAGGGTGGGTCAGGAGACACCTCTAGTGTGGGTCCCGTGACCCGAGGGAGGCTTGTGGTAGGGAGCCTGAGTGCGCATGCACGGCCCACATATAGGCCAGAAAGGAGCCAGCCGCGGCTCGGAGAAAAGCCATCTCTTGGGGGCCTCCCCGTGTTCTTCCACTCCTGAAGCGTGACCCCTTTACGGATGGAAGAAAAGGGGGATCTTCGCAGTGGTGGGGTCGGGCCTGAGGTGTCTGTTTGTTTGCCTCCATGTAGGCCAGTTGCTGGCACACCGGGCCCAGGTGTCCCTGCCCCATGTGGCTAGAGGGCCGCTTATGGCAGGAATCAGGTCTCCTGCGGGGGTCAAGGGACGGCTTGGACACTCACCGGGCGAGAGAGGACGCCTGGTCATCAGACAGCCCCCTGGAAAATCCCCCGCCCAGGCCCCCGTTCCCCAAGTCTTTCCTGCGCACACTGTGTCTGAGGAGCTGGGAGAGCTGCTGGGAAGTGTGGCCCATGGGAAATCGCGCGGTCCTCTGGGTGGCGGGGTGGGCTTCCGTTTCCAGACAGGTGCCTAGGGACCCTGTGCAAAAGGTCTGACAGCTCAAGCGTGGGTCAGGTGAGCCGAGGGAGGCGTGTGCTTGGGAGCCTGAGTGCGCATGCGCGGCCCACGAATAGGCCCGAAAGGAGCCAGCCGCGGCTCGGAGAAAAGCCATCTCCTGGGGGTCTCCCCATGTTCCTCCAGTCCCCAAGGAGCACCCCTTTACGGATGGAAGAAATGGGGGATCTTCGCAGTGGTGGGTTCGGGCCAGAGGGGTCGGCGGGTTTGCCTGCACGTACGCCAGGTGCTCGCACAACGGGCCCAGGTGTTTGAGCCCCGTGGAGGCAGAGGGCTGCTTATTGCTGGATGATAGTGTCCTGCAGGGTTAAGGGACGGCGTGGGCACTCCCAGGGCGACAGAGGGCACCTGGCCTTTAGAGAATTCCCTGGAAAATTCCCCGCCCAGGCCCCTGGTCCACAAGTCTATCCTGCGCACAGTGTCTGTGCCAGGCTGGGAGTGCTTCTGGGCAGTGTTCCCCAGCGGAAATCGCGTGGTCCTCTAGGTGGCAGGGAGGGCTCCTGTGTCCACGGACAGGTGCCCAGGGACCGTGTGGAACTGCTGTGACCTCTAAAGGGTGGGTCTGGTGAGCCGAGGGAGGCGTGTGCTTGGGAGCCTGAGTGCGCATGCGCGGCCCAGGTGTTGGCCAGAAACCAGTCAGACTCGGCTCGGAGAAAAGCCATCTCCTGGGGGCCTCCCCATGTTCCTCCACTCCCCAAGGAGGACCCCTTTACGGATGGAAGAAAAGGGGGATCTTCGCAGTGGTGGGTTCGGGCCAGAGGGGTCCGCGGGTTTGCCTCCACGTACGCCAGGTGCCCGCACACCGGGCCCAGGTGTTTGAGCCCCGTGGAGGCAGAGGGCTGCTTATTGCTGGATGCAAGTGTCCTGCGGGGTCAAGGAAGGGCATGGGCACTCCCGGGCGACACAGGGCACGGGGCCCTGAAGAGTTCCATGGAAAATCCCCCGCCCAGGCCCCCGGTATCCAAGTCTGTCCTTAGCACACTGTCTGTGCGGGGCTGAGAGTGCTGCTGGGCAGTGTGGCCTAGGGGAAATGGCGCGGTGCTCTGAGTGGCAGGGAGGGCTTCTGTTTCCACGGACAGGTGCGCAGGGACCCTCTGAAACTGCTGTGACCTCTCAAGGGCGGGTCACCTGACCCCTCCAGGGTGGGACAGGTGACCTCCCAAGGGTGGGTCTCGAGACCCCTCAAGGGTGGGGCACGTGACCCCGCAAGGGTGGGTCTCGAGACCCCTCAAGGGTGGGACACGTGACCCTCCAGGGTGGGTCACGAGACCCCTCAGGGGTGGGTCACGTGACCCCTCAGGGTTGGGTCACGTGACCCGTCAGGGGTGGGTCACGAGACCCCTCAGGGGTGGGTCACGTGACCCCTCAGGGGTGGGTCACATGACCCCTCAGGGGTGCGTCACGAGACCCCTCAGGGGTGGGTCATGTGACCCCTCAGGGGTGCGTCACGTGACCCCTCAGGGGTGGGTCACGTGACCCCTCAGGGGTGCGTCACGTGACCCCTCAGGTGTGGGTCAGGAGACTCCTCAGGGGTGGGTCACGTGACCCCTCAGGTGTGGGTCACCAGACCACTCAGGGGTGGGTCGCGTGACCCCTCAAGGGTGGGTCAGGAGACACCTCTAGTGTGGGTCCCGTGACCCGAGGGAGGCTTGTGGTAGGGAGCCTGAGTGCGCATGCACGGCCCACATATAGGCCAGAAAGGAGCCAGCCGCGGCTCGGAGAAAAGCCATCTCTTGGGGGCCTCCCCGTGTTCTTCCACTCCTGAAGCGTGACCCCTTTACGGATTGAAGAAAAGGGGGATCTTCGCAGTGGTGGGGTCGGGCCTGAGGTGTCTGTTTGTTTGCCTCCATGTAGGCCAGTTGCTGGCACACCGGGCCCAGGTGTCCCTGCCCCATGTGGCTAGAGGGCCGCTTATGGCAGGAATCAGGTCTCCTGCGGGGGTCAAGGGACGGCTTGGACACTCACCGGGCGAGAGAGGACGCCTGGTCATCAGACAGCCCCCTGGAAAATCCCCCGCCCAGGCCCCCGTTCCCCAAGTCTTTCCTGCGCACACTGTGTCTGAGGAGCTGGGAGAGCTGCTGGGAAGTGTGGCCCATGGGAAATCGCGCGGTCCTCTGGGTGGCGGGGTGGGCTTCCGTTTCCAGACAGGTGCCTAGGGACCCTGTGCAAAAGGTCTGACAGCTCAAGCGTGGGTCAGGTGAGCCGAGGGAGGCGTGTGCTTGGGAGCCTGAGTGCGCATGCGCGGCCCACGAATAGGCCCGAAAGGAGCCAGCCGCGGCTCGGAGAAAAGCCATCTCCTGGGGGTCTCCCCATGTTCCTCCAGTCCCCAAGGAGCACCCCTTTACGGATGGAAGAAATGGGGGATCTTCGCAGTGGTGGGTTCGGGCCAGAGGGGTCGGCGGGTTTGCCTGCACGTACGCCAGGTGCTCGCACAACGGGCCCAGGTGTTTGAGCCCCGTGGAGGCAGAGGGCTGCTTATTGCTGGATGATAGTGTCCTGCAGGGTTAAGGGACGGCGTGGGCACTCCCAGGGCGACAGAGGGCACCTGGCCTTTAGAGAATTCCCTGGAAAATTCCCCGCCCAGGCCCCTGGTCCACAAGTCTATCCTGCGCACAGTGTCTGTGCCAGGCTGGGAGTGCTTCTGGGCAGTGTTCCCCAGCGGAAATCGCGTGGTCCTCTAGGTGGCAGGGAGGGCTCCTGTGTCCACGGACAGGTGCCCAGGGACCGTGTGGAACTGCTGTGACCTCTAAAGGGTGGGTCTGGTGAGCCGAGGGAGGCGTGTGCTTGGGAGCCTGAGTGCGCATGCGCGGCCCAGGTGTTGGCCCGAAACCAGGCAGACTCGGCTCGGAGAAAAGCCATCTCCTGGGGGCCTCCCCATGTTCCTCCACTCCCCAAGGAGGACCCCTTTACGGATGGAAGAAAAGGGGGATCTTCGCAGTGGTGGGTTCGGGCCAGAGGGGTCCGCGGGTTTGCCTCCACGTACGCCAGGTGCCCTCACACCGGGCCCAGGTGTTTGAGCCCCGTGGAGGCAGAGGGCTGCTTATTGCTGGATGCAAGTGTCCTGCGGGGTCAAGGAAGGGCATGGGCACTCCCGGGCGACACAGGGCACGGGGCCCTGAAGAGTTCCATGGAAAATCCCCCGCCCAGGCCCCCGGTATCCAAGTCTGTCCTTAGCACACTGTCTGTGCGGGGCTGAGAGTGCTGCTGGGCAGTGTGGCCTAGGGGAAATGGCGCGGTGCTCTGAGTGGCAGGGAGGGCTTCTGTTTCCACGGACAGGTGCGCAGGGACCCTCTGAAACTGCTGTGACCTCTCAAGGGCGGGTCACCTGACCCCTCCAGGGTGGGACAGGTGACCTCCCAAGGGTGGGTCTCGAGACCCCTCAAGGGTGGGGCACGTGACCCCGCAAGGGTGGGTCTCGAGACCCCTCAAGGGTGGGGCACGTGACCCTCCAGGGTGGGTCACGAGACCCCTCAGGGGTGGGTCACGTGACCCCTCAGGGTTGGGTCACGTGACCCGTCAGGGGTGGGTCACGAGACCCCTCAGGGGTGGGTCACGTGACCCCTCAGGGGTGGGTCACATGACCCCCCAGGGGTGCGTCACGTGACCCCCCAGGGGTGCGTCACGTGACCCCTCAGGGGTGGGTCACATGACCCCTCAGGGGTGGGTCACGAGACCCCTCAGGGGTGGGTCATGTGACCCCTCAGGGGTGCGTCACGTGACCCCTCAGGGGTGGGTCACGTGACCCCTCAGGGGTGCGTCACGTGACCCCTCAGGTGTGGGTCAGGAGACTCCTCAGGGGTGGGTCACGTGACCCCTCAGGTGTGGGTCACCAGACCACTCAGGGGTGGGTCGCGTGACCCCTCAAGGGTGGGTCAGGAGACACCTCTAGTGTGGGTCCCGTGACCCGAGGGAGGCTTGTGGTAGGGAGCCTGAGTGCGCATGCACGGCCCACATATAGGCCAGAAAGGAGCCAGCCGCGGCTCGGAGAAAAGCCATCTCTTGGGGGCCTCCCCGTGTTCTTCCACTCCTGAAGCGTGACCCCTTTACGGATGGAAGAAAAGGGGGATCTTCGCAGTGGTGGGGTCGGGCCTGAGGTGTCTGTTTGTTTGCCTCCATGTAGGCCAGTTGCTGGCACACCGGGCCCAGGTGTCCCTGCCCCATGTGGCTAGAGGGCCGCTTATGGCAGGAATCAGGTCTCCTGCGGGGGTCAAGGGACGGCTTGGACACTCACCGGGCGAGAGAGGACGCCTGGTCATCAGACAGCCCCCTGGAAAATCCCCCGCCCAGGCCCCCGTTCCCCAAGTCTTTCCTGCGCACACTGTGTCTGAGGAGCTGGGAGAGCTGCTGGGAAGTGTGGCCCATGGGAAATCGCGCGGTCCTCTGGGTGGCGGGGTGGGCTTCCGTTTCCAGACAGGTGCCTAGGGACCCTGTGCAAAAGGTCTGACAGCTCAAGCGTGGGTCAGGTGAGCCGAGGGAGGCGTGTGCTTGGGAGCCTGAGTGCGCATGCGCGGCCCACGAATAGGCCCGAAAGGAGCCAGCCGCGGCTCGGAGAAAAGCCATCTCCTGGGGGTCTCCCCATGTTCCTCCAGTCCCCAAGGAGCACCCCTTTACGGATGGAAGAAATGGGGGATCTTCGCAGTGGTGGGTTCGGGCCAGAGGGGTCGGCGGGTTTGCCTGCACGTACGCCAGGTGCTCGCACAACGGGCCCAGGTGTTTGAGCCCCGTGGAGGCAGAGGGCTGCTTATTGCTGGATGATAGTGTCCTGCAGGGTTAAGGGACGGCGTGGGCACTCCCAGGGCGACAGAGGGCACCTGGCCTTTAGAGAATTCCCTGGAAAATTCCCCGCCCAGGCCCCTGGTCCACAAGTCTATCCTGCGCACAGTGTCTGTGCCAGGCTGGGAGTGCTTCTGGGCAGTGTTCCCCAGCGGAAATCGCGTGGTCCTCTAGGTGGCAGGGAGGGCTCCTGTGTCCACGGACAGGTGCCCAGGGACCGTGTGGAACTGCTGTGACCTCTAAAGGGTGGGTCTGGTGAGCCGAGGGAGGCGTGTGCTTGGGAGCCTGAGTGCGCATGCGTGGCCCAGGTGTTGGCCCGAAACCAGGCAGACTCGGCTCGGAGAAAAGCCATCTCCTGGGGGCCTCCCCATGTTCCTCCACTCCCCAAGGAGGACCCCTTTACGGATGGAAGAAAAGGGGGATCTTCGCAGTGGTGGGTTCGGGCCAGAGGGGTCCGCGGGTTTGCCTCCACGTACGCCAGGTGCCCGCACACCGGGCCCAGGTGTTTGAGCCCCGTGGAGGCAGAGGGCTGCGTATTGCTGGATGCAAGTGTCCTGCGGGGTCAAGGAAGGGCATGGGCACTCCCGGGCGACACAGGGCACGGGGCCCTGAGAGAGTTCCATGGAAAATCCCCCGCCCAGGCCCCCGGTATCCAAGTCTGTCCTTAGCACACTGTCTGTGCGGGGCTGAGAGTGCTGCTGGGCAGTGTGGCCTAGGGGAAATGGCGCGGTGCTCTGAGTGGCAGGGAGGGCTTCTGTTTCCACGGACAGGTGCGCAGGGACCCTCTGAAACTGCTGTGACCTCTCAAGGGCGGGTCACCTGACCCCTCCAGGGTGGGACAGGTGACCTCCCAAGGGTGGGTCACGTGACCCCTCAGGGGTGGGTCACATGACCCCTCAGGAGTGGGTCACGAGACCCCTCAGAGGTGGGTCACGTGACCCCTCAGGGGTGGGTCACGAGACCCCTCAGGGGTGGGTCACGTGACCCCTCAGGGGTGGGTCACATGACCCCTCAGGGGTGGGTCACGAGACCACTCAGGGGTGGGTCGCGTGACCCCTCAAGGGTGGGTCAGGAGACACTTCTAGTGTGGGTCCCGAGACCCGAGGGAGACTTGTGGTAGGGAGCCTGAGTGCGCATGCATGGCCCACATATAGGCCAGAAAGGAGCCAGCCGCGGCTCGGAGAAAAGCCATCTCCTGGGGGCCTCCCCGTGTTCTTCCACTCCTGAAGCGTGACCCCTTTACGGATGGAAGAAAAGGGGGATCTTCGCAGTGGTGGGGTCGGGCCTGAGGTGTCTGTTTGTTTGCCTCCATGTAGGCCAGTTGCTGGCACACCGGGCCCAGGTGTCCCTGCCCCATGTGGCTAGAGGGCCGCTTATGGCAGGAATCAGGTCTCCTGCGGGGGTCAAGGGACGGCTTGGACACTCACCGGGCGAGAGAGGACGCCTGGTCATCAGACAGCCCCCTGGAAAATCCCCCGCCCAGGCCCCCGTTCCCCAAGTCTTTCCTGCGCACACTGTGTCTGAGGAGCTGGGAGAGCTGCTGGGAAGTGTGGCCCATGGGAAATCGCGCGGTCCTCTGGGTGGCGGGGTGGGCTTCCGTTTCCATACAGGTGCCTAGGGACCCTGTGCAAATGGTCTGACAGCTCAAGGGTGGGTCAGGTGAGCCGAGGGAGGCGTGTGCTTGGGAGCCTGAGTGCGCATGCGCGGCCCACGAATAGGCCCGAAAGGAGCCAGCCGCGGCTCGGAGAAAAGCCATCTCCTGGGGGTCTCCCCATGTTCCTCCAGTCCCCAAGGAGCACCCCTTTACGGATGGAAGAAATGGGGGATCTTCGCAGTGGTGGGTTCGGGCCAGAGGGGTCGGCGGGTTTGCCTGCACGTACGCCAGGTGCTCGCACAACGGGCCCAGGTGTTTGAGCCCCGTGGAGGCAGAGGGCTGCTTATTGCTGGATGATAGTGTCCTGCAGGGTTAAGGGACGGCGTGGGCACTCCCAGGGCGACAGAGGGCACCTGGCCTTTAGAGAATTCCCTGGAAAATTCCCCGCCCAGGCCCCTGGTCCACAAGTCTATCCTGCGCACAGTGTCTGTGCCAGGCTGGGAGTGCTTCTGGGCAGTGTTCCCCAGGGGAAATCGCGTGGTCCTCTAGGTGGCAGGGAGGGCTCCTGTGTCCACGGACAGGTGCCCAGGGACCGTGTGGAACTGCTGTGACCTCTAAAGGGTGGGTCTGGTGAGCCGAGGGAGGCGTGTGCTTGGGAGCCTGAGTGCGCATGCGCGGCCCAGGTGTTGGCCCGAAACCAGGCAGACTCGGCTCGGAGAAAAGCCATCTCCTGGGGGCCTCCCCATGTTCCTCCACTCCCCAAGGAGGACCCCTTTACGGATGGAAGAAAAGGGGGATCTTCGCAGTGGTGGGTTCGGGCCAGAGGGGTCCGCGGGTTTGCCTCCACGTACGCCAGGTGCCCGCACACCGGGCCCAGGTGTTTGAGCCCCGTGGAGGCAGAGGGCTGCTTATTGCTGGATGCAAGTGTCCTGCGGGGTCAAGGAAGGGCATGGGCACTCCCGGGCGACACAGGGCACGGGGCCCTGAGAGAGTTCCATGGAAAATCCCCCGCCCAGGCCCCCGGTATCCAAGTCTGTCCTTAGCACACTGTCTGTGTGGGGCTGAGAGTGCTGCTGGGCAGTGTGGCCTAGGGGAAATGGCGCGGTGCTCTGAGTGGCAGGGAGGGCTTCTGTTTCCACGGACAGGTGCGCAGGGACCCTCTGAAACTGCTGTGACCTCTCAAGGGCGGGTCACCTGACCCCTCCAGGGTGGGACAGGTGACCTCCCAAGGGTGGGTCGCGAGACCCCTCAAGGGTGGGGCACGTGACCCCGCAAGGGTGGGTCTCGAGACCCCTCAAGGGTGGGGCACGTGACCCTCAAGGGTGGGTCACGAGACCCCTCAGGGGTGGGTCACGTGACCCCTCAGGGGTGGGTCACGTGCCCCGTCAGGGGTGGGTCACGAGACCCCTCAGGGGTGGGTCACGTGCCCCGTCAGGGGTGGGTCACGTGACCCCTCAGGGGTGCGTCACGTGACCCCTCAGGGGTGGGTCACATGACCCCTCACGAGTGGGTCACGAGACCCCTCAGGGGTGGGTCACGTGACCCCTCAGGGTTGGGTCACGTGACCCCTCAGGGTTGGGTCACGTGACCCCTCAGGGGTGGGTCACGTGACCCCTCAGGGGTGGGTCACGAGACCACTCAGGGGTGGGTCGCGTGACCCCTCAAGGGTGGGTCGCGTGACCCCTCTAGTGTGGTTCCCGTGACCCGAGGGAAGCTTGTGGTAGGGAGCCTGAGTGCGCATGCACGGCCCACATATAGGCCAGAAAGGAGCCAGCCGCGGCTCGGAGAAAAGCCATCTCCTGGGGGCCTCCCCGTGTTCTTCCACTCCTGAAGCGTGACCCCTTTACGGATGGAAGAAAAGGGGGATCTTCGCAGTGGTGGGGTCGGGCCTGAGGTGTCTGTTTGTTTGCCTCCATGTAGGCCAGTTGCTGGCACACCGGGCCCAGGTGTCCCTGCCCCATGTGGCTAGAGGGCCGCTTATGGCAGGAATCAGGTCTCCTGCGGGGGTCAAGGGACGGCTTGGACACTCACCGGGCGAGAGAGGACGCCTGGTCATCAGACAGCCCCCTGGAAAATCCCCCGCCCAGGCCCCCGTTCCCCAAGTCTTTCCTGCGCACACTGTGTCTGAGGAGCTGGGAGAGCTGCTGGGAAGTGTGTCCCATGGGAAATCGCGCGGTCCTCTGGGTGGCGGGGTGGGCTTCCGTTTCCATACAGGTGCCTAGGGACCCTGTGCAAATGGTCTGACAGCTCAAGGGTGGGTCAGGTGAGCCGAGGGAGTCGTGTGCTTGGGAGCCTGAGTGCGCATGCGCGGCCCACGAATAGGCCCGAAAGGAGCCAGCCGCGGCTCGGAGAAAAGCCATCTCCTGGGGGTCTCCCCATGTTCCTCCAGTCCCCAAGGAGCACCCCTTTACGGATGGAAGAAATGGGGGATCTTCGCAGTGGTGGGTTCGGGCCAGAGGGGTCGGCGGGTTTGCCTGCACGTACGCCAGGTGCTCGCACAACGGGCCCAGGTGTTTGAGCCCCGTGGAGGCAGAGGGCTGCTTATTGCTGGATGATAGTGTCCTGCAGGGTTAAGGGACGGCGTGGGCACTCCCAGGGCGACAGAGGGCACCTGGCCTTTAGAGAATTCCCTGGAAAATTCCCCGCCCAGGCCCCTGGTCCACAAGTCTATCCTGCGCACAGTGTCTGTGCCAGGCTGGGAGTGCTTCTGGGCAGTGTTCCCCAGCGGAAATCGCGTGGTCCTCTAGGTGGCAGGGAGGGCTCCTGTGTCCACGGACAGGTGCCCAGGGACCGTGTGGAACTGCTGTGACCTCTAAAGGGTGGGTCTGGTGAGCCGAGGGAGGCGTGTGCTTGGGAGCCTGAGTGCGCATGCGCGGCCCAGGTGTTGGCCCGAAACCAGGCAGACTCGGCTCGGAGAAAAGCCATCTCCTGGGGGCCTCCCCATGTTCCTCCACTCCCCAAGGAGGACCCCTTTACGGATGGAAGAAAAGGGGGATCTTCGCAGTGGTGGGTTCGGGCCAGAGGGGTCCGCGGGTTTGCCTCCACGTACGCCAGGTGCCCGCACACCGGGCCCAGGTGTTTGAGCCCCGTGGAGGCAGAGGGCTGCTTATTGCTGGATGCAAGTGTCCTGCGGGGTCAAGGAAGGGCATGGGCACTACCGGGCGACACAGGGCACGGGGCCCTGAGAGAGTTCCATGGAAAATCCCCCGCCCAGGCCCCCGGTATCCAAGTCTGTCCTTAGCACACTGTCTGTGCGGGGCTGAGAGTGCTGCTGGGCAGTGTGGCCTAGGGGAAATGGCGCGGTGCTCTGAGTGGCAGGGAGGGCTTCTGTTTCCACGGACAGGTGCGCAGGGACCCTCTGAAACTGCTGTGACCTCTCAAGGGCGGGTCACCTGACCCCTCCAGGGTGGGACAGGTGACCTCCCAAGGGTGGGTCTCGAGACCCCTAAGGGTGGGGCACGTGACCCCGCAAGGGTGGGTCTCGAGACCCCTCAAGGGTGGGGCACGTGACCCTCCAGGGTGGGTCACGAGACCCCTCAGGGGTGGGTCACGTGACCCCTCAGGGTTGGGTCACGTGACCCGTCAGGGGTGGGTCACGAGACCCCTCAGTGGTGGGTCACGTGACCCCTCAGGGGTGGGTCACATGACACCTCAGGGGTGCGTCACGTGACCCCCCAGGGGTGCGTCACGTGACCCCTCAGGGGTGGGTCACATGACCCCTCAGGGGTGGGTCACGAGACCCCTCAGGGGTGGGTCATGTGACCCCTCAGGGGTGCGTCACGTGACCCCTCAGGGGTGGGTCACGTGACCCCTCAGGGGTGGGTCAGGAGACTCCTCAGGGGTGGGTCACGAGACCCCTCAGGGGTGGGTCATGTGACCCCTCAGGGGTGCGTCACGTGACCCCTCAGGGGTGGGTCACGTGACCCCTCAGGGGTGCGTCACGTGACCCCTCAGGGGTGGGTCACGTGACCCCTCAGGGGTGCGTCACGTGACCCCTCAGGTGTGGGTCAGGAGACTCCTCAGGGGTGGGTCACGTGACCCCTCAGGTGTGGGTCACCAGACCACTCAGGGGTGGGTCGCGTGACCCCTCAAGGGTGGGTCAGGAGACACCTCTAGTGTGGGTCCCGTGACCTGAGGGAGGCTTGTGGTAGGGAGCCTGAGTGCGCATGCACGGCCCACATATAGGCCAGAAAGGAGCCAGCCGCGGCTCGGAGAAAAGCCATCTCCTGGGGGCCTCCCCGTGTTCTTCCACTCCTGAAGCGTGACCCCTTTACGGATGGAAGAAAAGGGGGATCTTCGCAGTGGTGGGGTCAGGCCTGAGGTGTCTGTTTGTTTGCCTCCATGTAGGCCAGTTGCTGGCACACCGGGCCCAGGTGTCCCTGCCCCATGTGGCTAGAGGGCCGCTTATGGCAGGAATCAGGTCTCCTGCGGGGGTCAAGGGACGGCTTGGACACTCACCGGGCGAGAGAGGACGCCTGGTCATCAGACAGCCCCCTGGAAAATCCCCCGCCCAGGCCCCCGTTCCCAAAGTCTTTCCTGCGCACACTGTGTCTGAGGAGCTGGGAGAGCTGCTGGGAAGTGTGGCCCATGGGAAATCGCGCGGTCCTCTGGGTGGCGGGGTGGGCTTCCGTTTCCAGACAGGTGCCTAGGGACCCTGTGCAAAAGGTCTGACAGCTCAAGCGTGGGTCAGGTGAGCCGAGGGAGGCGTGTGCTTGGGAGCCTGAGTGCGCATGCGCGGCCCACGAATAGGCCCGAAAGGAGCCAGCCGCGGCTCGGAGAAAAGCCATCTCCTGGGGGTCTCCCCATGTTCCTCCAGTCCCCAAGGAGCACCCCTTTACGGATGGAAGAAATGGGGGATCTTCGCAGTGGTGGGTTCGGGCCAGAGGGGTCGGCGGGTTTGCCTGCACGTACGCCAGGTGCTCGCACAACGGGCCCAGGTGTTTGAGCCCCGTGGAGGCAGAGGGCTGCTTATTGCTGGATGATAGTGTCCTGCAGGGTTAAGGGACGGCGTGGGCACTCCCAGGGCGACAGAGGGCACCTGGCCTTTAGAGAATTCCCTGGAAAATTCCCCGCCCAGGCCCCTGGTCCACAAGTCTATCCTGCGCACAGTGTCTGTGCCAGGCTGGGAGTGCTTCTGGGCAGTGTTCCCCAGCGGAAATCGCGTGGTCCTCTAGGTGGCAGGGAGGGCTCCTGTGTCCACGGACAGGTGCCCAGGGACCGTGTGGAACTGCTGTGACCTCTAAAGGGTGGGTCTGGTGAGCCGAGGGAGGCGTGTGCTTGGGAGCCTGAGTGCGCATGCGCGGCCCAGGTGTTGGCCCGAAACGGGGCAGACTCGGCTCGGAGAAAAGCCATCTCCTGGGGGCCTCCCCATGTTCCTCCACGCCCCAAGGAGGACCCCTTTACGGATGGAAGAAAAGGGGGATCTTCGCAGTGGTGGGTTCGGGCCAGAGGGGTCCGCGGGTTTGCCTCCACGTACGCCAGGTGCCCGCACACCGGGCCCAGGTGTTTGAGCCCCGTGGAGGCAGAGGGCTGCTTATTGCTGGATGCAAGTGTCCTGCGGGGTCAAGGAAGGGCATGGGCACTCCCGGGCGACACAGGGCACGGGGCCCTGAGAGAGTTCTATGGAAAATCCCCCGCCCAGGCCCCCGGTATCCAAGTCTGTCCTTAGCACACTGTCTGTGCGGGGCTGAGAGTGCTGCTGGGCAGTGTGGCCTAGGGGAAATGGCGCGGTGCTCTGAGTGGCAGATGGGCTTCTGTTTCCACGGACAGGTGCGCAGGGACCCTCTGAAACTGCTGTGACCTCTCAAGGGCGGGTCACCTGACCCCTCCAGGGTGGGACAGGTGACCTCCCAAGGGTGGGTCTCGAGACCCCTCAAGGGTGGGGCACGTGACCCCGCAAGGGTGGGTCTCGAGACCCCTCAAGGGTGGGGCACGTGACCCTCCAGGGTGGGTCACGAGACCCCTCAGGGGTGGGTCACGTGACCCCTCAGGGTTGGGTCACGTGACCCGTCAGGGGTGGGTCACGAGACCCCTCAGGGGTGGGTCACGTGACCCCTCAGGGGTGGCTCACATGACACCTCAGGGGTGCGTCACGTGACCCCCCAGGGGTGCGTCACGTGACCCCTCAGGGGTGGGTCACATGACCCCTCAGGGGTGGGTCACGAGACCCCTCAGGGGTGGGTCATGTGACCCCTCAGGGGTGCGTCACGTGACCCCTCAGGGGTGGGTCACGTGACCCCTCAGGGGTGCGTCACGTGACCCCTCAGGTGTGGGTCAGGAGACTCCTCAGGGGTGGGTCACGTGACCCCTCAGGTGTGGGTCACCAGACCACTCAGGGGTGGGTCGCGTGACCCCTCAAGGGTGGGTCAGGAGACACCTCTAGTGTGGGTCCCGTGACCCGAGGGAGGCTTGTGGTAGGGAGCCTGAGTGCGCATGCACGGCCCACATATAGGCCAGAAAGGAGCCAGCCGCGGCTCGGAGAAAAGCCATCTCTTGGGGGCCTCCCCGTGTTCTTCCACTCCTGAAGCGTGACCCCTTTACGGATGGAAGAAAAGGGGGATCTTCGCAGTGGTGGGGTCGGGCCTGAGGTGTCTGTTTGTTTGCCTCCATGTAGGCCAGTTGCTGGCACACCGGGCCCAGGTGTCCCTGCCCCATGTGGCTAGAGGGCCGCTTATGGCAGGAATCAGGTCTCCTGCGGGGGTCAAGGGACGGCTTGGACACTCACCGGGCGAGAGAGGACGCCTGGTCATCAGACAGCCCCCTGGAAAATCCCCTGCCCAGGCCCCCGTTCCCCAAGTCTTTCCTGCGCACACTGTGTCTGAGGAGCTGGGAGAGCTGCTGGGAAGTGTGGCCCATGGGAAATCGCGCGGTCCTCTGGGTGGCGGGGTGGGCTTCCGTTTCCAGACAGGTGCCTAGGGACCCTGTGCAAAAGGTCTGACAGCTCAAGGGTGGGTCAGGTGAGCCGAGGGAGGCGTGTGCTTGGGAGCCTGAGTGCGCATGCGCGGCCCACGAATAGGCCCGAAAGGAGCCAGCCGCGGCTCGGAGAAAAGCCATCTCCTGGGGGTCTCCCCATGTTCCTCCAGTCCCCAAGGAGCACCCCTTTACGGATGGAAGAAATGGGGGATCTTCGCAGTGGTGGGTTCGGGCCAGAGGGGTCGGCGGGTTTGCCTGCACGTACGCCAGGGGCTCGCACAACGGGCCCAGGTGTTTGAGCCCCGTGGAGGCAGAGGGCTGCTTATTGCTGGATGATAGTGTCCTGCAGGGTTAAGGGACGGCGTGGGCACTCCCAGGGCGACAGAGGGCACCTGGCCTTTAGAGAATTCCCTGGAAAATTCCCCGCCCAGGCCCCTGGTCCACAAGTCTATCCTGCGCACAGTGTCTGTGCCAGGCTGGGAGTGCTTCTGGGCAGTGTTCCCCAGCGGAAATCGCGTGGTCCTCTAGGTGGCAGGGAGGGCTCCTGTGTCCACGGACAGGTGCCCAGGGACCGTGTGGAACTGCTGTGACCTCTAAAGGGTGGGTCTGGTGAGCCGAGGGAGGCGTGTGCTTGGGAGCCTGAGTGCGCATGCGCGGCCCAGGTGTTGGCCCGAAACCAGGCAGACTCGGCTCGGAGAAAAGCCATCTCCTGGGGGCCTCCCCATGTTCCTCCACTCCCCAAGGAGGACCCCTTTACGGATGGAAGAAAAGGGGGATCTTCGCAGTGGTGGGTTCGGGCCAGAGGGGTCCGCGGGTTTGCCTCCACGTACGCCAGGTGCCCTCACACCGGGCCCAGGTGTTTGAGCCCCGTGGAGGCAGAGGGCTGCTTATTGCTGGATGCAAGTGTCCTGCGGGGTCAAGGAAGGGCATGGGCACTCCCGGGCGACACAGGGCACGGGGCCCTGAAGAGTTCCATGGAAAATCCCCCGCCCAGGCCCCCGGTATCCAAGTCTGTCCTTAGCACACTGTCTGTGCGGGGCTGAGAGTGCTGCTGGGCAGTGTGGCCTAGGGGAAATGGCGCGGTGCTCTGAGTGGCAGGGAGGGCTTCTGTTTCCACGGACAGGTGCGCAGGGACCCTCTGAAACTGCTGTGACCTCTCAAGGGCGGGTCACCTGACCCCTCCAGGGTGGGACAGGTGACCTCCCAAGGGTGGGTCTCGAGACCCCTCAAGGGTGGGGCACGTGACCCCGCAAGGGTGGGTCTCGAGACCCCTCAAGGGTGGGGCACGTGACCCTCCAGGGTGGGTCACGAGACCCCTCAGGGGTGGGTCACGTGACCCCTCAGGGTTGGGTCACGTGACCCGTCAGGGGTGGGTCACGAGACCCCTCAGGGGTGGGTCACGTGACCCCTCAGGGGTGGGTCACATGACACCTCAGGGGTGCGTCACGTGACCCCCCAGGGGTGCGTCACGTGACCCCTCAGGGGTGGGTCACATGACCCCTCAGGGGTGGGTCACGAGACCCCTCAGGGGTGGGTCATGTGACCCCTCAGGGGTGCGTCACGTGACCCCTCAGGGGTGGGTCACGTGACCCCTCAGGGGTGCGTCACGTGACCCCTCAGGTGTGGGTCAGGAGACTCCTCAGGGGTGGGTCACGTGACCCCTCAGGTGTGGGTCACCAGACCACTCAGGGGTGGGTCGCGTGACCCCTCAAGGGTGGGTCAGGAGACACCTCTAGTGTGGGTCCCGTGACCCGAGGGAGGCTTGTGGTAGGGAGCCTGAGTGCGCATGCACGGCCCACATATAGGCCAGAAAGGAGCCAGCCGCGGCTCGGAGAAAAGCCATCTCTTGGGGGCCTCCCCGTGTTCTTCCACTCCTGAAGCGTGACCCCTTTACGGATGGAAGAAAAGGGGGATCTTCGCAGTGGTGGGGTCGGGCCTGAGGTGTCTGTTTGTTTGCCTCCATGTAGGCCAGTTGCTGGCACACCGGGCCCAGGTGTCCCTGCCCCATGTGGCTAGAGGGCCGCTTATGGCAGGAATCAGGTCTCCTGCGGGGGTCAAGGGACGGCTTGGACACTCACCGGGCGAGAGAGGACGCCTGGTCATCAGACAGCCCCCTGGAAAATCCCCCGCCCAGGCCCCCGTTCCCAAAGTCTTTCCTGCGCACACTGTGTCTGAGGAGCTGGGAGAGCTGCTGGGAAGTGTGGCCCATGGGAAATCGCGCGGTCCTCTGGGTGGCGGGGTGGGCTTCCGTTTCCAGACAGGTGCCTAGGGACCCTGTGCAAAAGGTCTGACAGCTCAAGCGTGGGTCAGGTGAGCCGAGGGAGGCGTGTGCTTGGGAGCCTGAGTGCGCATGCGCGGCCCACGAATAGGCCCGAAAGGAGCCAGCCGCGGCTCGGAGAAAAGCCATCTCCTGGGGGTCTCCCCATGTTCCTCCAGTCCCCAAGGAGCACCCCTTTACGGATGGAAGAAATGGGGGATCTTCGCAGTGGTGGGTTCGGGCCAGAGGGGTCGGCGGGTTTGCCTGCACGTACGCCAGGTGCTCGCACAACGGGCCCAGGTGTTTGAGCCCCGTGGAGGCAGAGGGCTGCTTATTGCTGGATGATAGTGTCCTGCAGGGTTAAGGGACGGCGTGGGCACTCCCAGGGCGACAGAGGGCACCTGGCCTTTAGAGAATTCCCTGGAAAATTCCCCGCCCAGGCCCCTGGTCCACAAGTCTATCCTGCGCACAGTGTCTGTGCCAGGCTGGGAGTGCTTCTGGGCAGTGTTCCCCAGCGGAAATCGCGTGGTCCTCTAGGTGGCAGGGAGGGCTCCTGTGTCCACGGACAGGTGCCCAGGGACCGTGTGGAACTGCTGTGACCTCTAAAGGGTGGGTCTGGTGAGCCGAGGGAGGCGTGTGCTTGGGAGCCTGAGTGCGCATGCGCGGCCCAGGTGTTGGCCCGAAACGGGGCAGACTCGGCTCGGAGAAAAGCCATCTCCTGGGGGCCTCCCCATGTTCCTCCACTCCCCAAGGAGGACCCCTTTACGGATGGAAGAAAAGGGGGATCTTCGCAGTGGTGGGTTCGGGCCAGAGGGGTCCGCGGGTTTGCCTCCACGTACGCCAGGTGCCCGCACACCGGGCCCAGGTGTTTGAGCCCCGTGGAGGCAGAGGGCTGCTTATTGCTGGATGCAAGTGTCCTGCGGGGTCAAGGAAGGGCATGGGCACTCCCGGGCGACACAGGGCACGGGGCCCTGAGAGAGTTCCATGGAAAATCCCCCGCCCAGGCCCCCGGTATCCAAGTCTGTCCTTAGCACACTGTCTGTGCGGGGCTGAGAGTGCTGCTGGGCAGTGTGGCCTAGGGGAAATGGCGCGGTGCTCTGAGTGGCAGATGGGCTTCTGTTTCCACGGACAGGTGCGCAGGGACCCTCTGAAACTGCTGTGACCTCTCAAGGGCGGGTCACCTGACCCCTCCAGGGTGGGACAGGTGACCTCCCAAGGGTGGGTCTCGAGACCCCTCAAGGGTGGGGCACGTGACCCCGCAAGGGTGGGTCTCGAGACCCCTCAAGGGTGGGGCACGTGACCCTCCAGGGTGGGTCACGAGACCCCTCAGGGGTGGGTCACGTGACCCCTCAGGGTTGGGTCACGTGACCCGTCAGGGGTGGGTCACGAGACCCCTCAGGGGTGGGTCACGTGACCCCTCAGGGGTGGGTCACATGACACCTCAGGGGTGCGTCACGTGACCCCCCAGGGGTGCGTCACGTGACCCCTCAGGGGTGGGTCACATGACCCCTCAGGGGTGGGTCACGAGACCCCTCAGGGGTGGGTCATGTGACCCCTCAGGGGTGCGTCACGTGACCCCTCAGGGGTGGGTCACGTGACCCCTCAGGGGTGCGTCACGTGACCCCTCAGGTGTGGGTCAGGAGACTCCTCAGGGGTGGGTCACGTGACCCCTCAGGTGTGGGTCACCAGACCACTCAGGGGTGGGTCGCGTGACCCCTCAAGGGTGGGTCAGGAGACACCTCTAGTGTGGGTCCCGTGACCCGAGGGAGGCTTGTGGTAGGGAGCCTGAGTGCGCATGCACGGCCCACATATAGGCCAGAAAGGAGCCAGCCGCGGCTCGGAGAAAAGCCATCTCTTGGGGGCCTCCCCGTGTTCTTCCACTCCTGAAGCGTGACCCCTTTACGGATGGAAGAAAAGGGGGATCTTCGCAGTGGTGGGGTCGGGCCTGAGGTGTCTGTTTGTTTGCCTCCATGTAGGCCAGTTGCTGGCACACCGGGCCCAGGTGTCCCTGCCCCATGTGGCTAGAGGGCCGCTTATGGCAGGAATCAGGTCTCCTGCGGGGGTCAAGGGACGGCTTGGACACTCACCGGGCGAGAGAGGACGCCTGGTCATCAGACAGCCCCCTGGAAAATCCCCCGCCCAGGCCCCCGTTCCCCAAGTCTTTCCTGCGCACACTGTGTCTGAGGAGCTGGGAGAGCTGCTGGGAAGTGTGGCCCATGGGAAATCGCGCGGTCCTCTGGGTGGCGGGGTGGGCTTCCGTTTCCAGACAGGTGCCTAGGGACCCTGTGCAAAAGGTCTGACAGCTCAAGCGTGGGTCAGGTGAGCCGAGGGAGGCGTGTGCTTGGGAGCCTGAGTGCGCATGCGCGGCCCACGAATAGGCCCGAAAGGAGCCAGCCGCGGCTCGGAGAAAAGCCATCTCCTGGGGGTCTCCCCATGTTCCTCCAGTCCCCAAGGAGCACCCCTTTACGGATGGAAGAAATGGGGGATCTTCGCAGTGGTGGGTTCGGGCCAGAGGGGTCGGCGGGTTTGCCTGCACGTACGCCAGGTGCTCGCACAACGGGCCCAGGTGTTTGAGCCCCGTGGAGGCAGAGGGCTGCTTATTGCTGGATGATAGTGTCCTGCAGGGTTAAGGGACGGCGTGGGCACTCCCAGGGCGACAGAGGGCACCTGGCCTTTAGAGAATTCCCTGGAAAATTCCCCGCCCAGGCCCCTGGTCCACAAGTCTATCCTGCGCACAGTGTCTGTGCCAGGCTGGGAGTGCTTCTGGGCAGTGTTCCCCAGCGGAAATCGCGTGGTCCTCTAGGTGGCAGGGAGGGCTCCTGTGTCCACGGACAGGTGCCCAGGGACCGTGTGGAACTGCTGTGACCTCTAAAGGGTGGGTCTGGTGAGCCGAGGGAGGCGTGTGCTTGGGAGCCTGAGTGCGCATGCGCGGCCCAGGTGTTGGCCCGAAACGGGGCAGACTCGGCTCGGAGAAAAGCCATCTCCTGGGGGCCTCCCCATGTTCCTCCACGCCCCAAGGAGGACCCCTTTACGGATGGAAGAAAAGGGGGATCTTCGCAGTGGTGGGTTCGGGCCAGAGGGGTCCGCGGGTTTGCCTCCACGTACGCCAGGTGCCCGCACACCGGGCCCAGGTGTTTGAGCCCCGTGGAGGCAGAGGGCTGCTTATTGCTGGATGCAAGTGTCCTGCGGGGTCAAGGAAGGGCATGGGCACTCCCGGGCGACACAGGGCACGGGGCCCTGAGAGAGTTCTATGGAAAATCCCCCGCCCAGGCCCCCGGTATCCAAGTCTGTCCTTAGCACACTGTCTGTGCGGGGCTGAGAGTGCTGCTGGGCAGTGTGGCCTAGGGGAAATGGCGCGGTGCTCTGAGTGGCAGATGGGCTTCTGTTTCCACGGACAGGTGCGCAGGGACCCTCTGAAACTGCTGTGACCTCTCAAGGGCGGGTCACCTGACCCCTCCAGGGTGGGACAGGTGACCTCCCAAGGGTGGGTCTCGAGACCCCTCAAGGGTGGGGCACGTGACCCCGCAAGGGTGGGTCTCGAGACCCCTCAAGGGTGGGGCACGTGACCCTCCAGGGTGGGTCACGAGACCCCTCAGGGGTGGGTCACGTGACCCCTCAGGGTTGGGTCACGTGACCCGTCAGGGGTGGGTCACGAGACCCCTCAGGGGTGGGTCACGTGACCCCTCAGGGGTGGCTCACATGACACCTCAGGGGTGCGTCACGTGACCCCCCAGGGGTGCGTCACGTGACCCCTCAGGGGTGGGTCACATGACCCCTCAGGGGTGGGTCACGAGACCCCTCAGGGGTGGGTCATGTGACCCCTCAGGTGTGCGTCACGTGACCCCTCAGGGGTGGGTCACGTGACCCCTCAGGGGTGCGTCACGTGACCCCTCAGGTGTGGGTCAGGAGACTCCTCAGGGGTGGGTCACGTGACCCCTCAGGTGTGGGTCACCAGACCACTCAGGGGTGGGTCGCGTGACCCCTCAAGGGTGGGTCAGGAGACACCTCTAGTGTGGGTCCCGTGACCCGAGGGAGGCTTGTGGTAGGGAGCCTGAGTGCGCATGCACGGCCCACATATAGGCCAGAAAGGAGCCAGCCGCGGCTCGGAGAAAAGCCATCTCTTGGGGGCCTCCCCGTGTTCTTCCACTCCTGAAGCGTGACCCCTTTACGGATGGAAGAAAAGGGGGATCTTCGCAGTGGTGGGGTCGGGCCTGAGGTGTCTGTTTGTTTGCCTCCATGTAGGCCAGTTGCTGGCACACCGGGCCCAGGTGTCCCTGCCCCATGTGGCTAGAGGGCCGCTTATGGCAGGAATCAGGTCTCCTGCGGGGGTCAAGGGACGGCTTGGACACTCACCGGGCGAGAGAGGACGCCTGGTCATCAGACAGCCCCCTGGAAAATCCCCTGCCCAGGCCCCCGTTCCCCAAGTCTTTCCTGCGCACACTGTGTCTGAGGAGCTGGGAGAGCTGCTGGGAAGTGTGGCCCATGGGAAATCGCGCGGTCCTCTGGGTGGCGGGGTGGGCTTCCGTTTCCAGACAGGTGCCTAGGGACCCTGTGCAAAAGGTCTGACAGCTCAAGGGTGGGTCAGGTGAGCCGAGGGAGGCGTGTGCTTGGGAGCCTGAGTGCGCATGCGCGGCCCACGAATAGGCCCGAAAGGAGCCAGCCGCGGCTCGGAGAAAAGCCATCTCCTGGGGGTCTCCCCATGTTCCTCCAGTCCCCAAGGAGCACCCCTTTACGGATGGAAGAAATGGGGGATCTTCGCAGTGGTGGGTTCGGGCCAGAGGGGTCGGCGGGTTTGCCTGCACGTACGCCAGGGGCTCGCACAACGGGCCCAGGTGTTTGAGCCCCGTGGAGGCAGAGGGCTGCTTATTGCTGGATGATAGTGTCCTGCAGGGTTAAGGGACGGCGTGGGCACTCCCAGGGCGACAGAGGGCACCTGGCCTTTAGAGAATTCCCTGGAAAATTCCCCGCCCAGGCCCCTGGTCCACAAGTCTATCCTGCGCACAGTGTCTGTGCCAGGCTGGGAGTGCTTCTGGGCAGTGTTCCCCAGCGGAAATCGCGTGGTCCTCTAGGTGGCAGGGAGGGCTCCTGTGTCCACGGACAGGTGCCCAGGGACCGTGTGGAACTGCTGTGACCTCTAAAGGGTGGGTCTGGTGAGCCGAGGGAGGCGTGTGCTTGGGAGCCTGAGTGCGCATGCGCGGCCCAGGTGTTGGCCCGAAACCAGGCAGACTCGGCTCGGAGAAAAGCCATCTCCTGGGGGCCTCCCCATGTTCCTCCACTCCCCAAGGAGGACCCCTTTACGGATGGAAGAAAAGGGGGATCTTCGCAGTGGTGGGTTCGGGCCAGAGGGGTCCGCGGGTTTGCCTCCACGTACGCCAGGTGCCCTCACACCGGGCCCAGGTGTTTGAGCCCCGTGGAGGCAGAGGGCTGCTTATTGCTGGATGCAAGTGTCCTGCGGGGTCAAGGAAGGGCATGGGCACTCCCGGGCGACACAGGGCACGGGGCCCTGAAGAGTTCCATGGAAAATCCCCCGCCCAGGCCCCCGGTATCCAAGTCTGTCCTTAGCACACTGTCTGTGCGGGGCTGAGAGTGCTGCTGGGCAGTGTGGCCTAGGGGAAATGGCGCGGTGCTCTGAGTGGCAGGGAGGGCTTCTGTTTCCACGGACAGGTGCGCAGGGACCCTCTGAAACTGCTGTGACCTCTCAAGGGCGGGTCACCTGACCCCTCCAGGGTGGGACAGGTGACCTCCCAAGGGTGGGTCTCGAGACCCCTCAAGGGTGGGGCACGTGACCCCGCAAGGGTGGGTCTCGAGACCCCTCAAGGGTGGGGCACGTGACCCTCCAGGGTGGGTCACGAGACCCCTCAGGGGTGGGTCACGTGACCCCTCAGGGTTGGGTCACGTGACCCGTCAGGGGTGGGTCACGAGACCCCTCAGGGGTGGGTCACGTGACCCCTCAGGGGTGGGTCACATGACACCTCAGGGGTGCGTCACGTGACCCCCCAGGGGTGCGTCACGTGACCCCTCAGGGGTGGGTCACATGACCCCTCAGGGGTGGGTCACGAGACCCCTCAGGGGTGGGTCATGTGACCCCTCAGGGGTGCGTCACGTGACCCCTCAGGGGTGGGTCACGTGACCCCTCAGGGGTGCGTCACGTGACCCCTCAGGTGTGGGTCAGGAGACTCCTCAGGGGTGGGTCACGTGACCCCTCAGGTGTGGGTCACCAGACCACTCAGGGGTGGGTCGCGTGACCCCTCAAGGGTGGGTCAGGAGACACCTCTAGTGTGGGTCCCGTGACCCGAGGGAGGCTTGTGGTAGGGAGCCTGAGTGCGCATGCACGGCCCACATATAGGCCAGAAAGGAGCCAGCCGCGGCTCGGAGAAAAGCCATCTCTTGGGGGCCTCCCCGTGTTCTTCCACTCCTGAAGCGTGACCCCTTTACGGATGGAAGAAAAGGGGGATCTTCGCAGTGGTGGGGTCGGGCCTGAGGTGTCTGTTTGTTTGCCTCCATGTAGGCCAGTTGCTGGCACACCGGGCCCAGGTGTCCCTGCCCCATGTGGCTAGAGGGCCGCTTATGGCAGGAATCAGGTCTCCTGCGGGGGTCAAGGGACGGCTTGGACACTCACCGGGCGAGAGAGGACGCCTGGTCATCAGACAGCCCCCTGGAAAATCCCCCGCCCAGGCCCCCGTTCCCAAAGTCTTTCCTGCGCACACTGTGTCTGAGGAGCTGGGAGAGCTGCTGGGAAGTGTGGCCCATGGGAAATCGCGCGGTCCTCTGGGTGGCGGGGTGGGCTTCCGTTTCCAGACAGGTGCCTAGGGACCCTGTGCAAAAGGTCTGACAGCTCAAGCGTGGGTCAGGTGAGCCGAGGGAGGCGTGTGCTTGGGAGCCTGAGTGCGCATGCGCGGCCCACGAATAGGCCCGAAAGGAGCCAGCCGCGGCTCGGAGAAAAGCCATCTCCTGGGGGTCTCCCCATGTTCCTCCAGTCCCCAAGGAGCACCCCTTTACGGATGGAAGAAATGGGGGATCTTCGCAGTGGTGGGTTCGGGCCAGAGGGGTCGGCGGGTTTGCCTGCACGTACGCCAGGTGCTCGCACAACGGGCCCAGGTGTTTGAGCCCCGTGGAGGCAGAGGGCTGCTTATTGCTGGATGATAGTGTCCTGCAGGGTTAAGGGACGGCGTGGGCACTCCCAGGGCGACAGAGGGCACCTGGCCTTTAGAGAATTCCCTGGAAAATTCCCCGCCCAGGCCCCTGGTCCACAAGTCTATCCTGCGCACAGTGTCTGTGCCAGGCTGGGAGTGCTTCTGGGCAGTGTTCCCCAGCGGAAATCGCGTGGTCCTCTAGGTGGCAGGGAGGGCTCCTGTGTCCACGGACAGGTGCCCAGGGACCGTGTGGAACTGCTGTGACCTCTAAAGGGTGGGTCTGGTGAGCCGAGGGAGGCGTGTGCTTGGGAGCCTGAGTGCGCATGCGCGGCCCAGGTGTTGGCCCGAAACGGGGCAGACTCGGCTCGGAGAAAAGCCATCTCCTGGGGGCCTCCCCATGTTCCTCCACTCCCCAAGGAGGACCCCTTTACGGATGGAAGAAAAGGGGGATCTTCGCAGTGGTGGGTTCGGGCCAGAGGGGTCCGCGGGTTTGCCTCCACGTACGCCAGGTGCCCGCACACCGGGCCCAGGTGTTTGAGCCCCGTGGAGGCAGAGGGCTGCTTATTGCTGGATGCAAGTGTCCTGCGGGGTCAAGGAAGGGCATGGGCACTCCCGGGCGACACAGGGCACGGGGCCCTGAGAGAGTTCCATGGAAAATCCCCCGCCCAGGCCCCCGGTATCCAAGTCTGTCCTTAGCACACTGTCTGTGCGGGGCTGAGAGTGCTGCTGGGCAGTGTGGCCTAGGGGAAATGGCGCGGTGCTCTGAGTGGCAGATGGGCTTCTGTTTCCACGGACAGGTGCGCAGGGACCCTCTGAAACTGCTGTGACCTCTCAAGGGCGGGTCACCTGACCCCTCCAGGGTGGGACAGGTGACCTCCCAAGGGTGGGTCTCGAGACCCCTCAAGGGTGGGGCACGTGACCCCGCAAGGGTGGGTCTCGAGACCCCTCAAGGGTGGGGCACGTGACCCTCCAGGGTGGGTCACGAGACCCCTCAGGGGTGGGTCACGTGACCCCTCAGGGTTGGGTCACGTGACCCGTCAGGGGTGGGTCACGAGACCCCTCAGGGGTGGGTCACGTGACCCCTCAGGGGTGGGTCACATGACACCTCAGGGGTGCGTCACGTGACCCCCCAGGGGTGCGTCACGTGACCCCTCAGGGGTGGGTCACATGACCCCTCAGGGGTGGGTCACGAGACCCCTCAGGGGTGGGTCATGTGACCCCTCAGGGGTGCGTCACGTGACCCCTCAGGGGTGGGTCACGTGACCCCTCAGGGGTGCGTCACGTGACCCCTCAGGTGTGGGTCAGGAGACTCCTCAGGGGTGGGTCACGTGACCCCTCAGGTGTGGGTCACCAGACCACTCAGGGGTGGGTCGCGTGACCCCTCAAGGGTGGGTCAGGAGACACCTCTAGTGTGGGTCCCGTGACCCGAGGGAGGCTTGTGGTAGGGAGCCTGAGTGCGCATGCACGGCCCACATATAGGCCAGAAAGGAGCCAGCCGCGGCTCGGAGAAAAGCCATCTCTTGGGGGCCTCCCCGTGTTCTTCCACTCCTGAAGCGTGACCCCTTTACGGATGGAAGAAAAGGGGGATCTTCGCAGTGGTGGGGTCGGGCCTGAGGTGTCTGTTTGTTTGCCTCCATGTAGGCCAGTTGCTGGCACACCGGGCCCAGGTGTCCCTGCCCCATGTGGCTAGAGGGCCGCTTATGGCAGGAATCAGGTCTCCTGCGGGGGTCAAGGGACGGCTTGGACACTCACCGGGCGAGAGAGGACGCCTGGTCATCAGACAGCCCCCTGGAAAATCCCCCGCCCAGGCCCCCGTTCCCAAAGTCTTTCCTGCGCACACTGTGTCTGAGGAGCTGGGAGAGCTGCTGGGAAGTGTGGCCCATGGGAAATCGCGCGGTCCTCTGGGTGGCGGGGTGGGCTTCCGTTTCCAGACAGGTGCCTAGGGACCCTGTGCAAAAGGTCTGACAGCTCAAGCGTGGGTCAGGTGAGCCGAGGGAGGCGTGTGCTTGGGAGCCTGAGTGCGCATGCGCGGCCCACGAATAGGCCCGAAAGGAGCCAGCCGCGGCTCGGAGAAAAGCCATCTCCTGGGGGTCTCCCCATGTTCCTCCAGTCCCCAAGGAGCACCCCTTTACGGATGGAAGAAATGGGGGATCTTCGCAGTGGTGGGTTCGGGCCAGAGGGGTCGGCGGGTTTGCCTGCACGTACGCCAGGTGCTCGCACAACGGGCCCAGGTGTTTGAGCCCCGTGGAGGCAGAGGGCTGCTTATTGCTGGATGATAGTGTCCTGCAGGGTTAAGGGACGGCGTGGGCACTCCCAGGGCGACAGAGGGCACCTGGCCTTTAGAGAATTCCCTGGAAAATTCCCCGCCCAGGCCCCTGGTCCACAAGTCTATCCTGCGCACAGTGTCTGTGCCAGGCTGGGAGTGCTTCTGGGCAGTGTTCCCCAGCGGAAATCGCGTGGTCCTCTAGGTGGCAGGGAGGGCTCCTGTGTCCACGGACAGGTGCCCAGGGACCGTGTGGAACTGCTGTGACCTCTAAAGGGTGGGTCTGGTGAGCCGAGGGAGGCGTGTGCTTGGGAGCCTGAGTGCGCATGCGCGGCCCAGGTGTTGGCCCGAAACGGGGCAGACTCGGCTCGGAGAAAAGCCATCTCCTGGGGGCCTCCCCATGTTCCTCCACTCCCCAAGGAGGACCCCTTTACGGATGGAAGAAAAGGGGGATCTTCGCAGTGGTGGGTTCGGGCCAGAGGGGTCCGCGGGTTTGCCTCCACGTACGCCAGGTGCCCGCACACCGGGCCCAGGTGTTTGAGCCCCGTGGAGGCAGAGGGCTGCTTATTGCTGGATGCAAGTGTCCTGCGGGGTCAAGGAAGGGCATGGGCACTCCCGGGCGACACAGGGCACGGGGCCCTGAGAGAGTTCCATGGAAAATCCCCCGCCCAGGCCCCCGGTATCCAAGTCTGTCCTTAGCACACTGTCTGTGCGGGGCTGAGAGTGCTGCTGGGCAGTGTGGCCTAGGGGAAATGGCGCGGTGCTCTGAGTGGCAGATGGGCTTCTGTTTCCACGGACAGGTGCGCAGGGACCCTCTGAAACTGCTGTGACCTCTCAAGGGCGGGTCACCTGACCCCTCCAGGGTGGGACAGGTGACCTCCCAAGGGTGGGTCTCGAGACCCCTCAAGGGTGGGGCACGTGACCCCGCAAGGGTGGGTCTCGAGACCCCTCAAGGGTGGGGCACGTGACCCTCCAGGGTGGGTCACGAGACCCCTCAGGGGTGGGTCACGTGACCCCTCAGGGTTGGGTCACGTGACCCGTCAGGGGTGGGTCACGAGACCCCTCAGGGGTGGGTCACGTGACCCCTCAGGGGTGGGTCACATGACACCTCAGGGGTGCGTCACGTGACCCCCCAGGGGTGCGTCACGTGACCCCTCAGGGGTGGGTCACATGACCCCTCAGGGGTGGGTCACGAGACCCCTCAGGGGTGGGTCATGTGACCCCTCAGGGGTGCGTCACGTGACCCCTCAGGGGTGGGTCACGTGACCCCTCAGGGGTGCGTCACGTGACCCCTCAGGTGTGGGTCAGGAGACTCCTCAGGGGTGGGTCACGTGACCCCTCAGGTGTGGGTCACCAGACCACTCAGGGGTGGGTCGCGTGACCCCTCAAGGGTGGGTCAGGAGACACCTCTAGTGTGGGTCCCGTGACCCGAGGGAGGCTTGTGGTAGGGAGCCTGAGTGCGCATGCACGGCCCACATATAGGCCAGAAAGGAGCCAGCCGCGGCTCGGAGAAAAGCCATCTCTTGGGGGCCTCCCCGTGTTCTTCCACTCCTGAAGCGTGACCCCTTTACGGATGGAAGAAAAGGGGGATCTTCGCAGTGGTGGGGTCGGGCCTGAGGTGTCTGTTTGTTTGCCTCCATGTAGGCCAGTTGCTGGCACACCGGGCCCAGGTGTCCCTGCCCCATGTGGCTAGAGGGCCGCTTATGGCAGGAATCAGGTCTCCTGCGGGGGTCAAGGGACGGCTTGGACACTCACCGGGCGAGAGAGGACGCCTGGTCATCAGACAGCCCCCTGGAAAATCCCCCGCCCAGGCCCCCGTTCCCCAAGTCTTTCCTGCGCACACTGTGTCTGAGGAGCTGGGAGAGCTGCTGGGAAGTGTGGCCCATGGGAAATCGCGCGGTCCTCTGGGTGGCGGGGTGGGCTTCCGTTTCCAGACAGGTGCCTAGGGACCCTGTGCAAAAGGTCTGACAGCTCAAGCGTGGGTCAGGTGAGCCGAGGGAGGCGTGTGCTTGGGAGCCTGAGTGCGCATGCGCGGCCCACGAATAGGCCCGAAAGGAGCCAGCCGCGGCTCGGAGAAAAGCCATCTCCTGGGGGTCTCCCCATGTTCCTCCAGTCCCCAAGGAGCACCCCTTTACGGATGGAAGAAATGGGGGATCTTCGCAGTGGTGGGTTCGGGCCAGAGGGGTCGGCGGGTTTGCCTGCACGTACGCCAGGTGCTCGCACAACGGGCCCAGGTGTTTGAGCCCCGTGGAGGCAGAGGGCTGCTTATTGCTGGATGATAGTGTCCTGCAGGGTTAAGGGACGGCGTGGGCACTCCCAGGGCGACAGAGGGCACCTGGCCTTTAGAGAATTCCCTGGAAAATTCCCCGCCCAGGCCCCTGGTCCACAAGTCTATCCTGCGCACAGTGTCTGTGCCAGGCTGGGAGTGCTTCTGGGCAGTGTTCCCCAGCGGAAATCGCGTGGTCCTCTAGGTGGCAGGGAGGGCTCCTGTGTCCATGGACAGGTGCCCAGGGACCGTGTGGAACTGCTGTGACCTCTAAAGGGTGGGTCTGGTGAGCCGAGGGAGGCGTGTGCTTGGGAGCCTGAGTGCGCATGCGCGGCCCAGGTGTTGGCCCGAAACGGGGCAGACTCGGCTCGGAGAAAAGCCATCTCCTGGGGGCCTCCCCATGTTCCTCCACTCCCCAAGGAGGACCCCTTTACGGATGGAAGAAAAGGGGGATCTTCGCAGTGGTGGGTTCGGGCCAGAGGGGTCCGCGGGTTTGCCTCCACGTACGCCAGGTGCCCGCACACCGGGCCCAGGTGTTTGAGCCCCGTGGAGGCAGAGGGCTGCTTATTGCTGGATGCAAGTGTCCTGCGGGGTCAAGGAAGGGCATGGGCACTCCCGGGCGACACAGGGCACGGGGCCCTGAGAGAGTTCCATGGAAAATCCCCCGCCCAGGCCCCCGGTATCCAAGTCTGTCCTTAGCACACTGTCTGTGCGGGGCTGAGAGTGCTGCTGGGCAGTGTGGCCTAGGGGAAATGGCGCGGTGCTCTGAGTGGCAAATGGGCTTCTGTTTCCACGGACAGGTGCGCAGGGACCCTCTGAAACTGCTGTGACCTCTCAAGGGCGGGTCACCTGACCCCTCCAGGGTGGGACAGGTGACCTCCCAAGGGTGGGTCTCGAGACCCCTCAAGGGTGGGGCACGTGACCCCGCAAGGGTGGGTCTCGAGACCCCTCAAGGGTGGGGCACGTGACCCTCCAGGGTGGGTCACGAGACCCCTCAGGGGTGGGTCACGTGACCCCTCAGGGTTGGGTCACGTGACCCGTCAGGGGTGGGTCACGAGACCCCTCAGGGGTGGGTCACGTGACCCCTCAGGGGTGGGTCACATGACACCTCAGGGGTGCGTCACGTGACCCCCCAGTGGTGCGTCACGTGACCCCTCAGGGGTGGGTCACATGACCCCTCAGGGGTGGGTCACGAGACCCCTCAGGGGTGGGTCATGTGACCCCTCAGGGGTGCGTCACGTGACCCCTCAGGGGTGGGTCACGTGACCCCTCAGGGGTGCGTCACGTGACCCCTCAGGTGTGGGTCAGGAGACTCCTCAGGGGTGGGTCACGTGACCCCTCAGGTGTGGGTCACCAGACCACTCAGGGGTGGGTCGCGTGACCCCTCAAGGGTGGGTCAGGAGACACCTCTAGTGTGGGTCCCGTGACCCGAGGGAGGCTTGTGGTAGGGAGCCTGAGTGCGCATGCACGGCCCACATATAGGCCAGAAAGGAGCCAGCCGCGGCTCGGAGAAAAGCCATCTCTTGGGGGCCTCCCCGTGTTCTTCCACTCCTGAAGCGTGACCCCTTTACGGATGGAAGAAAAGGGGGATCTTCGCAGTGGTGGGGTCGGGCCTGAGGTGTCTGTTTGTTTGCCTCCATGTAGGCCAGTTGCTGGCACACCGGGCCCAGGTGTCCCTGCCCCATGTGGCTAGAGGGCCGCTTATGGCAGGAATCAGGTCTCCTGCGGGGGTCAAGGGACGGCTTGGACACTCACCGGGCGAGAGAGGACGCCTGGTCATCAGACAGCCCCCTGGAAAATCCCCCGCCCAGGCCCCCGTTCCCCAAGTCTTTCCTGCGCACACTGTGTCTGAGGAGCTGGGAGAGCTGCTGGGAAGTGTGGCCCATGGGAAATCGCGCGGTCCTCTGGGTGGCGGGGTGGGCTTCCGTTTCCAGACAGGTGCCTAGGGACCCTGTGCAAAAGGTCTGACAGCTCAAGCGTGGGTCAGGTGAGCCGAGGGAGGCGTGTGCTTGGGAGCCTGAGTGCGCATGCGCGGCCCACGAATAGGCCCGAAAGGAGCCAGCCGCGGCTCGGAGAAAAGCCATCTCCTGGGGGTCTCCCCATGTTCCTCCAGTCCCCAAGGAGCACCCCTTTACGGATGGAAGAAATGGGGGATCTTCGCAGTGGTGGGTTCGGGCCAGAGGGGTCGGCGGGTTTGCCTGCACGTACGCCAGGTGCTCGCACAACGGGCCCAGGTGTTTGAGCCCCGTGGAGGCAGAGGGCTGCTTATTGCTGGATGATAGTGTCCTGCAGGGTTAAGGGACGGCGTGGGCACTCCCAGGGCGACAGAGGGCACCTGGCCTTTAGAGAATTCCCTGGAAAATTCCCCGCCCAGGCCCCTGGTCCACAAGTCTATCCTGCGCACAGTGTCTGTGCCAGGCTGGGAGTGCTTCTGGGCAGTGTTCCCCAGCGGAAATCGCGTGGTCCTCTAGGTGGCAGGGAGGGCTCCTGTGTCCACGGACAGGTGCCCAGGGACCGTGTGGAACTGCTGTGACCTCTAAAGGGTGGGTCTGGTGAGCCGAGGGAGGCGTGTGCTTGGGAGCCTGAGTGCGCATGCGCGGCCCAGGTGTTGGCCAGAAACCAGGCAGACTCGGCTCGGAGAAAAGCCATCTCCTGGGGGCCTCCCCATGTTCCTCCACTCCCCAAGGAGGACCCCTTTACGGATGGAAGAAAAGGGGGATCTTCGCAGTGGTGGGTTCGGGCCAGAGGGGTCCGCGGGTTTGCCTCCACGTACGCCAGGTGCCCGCACACCGGGCCCAGGTGTTTGAGCCCCGTGGAGGCAGAGGGCTGCTTATTGCTGGATGCAAGTGTCCTGCGGGGTCAAGGAAGGGCATGGGCACTCCCGGGCGACACAGGGCACGGGGCCCTGAAGAGTTCCATGGAAAATCCCCCGCCCAGGCCCCCGGTATCCAAGTCTGTCCTTAGCACACTGTCTGTGCGGGGCTGAGAGTGCTGCTGGGCAGTGTGGCCTAGGGGAAATGGCGCGGTGCTCTGAGTGGCAGGGAGGGCTTCTGTTTCCACGGACAGGTGCGCAGGGACCCTCTGAAACTGCTGTGACCTCTCAAGGGCGGGTCACCTGACCCCTCCAGGGTGGGACAGGTGACCTCCCAAGGGTGGGTCTCGAGACCCCTCAAGGGTGGGGCACGTGACCCCGCAAGGGTGGGTCTCGAGACCCCTCAAGGGTGGGGCACGTGACCCTCCAGGGTGGGTCACGAGACCCCTCAGGGGTGGGTCACGTGACCCCTCAGGGTTGGGTCACGTGACCCGTCAGGGGTGGGTCACGAGACCCCTCAGGGGTGGGTCACGTGACCCCTCAGGGGTGGGTCACATGACCCCTCAGGGGTGCGTCACGAGACCCCTCAGGGGTGGGTCATGTGACCCCTCAGGGGTGCGTCACGTGACCCCTCAGGGGTGGGTCACGTGACCCCTCAGGGGTGCGTCACGTGACCCCTCAGGTGTGGGTCAGGAGACTCCTCAGGGGTGGGTCACGTGACCCCTCAGGTGTGGGTCACCAGACCACTCAGGGGTGGGTCGCGTGACCCCTCAAGGGTGGGTCAGGAGACACCTCTAGTGTGGGTCCCGTGACCCGAGGGAGGCTTGTGGTAGGGAGCCTGAGTGCGCATGCACGGCCCACATATAGGCCAGAAAGGAGCCAGCCGCGGCTCGGAGAAAAGCCATCTCTTGGGGGCCTCCCCGTGTTCTTCCACTCCTGAAGCGTGACCCCTTTACGGATGGAAGAAAAGGGGGATCTTCGCAGTGGTGGGGTCGGGCCTGAGGTGTCTGTTTGTTTGCCTCCATGTAGGCCAGTTGCTGGCACACCGGGCCCAGGTGTCCCTGCCCCATGTGGCTAGAGGGCCGCTTATGGCAGGAATCAGGTCTCCTGCGGGGGTCAAGGGACGGCTTGGACACTCACCGGGCGAGAGAGGACGCCTGGTCATCAGACAGCCCCCTGGAAAATCCCCCGCCCAGGCCCCCGTTCCCAAAGTCTTTCCTGCGCACACTGTGTCTGAGGAGCTGGGAGAGCTGCTGGGAAGTGTGGCCCATGGGAAATCGCGCGGTCCTCTGGGTGGCGGGGTGGGCTTCCGTTTCCAGACAGGTGCCTAGGGACCCTGTGCAAAAGGTCTGACAGCTCAAGCGTGGGTCAGGTGAGCCGAGGGAGGCGTGTGCTTGGGAGCCTGAGTGCGCATGCGCGGCCCACGAATAGGCCCGAAAGGAGCCAGCCGCGGCTCGGAGAAAAGCCATCTCCTGGGGGTCTCCCCATGTTCCTCCAGTCCCCAAGGAGCACCCCTTTACGGATGGAAGAAATGGGGGATCTTCGCAGTGGTGGGTTCGGGCCAGAGGGGTCGGCGGGTTTGCCTGCACGTACGCCAGGTGCTCGCACAACGGGCCCAGGTGTTTGAGCCCCGTGGAGGCAGAGGGCTGCTTATTGCTGGATGATAGTGTCCTGCAGGGTTAAGGGACGGCGTGGGCACTCCCAGGGCGACAGAGGGCACCTGGCCTTTAGAGAATTCCCTGGAAAATTCCCCGCCCAGGCCCCTGGTCCACAAGTCTATCCTGCGCATAGTGTCTGTACCAGGCTGGGAGTGCTTCTGGGCAGTGTTCCCCAGCGGAAATCGCGTGGTCCTCTAGGTGGCAGGGAGGGCTCCTGTGTCCACGGACAGGTGCCCAGGGACCGTGTGGAACTGCTGTGACCTCTAAAGGGTGGGTCTGGTGAGCCGAGGGAGGCGTGTGCTTGGGAGCCTGAGTGCGCATGCGCGGCCCAGGTGTTGGCCCGAAACCAGGCAGACTCGGCTCGGAGAAAAGCCATCTCCTGGGGGCCTCCCCATGTTCCTCCACTCCCCAAGGAGGACCCCTTTACGGATGGAAGAAAAGGGGGATCTTCGCAGTGGTGGGTTCGGGCCAGAGGGGTCCGCGGGTTTGCCTCCACGTACGCCAGGTGCCCTCACACCGGGCCCAGGTGTTTGAGCCCCGTGGAGGCAGAGGGCTGCTTATTGCTGGATGCAAGTGTCCTGCGGGGTCAAGGAAGGGCATGGGCACTCCCGGGCGACACAGGGCACGGGGCCCTGAAGAGTTCCATGGAAAATCCCCCGCCCAGGCCCCCGGTATCCAAGTCTGTCCTTAGCACACTGTCTGTGCGGGGCTGAGAGTGCTGCTGGGCAGTGTGGCCTAGGGGAAATGGCGCGGTGCTCTGAGTGGCAGGGAGGGCTTCTGTTTCCACGGACAGGTGCGCAGGGACCCTCTGAAACTGCTGTGACCTCTCAAGGGCGGGTCACCTGACCCCTCCAGGGTGGGACAGGTGACCTCCCAAGGGTGGGTCTCGAGACCCCTCAAGGGTGGGGCACGTGACCCCGCAAGGGTGGGTCTCGAGACCCCTCAAGGGTGGGGCACGTGACCCTCCAGGGTGGGTCACGAGACCCCTCAGGGGTGGGTCACGTGACCCCTCAGGGTTGGGTCACGTGACCCGTCAGGGGTGGGTCACGAGACCCCTCAGGGGTGGGTCACGTGACCCCTCAGGGGTGGGTCACATGACACCTCAGGGGTGCGTCACGTGACCCCCCAGGGGTGCGTCACGTGACCCCTCAGGGGTGGGTCACATGACCCCTCAGGGGTGGGTCACGAGACCCCTCAGGGGTGGGTCATGTGACCCCTCAGGGGTGCGTCACGTGACCCCTCAGGGGTGAGTCACGTGACCCCTCAGGGGTGCGTCACGTGACCCCTCAGGTGTGGGTCAGGAGACTCCTCAGGGGTGGGTCACGTGACCCCTCAGGTGTGGGTCACCAGACCACTCAGGGGTGGGTCGCGTGACCCCTCAAGGGTGGGTCAGGAGACACCTCTAGTGTGGGTCCCGTGACCCGAGGGAGGCTTGTGGTAGGGAGCCTGAGTGCGCATGCACGGCCCACATATAGGCCAGAAAGGAGCCAGCCGCGGCTCGGAGAAAAGCCATCTCTTGGGGGCCTCCCCGTGTTCTTCCACTCCTGAAGCGTGACCCCTTTACGGATGGAAGAAAAGGGGGATCTTCGCAGTGGTGGGGTCGGGCCTGAGGTGTCTGTTTGTTTGCCTCCATGTAGGCCAGTTGCTGGCACACCGGGCCCAGGTGTCCCTGCCCCATGTGGCTAGAGGGCCGCTTATGGCAGGAATCAGGTCTCCTGCGGGGGTCAAGGGACGGCTTGGACACTCACCGGGCGAGAGAGGACGCCTGGTCATCAGACAGCCCCCTGGAAAATCCCCCGCCCAGGCCCCCGTTCCCCAAGTCTTTCCTGCGCACACTGTGTCTGAGGAGCTGGGAGAGCTGCTGGGAAGTGTGGCCCATGGGAAATCGCGCGGTCCTCTGGGTGGCGGGGTGGGCTTCCGTTTCCAGACAGGTGCCTAGGGACCCTGTGCAAAAGGTCTGACAGCTCAAGCGTGGGTCAGGTGAGCCGAGGGAGGCGTGTGCTTGGGAGCCTGAGTGCGCATGCGCGGCCCACGAATAGGCCCGAAAGGAGCCAGCCGCGGCTCGGAGAAAAGCCATCTCCTGGGGGTCTCCCCATGTTCCTCCAGTCCCCAAGGAGCACCCCTTTACGGATGGAAGAAATGGGGGATCTTCGCAGTGGTGGGTTCGGGCCAGAGGGGTCGGCGGGTTTGCCTGCACGTACGCCAGGTGCTCGCACAACGGGCCCAGGTGTTTGAGCCCCGTGGAGGCAGAGGGCTGCTTATTGCTGGATGATAGTGTCCTGCAGGGTTAAGGGACGGCGTGGGCACTCCCAGGGCGACAGAGGGCACCTGGCCTTTAGAGAATTCCCTGGAAAATTCCCCGCCCAGGCCCCTGGTCCACAAGTCTATCCTGCGCACAGTGTCTGTGCCAGGCTGGGAGTGCTTCTGGGCAGTGTTCCCCAGCGGAAATCGCGTGGTCCTCTAGGTGGCAGGGAGGGCTCCTGTGTCCACGGACAGGTGCCCAGGGACCGTGTGGAACTGCTGTGACCTCTAAAGGGTGGGTCTGGTGAGCCGAGGGAGGCGTGTGCTTGGGAGCCTGAGTGCGCATGCGCGGCCCAGGTGTTGGCCCGAAACCAGGCAGACTCGGCTCGGAGAAAAGCCATCTCCTGGGGGCCTCCCCATGTTCCTCCACTCCCCAAGGAGGACCCCTTTACGGATGGAAGAAAAGGGGGATCTTCGCAGTGGTGGGTTCGGGCCAGAGGGGTCCGCGGGTTTGCCTCCACGTACGCCAGGTGCCCTCACACCGGGCCCAGGTGTTTGAGCCCCGTGGAGGCAGAGGGCTGCTTATTGCTGGATGCAAGTGTCCTGCGGGGTCAAGGAAGGGCATGGGCACTCCCGGGCGACACAGGGCACGGGGCCCTGAAGAGTTCCATGGAAAATCCCCCGCCCAGGCCCCCGGTATCCAAGTCTGTCCTTAGCACACTGTCTGTGCGGGGCTGAGAGTGCTGCTGGGCAGTGTGGCCTAGGGGAAATGGCGCGGTGCTCTGAGTGGCAGGGAGGGCTTCTGTTTCCACGGACAGGTGCGCAGGGACCCTCTGAAACTGCTGTGACCTCTCAAGGGCGGGTCACCTGACCCCTCCAGGGTGGGACAGGTGACCTCCCAAGGGTGGGTCTCGAGACCCCTCAAGGGTGGGGCACGTGACCCCGCAAGGGTGGGTCTCGAGACCCCTCAAGGGTGGGGCACGTGACCCTCCAGGGTGGGTCACGAGACCCCTCAGGGGTGGGTCACGTGACCCCTCAGGGTTGGGTCACGTGACCCGTCAGGGGTGGGTCACGAGACCCCTCAGGGGTGGGTCACGTGACCCCTCAGGGGTGGGTCACATGACACCTCAGGGGTGCGTCACGTGACCCCCCAGGGGTGCGTCACGTGACCCCTCAGGGGTGGGTCACATGACCCCTCAGGGGTGGGTCACGAGACCCCTCAGGGGTGGGTCATGTGACCCCTCAGGGGTGCGTCACGTGACCCCTCTGGGGTGGGTCACGTGACCCCTCAGGGGTGCGTCACGTGACCCCTCAGGTGTGGGTCAGGAGACTCCTCAGGGGTGGGTCACGTGACCCCTCAGGTGTGGGTCACCAGACCACTCAGGGGTGGGTCGCGTGACCCCTCAAGGGTGGGTCAGGAGACACCTCTAGTGTGGGTCCCGTGACCCGAGGGAGGCTTGTGGTAGGGAGCCTGAGTGCGCATGCACGGCCCACATATAGGCCAGAAAGGAGCCAGCCGCGGCTCGGAGAAAAGCCATCTCTTGGGGGCCTCCCCGTGTTCTTCCACTCCTGAAGCGTGACCCCTTTACGGATGGAAGAAAAGGGGGATCTTCGCAGTGGTGGGGTCGGGCCTGAGGTGTCTGTTTGTTTGCCTCCATGTAGGCCAGTTGCTGGCACACCGGGCCCAGGTGTCCCTGCCCCATGTGGCTAGAGGGCCGCTTATGGCAGGAATCAGGTCTCCTGCGGGGGTCAAGGGACGGCTTGGACACTCACCGGGCGAGAGAGGACGCCTGGTCATCAGACAGCCCCCTGGAAAATCCCCCGCCCAGGCCCCCGTTCCCAAAGTCTTTCCTGCGCACACTGTGTCTGAGGAGCTGGGAGAGCTGCTGGGAAGTGTGGCCCATGGGAAATCGCGCGGTCCTCTGGGTGGCGGGGTGGGCTTCCGTTTCCAGACAGGTGCCTAGGGACCCTGTGCAAAAGGTCTGACAGCTCAAGCGTGGGTCAGGTGAGCCGAGGGAGGCGTGTGCTTGGGAGCCTGAGTGCGCATGCGCGGCCCACGAATAGGCCCGAAAGGAGCCAGCCGCGGCTCGGAGAAAAGCCATCTCCTGGGGGTCTCCCCATGTTCCTCCAGTCCCCAAGGAGCACCCCTTTACGGATGGAAGAAATGGGGGATCTTCGCAGTGGTGGGTTCGGGCCAGAGGGGTCGGCGGGTTTGCCTGCACGTACGCCAGGTGCTCGCACAACGGGCCCAGGTGTTTGTGCCCCGTGGAGGCAGAGGGCTGCTTATTGCTGGATGATAGTGTCCTGCAGGGTTAAGGGACGGCGTGGGCACTCCCAGGGCGACAGAGGGCACCTGGCCTTTAGAGAATTCCCTGGAAAATTCCCCGCCCAGGCCCCTGGTCCACAAGTCTATCCTGCGCACAGTGTCTGTGCCAGGCTGGGAGTGCTTCTGGGCAGTGTTCCCCAGCGGAAATCGCGTGGTCCTCTAGGTGGCAGGGAGGGCTCCTGTGTCCACGGACAGGTGCCCAGGGACCGTGTGGAACTGCTGTGACCTCTAAAGGGTGGGTCTGGTGAGCCGAGGGAGGCGTGTGCTTGGGAGCCTGAGTGCGCATGCGCGGCCCAGGTGTTGGCCCGAAACCAGGCAGACTCGGCTAGGAGAAAAGCCATCTCCTGGGGGCCTCCCCATGTTCCTCCACTCCCCAAGGAGGACCCCTTTACGGATGGAAGAAAAGGGGGATCTTCGCAGTGGTGGGTTCGGGCCAGAGGGGTCCGCGGGTTTGCCTCCACGTACGCCAGGTGCCCGCACACCGGGCCCAGGTGTTTGAGCCCCGTGGAGGCAGAGGGCTGCGTATTGCTGGATGCAAGTGTCCTGCGGGGTCAAGGAAGGGCATGGGCACTCCCGGGCGACACAGGGCACGGGGCCCTGAGAGAGTTCCATGGAAAATCCCCCGCCCAGGCCCCCGGTATCCAAGTCTGTCCTTAGCACACTGTCTGTGCGGGGCTGAGAGTGCTGCTGGGCAGTGTGGCCTAGGGGAAATGGCGCGGTGCTCTGAGTGGCAAATGGGCTTCTGTTTCCACGGACAGGTGCGCAGGGACCCTCTGAAACTGCTGTGACCTCTCAAGGGCGGGTCACCTGACCCCTCCAGGGTGGGACAGGTGACCTCCCAAGGGTGGGTCTCGAGACCCCTCAAGGGTGGGGCACGTGACCCCGCAAGGGTGGGTCTCGAGACCCCTCAAGGGTGGGGCACGTGACCCTCCAGGGTGGGTCACGAGACCCCTCAGGGGTGGGTCACGTGACCCCTCAGGGTTGGGTCACGTGACCCGTCAGGGGTGGGTCACGAGACCCCTCAGGGGTGGGTCACGTGACCCCTCAGGGGTGGGTCACATGACACCTCAGGGGTGCGTCACGTGACCCCCCAGTGGTGCGTCACGTGACCCCTCAGGGGTGGGTCACATGACCCCTCAGGGGTGGGTCACGAGACCCCTCAGGGGTGGGTCATGTGACCCCTCAGGGGTGCGTCACGTGACCCCTCAGGGGTGAGTCACGTGACCCCTCAGGGGTGCGTCACGTGACCCCTCAGGTGTGGGTCAGGAGACTCCTCAGGGGTGGGTCACGTGACCCCTCAGGTGTGGGTCACCAGACCACTCAGGGGTGGGTCGCGTGACCCCTCAAGGGTGGGTCAGGAGACACCTCTAGTGTGGGTCCCGTGACCCGAGGGAGGCTTGTGGTAGGGAGCCTGAGTGCGCATGCACGGCCCACATATAGGCCAGAAAGGAGCCAGCCGCGGCTCGGAGAAAAGCCATCTCTTGGGGGCCTCCCCGTGTTCTTCCACTCCTGAAGCGTGACCCCTTTACGGATGGAAGAAAAGGGGGATCTTCGCAGTGGTGGGGTCGGGCCTGAGGTGTCTGTTTGTTTGCCTCCATGTAGGCCAGTTGCTGGCACACCGGGCCCAGGTGTCCCTGCCCCATGTGGCTAGAGGGCCGCTTATGGCAGGAATCAGGTCTCCTGCGGGGGTCAAGGGACGGCTTGGACACTCACCGGGCGAGAGAGGACGCCTGGTCATCAGACAGCCCCCTGGAAAATCCCCCGCCCAGGCCCCCGTTCCCCAAGTCTTTCCTGCGCACACTGTGTCTGAGGAGCTGGGAGAGCTGCTGGGAAGTGTGGCCCATGGGAAATCGCGCGGTCCTCTGGGTGGCGGGGTGGGCTTCCGTTTCCAGACAGGTGCCTAGGGACCCTGTGCAAAAGGTCTGACAGCTCAAGCGTGGGTCAGGTGAGCCGAGGGAGGCGTGTGCTTGGGAGCCTGAGTGCGCATGCGCGGCCCACGAATAGGCCCGAAAGGAGCCAGCCGCGGCTCGGAGAAAAGCCATCTCCTGGGGGTCTCCCCATGTTCCTCCAGTCCCCAAGGAGCACCCCTTTACGGATGGAAGAAATGGGGGATCTTCGCAGTGGTGGGTTCGGGCCAGAGGGGTCGGCGGGTTTGCCTGCACGTACGCCAGGTGCTCGCACAACGGGCCCAGGTGTTTGAGCCCCGTGGAGGCAGAGGGCTGCTTATTGCTGGATGATAGTGTCCTGCAGGGTTAAGGGACGGCGTGGGCACTCCCAGGGCGACAGAGGGCACCTGGCCTTTAGAGAATTCCCTGGAAAATTCCCCGCCCAGGCCCCTGGTCCACAAGTCTATCCTGCGCACAGTGTCTGTGCCAGGCTGGGAGTGCTTCTGGGCAGTGTTCCCCAGCGGAAATCGCGTGGTCCTCTAGGTGGCAGGGAGGGCTCCTGTGTCCACGGACAGGTGCCCAGGGACCGTGTGGAACTGCTGTGACCTCTAAAGGGTGGGTCTGGTGAGCCGAGGGAGGCGTGTGCTTGGGAGCCTGAGTGCGCATGCGCGGCCCAGGTGTTGGCCAGAAACCAGGCAGACTCGGCTCGGAGAAAAGCCATCTCCTGGGGGCCTCCCCATGTTCCTCCACTCCCCAAGGAGGACCCCTTTACGGATGGAAGAAAAGGGGGATCTTCGCAGTGGTGGGTTCGGGCCAGAGGGGTCCGCGGGTTTGCCTCCACGTACGCCAGGTGCCCGCACACCGGGCCCAGGTGTTTGAGCCCCGTGGAGGCAGAGGGCTGCTTATTGCTGGATGCAAGTGTCCTGCGGGGTCAAGGAAGGGCATGGGCACTCCCGGGCGACACAGGGCACGGGGCCCTGAAGAGTTCCATGGAAAATCCCCCGCCCAGGCCCCCGGTATCCAAGTCTGTCCTTAGCACACTGTCTGTGCGGGGCTGAGAGTGCTGCTGGGCAGTGTGGCCTAGGGGAAATGGCGCGGTGCTCTGAGTGGCAGGGAGGGCTTCTGTTTCCACGGACAGGTGCGCAGGGACCCTCTGAAACTGCTGTGACCTCTCAAGGGCGGGTCACCTGACCCCTCCAGGGTGGGACAGGTGACCTCCCAAGGGTGGGTCTCGAGACCCCTCAAGGGTGGGGCACGTGACCCCGCAAGGGTGGGTCTCGAGACCCCTCAAGGGTGGGGCACGTGACCCTCCAGGGTGGGTCACGAGACCCCTCAGGGGTGGGTCACGTGACCCCTCAGGGTTGGGTCACGTGACCCGTCAGGGGTGGGTCACGAGACCCCTCAGGGGTGGGTCACGTGACCCCTCAGGGGTGGGTCACATGACCCCTCAGGGGTGCGTCACGAGACCCCTCAGGGGTGGGTCATGTGACCCCTCAGGGGTGCGTCACGTGACCCCTCAGGGGTGGGTCACGTGACCCCTCAGGGGTGCGTCACGTGACCCCTCAGGTGTGGGTCAGGAGACTCCTCAGGGGTGGGTCACGTGACCCCTCAGGTGTGGGTCACCAGACCACTCAGGGGTGGGTCGCGTGACCCCTCAAGGGTGGGTCAGGAGACACCTCTAGTGTGGGTCCCGTGACCCGAGGGAGGCTTGTGGTAGGGAGCCTGAGTGCGCATGCACGGCCCACATATAGGCCAGAAAGGAGCCAGCCGCGGCTCGGAGAAAAGCCATCTCTTGGGGGCCTCCCCGTGTTCTTCCACTCCTGAAGCGTGACCCCTTTACGGATGGAAGAAAAGGGGGATCTTCGCAGTGGTGGGGTCGGGCCTGAGGTGTCTGTTTGTTTGCCTCCATGTAGGCCAGTTGCTGGCACACCGGGCCCAGGTGTCCCTGCCCCATGTGGCTAGAGGGCCGCTTATGGCAGGAATCAGGTCTCCTGCGGGGGTCAAGGGACGGCTTGGACACTCACCGGGCGAGAGAGGACGCCTGGTCATCAGACAGCCCCCTGGAAAATCCCCCGCCCAGGCCCCCGTTCCCAAAGTCTTTCCTGCGCACACTGTGTCTGAGGAGCTGGGAGAGCTGCTGGGAAGTGTGGCCCATGGGAAATCGCGCGGTCCTCTGGGTGGCGGGGTGGGCTTCCGTTTCCAGACAGGTGCCTAGGGACCCTGTGCAAAAGGTCTGACAGCTCAAGCGTGGGTCAGGTGAGCCGAGGGAGGCGTGTGCTTGGGAGCCTGAGTGCGCATGCGCGGCCCACGAATAGGCCCGAAAGGAGCCAGCCGCGGCTCGGAGAAAAGCCATCTCCTGGGGGTCTCCCCATGTTCCTCCAGTCCCCAAGGAGCACCCCTTTACGGATGGAAGAAATGGGGGATCTTCGCAGTGGTGGGTTCGGGCCAGAGGGGTCGGCGGGTTTGCCTGCACGTACGCCAGGTGCTCGCACAACGGGCCCAGGTGTTTGAGCCCCGTGGAGGCAGAGGGCTGCTTATTGCTGGATGATAGTGTCCTGCAGGGTTAAGGGACGGCGTGGGCACTCCCAGGGCGACAGAGGGCACCTGGCCTTTAGAGAATTCCCTGGAAAATTCCCCGCCCAGGCCCCTGGTCCACAAGTCTATCCTGCGCACAGTGTCTGTGCCAGGCTGGGAGTGCTTCTGGGCAGTGTTCCCCAGCGGAAATCGCGTGGTCCTCTAGGTGGCAGGGAGGGCTCCTGTGTCCACGGACAGGTGCCCAGGGACCGTGTGGAACTGCTGTGACCTCTAAAGGGTGGGTCTGGTGAGCCGAGGGAGGCGTGTGCTTGGGAGCCTGAGTGCGCATGCGCGGCCCAGGTGTTGGCCCGAAACCAGGCAGACTCGGCTCGGAGAAAAGCCATCTCCTGGGGGCCTCCCCATGTTCCTCCACTCCCCAAGGAGGACCCCTTTACGGATGGAAGAAAAGGGGGATCTTCGCAGTGGTGGGTTCGGGCCAGAGGGGTCCGCGGGTTTGCCTCCAC
Organism: Desmodus rotundus; assembly: GCF_022682495.2. Classification (NCBI taxonomy): domain Eukaryota; kingdom Metazoa; phylum Chordata; class Mammalia; order Chiroptera; family Phyllostomidae; genus Desmodus; species Desmodus rotundus. The sequence goes on along the minus strand of NW_026527695.1, from coordinate 50,574 downwards.
GTACGCCAGGTGCCCTCACACCGGGCCCAGGTGTTTGAGCCCCGTGGAGGCAGAGGGCTGCTTATTGCTGGATGCAAGTGTCCTGCGGGGTCAAGGAAGGGCATGGGCACTCCCGGGCGACACAGGGCACGGGGCCCTGAAGAGTTCCATGGAAAATCCCCCGCCCAGGCCCCCGGTATCCAAATCTGTCCTTAGCACACTGTCTGTGCGGGGCTGAGAGTGCTGCTGGGCAGTGTGGCCTAGGGGAAATGGCGCGGTGCTCTGAGTGGCAGGGAGGGCTTCTGTTTCCACGGACAGGTGCGCAGGGACCCTCTGAAACTGCTGTGACCTCTCAAGGGCGGGTCACCTGACCCCTCCAGGGTGGGACAGGTGACCTCCCAAGGGTGGGTCTCGAGACCCCTCAAGGGTGGGGCACGTGACCCCGCAAGGGTGGGTCTCGAGACCCCTCAAGGGTGGGGCACGTGACCCTCCAGGGTGGGTCACGAGACCCCTCAGGGGTGGGTCACGTGACCCCTCAGGGTTGGGTCACGTGACCCGTCAGGGGTGGGTCACGAGACCCCTCAGGGGTGGGTCACGTGACCCCTCAGGGGTGGGTCACATGACACCTCAGGGGTGGGTCACATGACCCCTCAGGGGTGGGTCACGAGACCCCTCAGGGGTGGGTCATGTGACCCCTCAGGGGTGCGTCACGTGACCCCTCAGGGGTGGGTCACGTGACCCCTCAGGGGTGCGTCACGTGACCCCTCAGGTGTGGGTCAGGAGACTCCTCAGGGGTGGGTCACGTGACCCCTCAGGTGTGGGTCACCAGACCACTCAGGGGTGGGTCGCGTGACCCCTCAAGGGTGGGTCAGGAGACACCTCTAGTGTGGGTCCCGTGACCCGAGGGAGGCTTGTGGTAGGGAGCCTGAGTGCGCATGCACGGCCCACATATAGGCCAGAAAGGAGCCAGCCGCGGCTCGGAGAAAAGCCATCTCTTGGGGGCCTCCCCGTGTTCTTCCACTCCTGAAGCGTGACCCCTTTACGGATGGAAGAAAAGGGGGATCTTCGCAGTGGTGGGGTCGGGCCTGAGGTGTCTGTTTGTTTGCCTCCATGTAGGCCAGTTGCTGGCACACCGGGCCCAGGTGTCCCTGCCCCATGTGGCTAGAGGGCCGCTTATGGCAGGAATCAGGTCTCCTGCGGGGGTCAAGGGACGGCTTGGACACTCACCGGGCGAGAGAGGACGCCTGGTCATCAGACAGCCCCCTGGAAAATCCCCCGCCCAGGCCCCCGTTCCCCAAGTCTTTCCTGCGCACACTGTGTCTGAGGAGCTGGGAGAGCTGCTGGGAAGTGTGGCCCATGGGAAATCGCGCGGTCCTCTGGGTGGCGGGGTGGGCTTCCGTTTCCAGACAGGTGCCTAGGGACCCTGTGCAAAAGGTCTGACAGCTCAAGCGTGGGTCAGGTGAGCCGAGGGAGGCGTGTGCTTGGGAGCCTGAGTGCGCATGCGCGGCCCACGAATAGGCCCGAAAGGAGCCAGCCGCGGCTCGGAGAAAAGCCATCTCCTGGGGGTCTCCCCATGTTCCTCCAGTCCCCAAGGAGCACCCCTTTACGGATGGAAGAAATGGGGGATCTTCGCAGTGGTGGGTTCGGGCCAGAGGGGTCGGCGGGTTTGCCTGCACGTACGCCAGGTGCTCGCACAACGGGCCCAGGTGTTTGAGCCCCGTGGAGGCAGAGGGCTGCTTATTGCTGGATGATAGTGTCCTGCAGGGTTAAGGGACGGCGTGGGCACTCCCAGGGCGACAGAGGGCACCTGGCCTTTAGAGAATTCCCTGGAAAATTCCCCGCCCAGGCCCCTGGTCCACAAGTCTATCCTGCGCACAGTGTCTGTGCCAGGCTGGGAGTGCTTCTGGGCAGTGTTCCCCAGCGGAAATCGCGTGGTCCTCTAGGTGGCAGGGAGGGCTCCTGTGTCCACGGACAGGTGCCCAGGGACCGTGTGGAACTGCTGTGACCTCTAAAGGGTGGGTCTGGTGAGCCGAGGGAGGCGTGTGCTTGGGAGCCTGAGTGCGCATGCGCGGCCCAGGTGTTGGCCCGAAACCAGGCAGACTCGGCTCGGAGAAAAGCCATCTCCTGGGGGCCTCCCCATGTTCCTCCACTCCCCAAGGAGGACCCCTTTACGGATGGAAGAAAAGGGGGATCTTCGCAGTGGTGGGTTCGGGCCAGAGGGGTCCGCGGGTTTGCCTCCACGTACGCCAGGTGCCCGCACACCGGGCCCAGGTGTTTGAGCCCCGTGGAGGCAGAGGGCTGCGTATTGCTGGATGCAAGTGTCCTGCGGGGTCAAGGAAGGGCATGGGCACTCCCGGGCGACACAGGGCACGGGGCCCTGAGAGAGTTCCATGGAAAATCCCCCGCCCAGGCCCCCGGTATCCAAGTCTGTCCTTAGCACACTGTCTGTGCGGGGCTGAGAGTGCTGCTGGGCAGTGTGGCCTAGGGGAAATGGCGCGGTGCTCTGAGTGGCAGGGAGGGCTTCTGTTTCCACGGACAGGTGCGCAGGGACCCTCTGAAACTGCTGTGACCTCTCAAGGGCGGGTCACCTGACCCCTCCAGGGTGGGACAGGTGACCTCCCAAGGGTGGGTCACGTGACCCCTCAGGGGTGGGTCACATGACCCCTCAGGAGTGGGTCACGAGACCCCTCAGAGGTGGGTCACGTGACCCCTCAGGGGTGGGTCACGAGACCCCTCAGGGGTGGGTCACGTGACCCCTCAGGGGTGGGTCACATGACCCCTCAGGGGTGGGTCACGAGACCACTCAAGGGTGGGTCAGGAGACACTTCTAGTGTGGGTCCCGTGACCCGAGGGAGACTTGTGGTAGGGAGCCTGAGTGCGCATGCATGGCCCACATATAGGCCAGAAAGGAGCCAGCCGCGGCTCGGAGAAAAGCCATCTCCTGGGGGCCTCCCCGTGTTCTTCCACTCCTGAAGCGTGACCCCTTTACGGATGGAAGAAAAGGGGGATCTTCGCAGTGGTGGGGTCGGGCCTGAGGTGTCTGTTTGTTTGCCTCCATGTAGGCCAGTTGCTGGCACACCGGGCCCAGGTGTCCCTGCCCCATGTGGCTAGAGGGCCGCTTATGGCAGGAATCAGGTCTCCTGCGGGGGTCAAGGGACGGCTTGGACACTCACCGGGCGAGAGAGGACGCCTGGTCATCAGACAGCCCCCTGGAAAATCCCCCGCCCAGGCCCCCGTTCCCCAAGTCTTTCCTGCGCACACTGTGTCTGAGGAGCTGGGAGAGCTGCTGGGAAGTGTGGCCCATGGGAAATCGCGCGGTCCTCTGGGTGGCGGGGTGGGCTTCCGTTTCCATACAGGTGCCTAGGGACCCTGTGCAAATGGTCTGACAGCTCAAGGGTGGGTCAGGTGAGCCGAGGGAGGCGTGTGCTTGGGAGCCTGAGTGCGCATGCGCGGCCCACGAATAGGCCCGAAAGGAGCCAGCCGCGGCTCGGAGAAAAGCCATCTCCTGGGGGTCTCCCCATGTTCCTCCAGTCCCCAAGGAGCACCCCTTTACGGATGGAAGAAATGGGGGATCTTCGCAGTGGTGGGTTCGGGCCAGAGGGGTCGGCGGGTTTGCCTGCACGTACGCCAGGTGCTCGCACAACGGGCCCAGGTGTTTGAGCCCCGTGGAGGCAGAGGGCTGCTTATTGCTGGATGATAGTGTCCTGCAGGGTTAAGGGACGGCGTGGGCACTCCCAGGGCGACAGAGGGCACCTGGCCTTTAGAGAATTCCCTGGAAAATTCCCCGCCCAGGCCCCTGGTCCACAAGTCTATCCTGCGCACAGTGTCTGTGCCAGGCTGGGAGTGCTTCTGGGCAGTGTTCCCCAGCGGAAATCGCGTGGTCCTCTAGGTGGCAGGGAGGGCTCCTGTGTCCACGGACAGGTGCCCAGGGACCGTGTGGAACTGCTGTGACCTCTAAAGGGTGGGTCTGGTGAGCCGAGGGAGGCGTGTGCTTGGGAGCCTGAGTGCGCATGCGCGGCCCAGGTGTTGGCCCGAAACCAGGCAGACTCGGCTCGGAGAAAAGCCATCTCCTGGGGGCCTCCCCATGTTCCTCCACTCCCCAAGGAGGACCCCTTTACGGATGGAAGAAAAGGGGGATCTTCGCAGTGGTGGGTTCGGGCCAGAGGGGTCCGCGGGTTTGCCTCCACGTACGCCAGGTGCCCGCACACCGGGCCCAGGTGTTTGAGCCCCGTGGAGGCAGAGGGCTGCTTATTGCTGGATGCAAGTGTCCTGCGGGGTCAAGGAAGGGCATGGGCACTCCCGGGCGACACAGGGCACGGGGCCCTGAGAGAGTTCCATGGAAAATCCCCCGCCCAGGCCCCCGGTATCCAAGTCTGTCCTTAGCACACTGTCTGTGTGGGGCTGAGAGTGCTGCTGGGCAGTGTGGCCTAGGGGAAATGGCGCGGTGCTCTGAGTGGCAGGGAGGGCTTCTGTTTCCACGGACAGGTGCGCAGGGACCCTCTGAAACTGCTGTGACCTCTCAAGGGCGGGTCACCTGACCCCTCCAGGGTGGGACAGGTGACCTCCCAAGGGTGGGTCGCGAGACCCCTCAAGGGTGGGGCACGTGACCCCGCAAGGGTGGGTCTCGAGACCCCTCAAGGGTGGGGCACGTGACCCTCAAGGGTGGGTCACGAGACCCCTCAGGGGTGGGTCACGTGACCCCTCAGGGGTGGGTCACGTGCCCCGTCAGGGGTGGGTCACGAGACCCCTCAGGGGTGGGTCACGTGCCCCGTCAGGGGTGGGTCACGTGACCCCTCAGGGGTGCGTCACGTGACCCCTCAGGGGTGGGTCACGTGACCCCTCACGAGTGGGTCACGAGACCCCTCAGGGGTGGGTCACGTGACCCCTCAGGGTTGGGTCACGTGACCCCTCAGGGTTGGGTCGCGTGACCCCTCAGGGGTGGGTCACGTGACCCCTCAGGGGTGGGTCACGAGACCACTCAGGGGTGGGTCGCGTGACCCCTCAAGGGTGGGTCGCGTGACCCCTCTAGTGTGGTTCCCGTGACCCGAGGGAAGCTTGTGGTAGGGAGCCTGAGTGCGCATGCACGGCCCACATATAGGCCAGAAAGGAGCCAGCCGCGGCTCGGAGAAAAGCCATCTCCTGGGGGCCTCCCCGTGTTCTTCCACTCCTGAAGCGTGACCCCTTTACGGATGGAAGAAAAGGGGGATCTTCGCAGTGGTGGTGTCGGGCCTGAGGTGTCTGTTTGTTTGCCTCCATGTAGGCCAGTTGCTGGCACACCGGGCCCAGGTGTCCCTGCCCCATGTGGCTAGAGGGCCGCTTATGGCAGGAATCAGGTCTCCTGCGGGGGTCAAGGGACGGCTTGGACACTCACCGGGCGAGAGAGGACGCCTGGTCATCAGACAGCCCCCTGGAAAATCCCCCGCCCAGGCCCCCGTTCCCCAAGTCTTTCCTGCGCACACTGTGTCTGAGGAGCTGGGAGAGCTGCTGGGAAGTGTGGCCCATGGGAAATCGCGCGGTCCTCTGGGTGGCGGGGTGGGCTTCCGTTTCCATACAGGTGCCTAGGGACCCTGTGCAAATGGTCTGACAGCTCAAGGGTGGGTCAGGTGAGCCGAGGGAGTCGTGTGCTTGGGAGCCTGAGTGCGCATGCGCGGCCCACGAATAGGCCCGAAAGGAGCCAGCCGCGGCTCGGAGAAAAGCCATCTCCTGGGGGTCTCCCCATGTTCCTCCAGTCCCCAAGGAGCACCCCTTTACGGATGGAAGAAATGGGGGATCTTCGCAGTGGTGGGTTCGGGCCAGAGGGGTCGGCGGGTATGCCTGCACGTACGCCAGGTGCTCGCACAACGGGCCCAGGTGTTTGAGCCCCGTGGAGGCAGAGGGCTGCTTATTGCTGGATGATAGTGTCCTGCAGGGTTAAGGGACGGCGTGGGCACTCCCAGGGCGACAGAGGGCACCTGGCCTTTAGAGAATTCCCTGGAAAATTCCCCGCCCAGGCCCCTGGTCCACAAGTCTATCCTGCGCACAGTGTCTGTGCCAGGCTGGGAGTGCTTCTGGGCAGTGTTCCCCAGCGGAAATCGCGTGGTCCTCTAGGTGGCAGGGAGGGCTCCTGTGTCCACGGACAGGTGCCCAGGGACCGTGTGGACCTGCTGTGACCTCTAAAGGGTGGGTCTGGTGAGCCGAGGGAGGCGTGTGCTTGGGAGCCTGAGTGCGCATGCGCGGCCCAGGTGTTGGCCCGAAACCAGGCAGACTCGGCTCGGAGAAAAGCCATCTCCTGGGGGCCTCCCCATGTTCCTCCACTCCCCAAGGAGGACCCCTTTACGGATGGAAGAAAAGGGGGATCTTCGCAGTGGTGGGTTCGGGCCAGAGGGGTCCGCGGGTTTGCCTCCACGTACGCCAGGTGCCCGCACACCGGGCCCAGGTGTTTGAGCCCCGTGGAGGCAGAGGGCTGCTTATTGCTGGATGCAAGTGTCCTGCGGGGTCAAGGAAGGGCATGGGCACTACCGGGCGACACAGGGCACGGGGCCCTGAGAGAGTTCCATGGAAAATCCCCCGCCCAGGCCCCCGGTATCCAAGTCTGTCCTTAGCACACTGTCTGTGCGGGGCTGAGAGTGCTGCTGGGCAGTGTGGCCTAGGGGAAATGGCGCGGTGCTCTGAGTGGCAGGGAGGGCTTCTGTTTCCACGGACAGGTGCGCAGGGACCCTCTGAAACTGCTGTGACCTCTCAAGGGCGGGTCACCTGACCCCTCCAGGGTGGGACAGGTGACCTCCCAAGGGTGGGTCTCGAGACCCCTAAGGGTGGGGCACGTGACCCCGCAAGGGTGGGTCTCGAGACCCCTCAAGGGTGGGGCACGTGACCCTCCAGGGTGGGTCACGAGACCCCTCAGGGGTGGGTCACGTGACCCCTCAGGGTTGGGTCACGTGACCCGTCAGGGGTGGGTCACGAGACCCCTCAGGGGTGGGTCACGTGACCCCTCAGGGGTGGGTCACATGACACCTCAGGGGTGCGTCACGTGACCCCCCAGGGGTGCGTCACGTGACCCCTCAGGGGTGGGTCACATGACCCCTCAGGGGTGGGTCATGTGACCCCTCAGGGGTGCGTCACGTGACCCCTCAGGGGTGGGTCACGTGACCCCTCAGGGGTGGGTCAGGAGACTCCTCAGGGGTGGGTCACGTGACCCCTCAGGTGTGGGTCACCAGACCACTCAGGTGTGGGTCGCGTGACCCCTCAAGGGTGGGTCAGGAGACACCTCTAGTGTGGGTCCCGTGACCCGAGGGAGGCTTGTGGTAGGGAGCCTGAGTGCGCATGCACGGCCCACATATAGGCCAGAAAGGAGCCAGCCGCGGCTCGGAGAAAAGCCATCTCCTGGGGGCCTCCCCGTGTTCTTCCACTCCTGAAGCGTGACCCCTTTACCGATGGAAGAAAAGGGGGATCTTCGCAGTGGTGGGGTCGGGCCTGAGGTGTCTGTTTGTTTGCCTCCATGTAGGCCAGTTGCTGGCACACCGGGCCCAGGTGTCCCTGCCCCATGTGGCTAGAGGGCCGCTTATGGCAGGAATCAGGTCTCCTGCGGGGGTCAAGGGACGGCTTGGACACTCACCGGGCGAGAGAGGACGCCTGGTCATCAGACAGCCCCCTGGAAAATCCCCCGCCCAGGCCCCCGTTCCCAAAGTCTTTCCTGCGCACACTGTGTCTGAGGAGCTGGGAGAGCTGCTGGGAAGTGTGGCCCATGGGAAATCGCGCGGTCCTCTGGGTGGCGGGGTGGGCTTCCGTTTCCAGACAGGTGCCTAGGGACCCTGTGCAAAAGGTCTGACAGCTCAAGCGTGGGTCAGGTGAGCCGAGGGAGGCGTGTGCTTGGGAGCCTGAGTGCGCATGCGCGGCCCACGAATAGGCCCGAAAGGAGCCAGCCGCGGCTCGGAGAAAAGCCATCTCCTGGGGGTCTCCCCATGTTCCTCCAGTCCCCAAGGAGCACCCCTTTACGGATGGAAGAAATGGGGGATCTTCGCAGTGGTGGGTTCGGGCCAGAGGGGTCGGCGGGTTTGCCTGCACGTACGCCAGGTGCTCGCACAACGGGCCCAGGTGTTTGAGCCCCGTGGAGGCAGAGGGCTGCTTATTGCTGGATGATAGTGTCCTGCAGGGTTAAGGGACGGCGTGGGCACTCCCAGGGCGACAGAGGGCACCTGGCCTTTAGAGAATTCCCTGGAAAATTCCCCGCCCAGGCCCCTGGTCCACAAGTCTATCCTGCGCACAGTGTCTGTGCCAGGCTGGGAGTGCTTCTGGGCAGTGTTCCCCAGCGGAAATCGCGTGGTCCTCTAGGTGGCAGGGAGGGCTCCTGTGTCCACGGATAGGTGCCCAGGGACCGTGTGGAACTGCTGTGACCTCTAAAGGGTGGGTCTGGTGAGCCGAGGGAGGCGTGTGCTTGGGAGCCTGAGTGCGCATGCGCGGCCCAGGTGTTGGCCCGAAACGGGGCAGACTCGGCTCGGAGAAAAGCCATCTCCTGGGGGCCTCCCCATGTTCCTCCACGCCCCAAGGAGGACCCCTTTACGGATGGAAGAAAAGGGGGATCTTCGCAGTGGTGGGTTCGGGCCAGAGGGGTCCGCGGGTTTGCCTCCACGTACGCCAGGTGCCCGCACACCGGGCCCAGGTGTTTGAGCCCCGTGGAGGCAGAGGGCTGCTTATTGCTGGATGCAAGTGTCCTGCGGGGTCAAGGAAGGGCATGGGCACTCCCGGGCGACACAGGGCACGGGGCCCTGAGAGAGTTCCATGGAAAATCCCCCGCCCAGGCCCCCGGTATCCAAGTCTGTCCTTAGCACACTGTCTGTGCGGGGCTGAGAGTGCTGCTGGGCAGTGTGGCCTAGGGGAAATGGCGCGGTGCTCTGAGTGGCAGATGGGCTTCTGTTTCCACGGACAGGTGCGCAGGGACCCTCTGAAACTGCTGTGACCTCTCAAGGGCGGGTCACCTGACCCCTCCAGGGTGGGACAGGTGACCTCCCAAGGGTGGGTCTCGAGACCCCTCAAGGGTGGGGCACGTGACCCCGCAAGGGTGGGTCTCGAGACCCCTCAAGGGTGGGGCACGTGACCCTCCAGGGTGGGTCACGAGACCCCTCAGGGGTGGGTCACGTGACCCCTCAGGGTTGGGTCACGTGACCCGTCAGGGGTGGGTCACGAGACCCCTCAGGGTTGGGTCACGTGACCCGTCAGGGGTGGGTCACGTGACCCCTCAGGTGTGGGTCAGGAGACTCCTCAGGGTTGGGTCACGTGACCCGTCAGGGGTGGGTCACGAGACCCCTCAGGGGTGGGTCACGTGACCCCTCAGGGGTGGGTCACATGACCCCTCAGGGGTGCGTCACGAGACCCCTCAGGGGTGGGTCATGTGACCCCTCAGGGGTGCGTCACGTGACCCCTCAGGGGTGGGTCACGTGACCCCTCAGGGGTGCGTCACGTGACCCCTCAGGTGTGGGTCAGGAGACTCCTCAGGGGTGGGTCACGTGACCCCTCAGGTGTGGGTCACCAGACCACTCAGGGGTGGGTCGCGTGACCCCTCAAGGGTGGGTCAGGAGACACCTCTAGTGTGGGTCCCGTGACCCGAGGGAGGCTTGTGGTAGGGAGCCTGAGTGCGCATGCACGGCCCACATATAGGCCAGAAAGGAGCCAGCCGCGGCTCGGAGAAAAGCCATCTCTTGGGGGCCTCCCCGTGTTCTTCCACTCCTGAAGCGTGACCCCTTTACGGATGGAAGAAAAGGGGGATCTTCGCAGTGGTGGGGTCGGGCCTGAGGTGTCTGTTTGTTTGCCTCCATGTAGGCCAGTTGCTGGCACACCGGGCCCAGGTGTCCCTGCCCCATGTGGCTAGAGGGCCGCTTATGGCAGGAATCAGGTCTCCTGCGGGGGTCAAGGGACGGCTTGGACACTCACCGGGCGAGAGAGGACGCCTGGTCATCAGACAGCCCCCTGGAAAATCCCCTGCCCAGGCCCCCGTTCCCCAAGTCTTTCCTGCGCACACTGTGTCTGAGGAGCTGGGAGAGCTGCTGGGAAGTGTGGCCCATGGGAAATCGCGCGGTCCTCTGGGTGGCGGGGTGGGCTTCCGTTTCCAGACAGGTGCCTAGGGACCCTGTGCAAAAGGTCTGACAGCTCAAGGGTGGGTCAGGTGAGCCGAGGGAGTCGTGTGCTTGGGAGCCTGAGTGCGCATGCGCGGCCCACGAATAGGCCCGAAAGGAGCCAGCCGCGGCTCGGAGAAAAGCCATCTCCTGGGGGTCTCCCCATGTTCCTCCAGTCCCCAAGGAGCACCCCTTTACGGATGGAAGAAATGGGGGATCTTCGCAGTGGTGGGTTCGGGCCAGAGGGGTCGGCGCGTTTGCCTGCACGTACGCCAGGTGCTCGCACAACGGGCCCAGGTGTTTGAGCCCCGTGGAGGCAGAGGGCTGCTTATTGCTGGATGATAGTGTCCTGCAGGGTTAAGGGACGGCGTGGGCACTCCCAGGGCGACAGAGGGCACCTGGCCTTTAGAGAATTCCCTGGAAAATTCCCCGCCCAGGCCCCTGGTCCACAAGTCTATCCTGCGCACAGTGTCTGTGCCAGGCTGGGAGTGCTTCTGGGCAGTGTTCCCCAGCGGAAATCGCGTGGTCCTCTAGGTGGCAGGGAGGGCTCCTGTGTCCACGGACAGGTGCCCAGGGACCGTGTGGAACTGCTGTGACCTCTAAAGGGTGGGTCTGGTGAGCCGAGGGAGGCGTGTGCTTGGGAGCCTGAGTGCGCATGCGCGGCCCAGGTGTTGGCCCGAAACCAGGCAGACTCGGCTCGGAGAAAAGCCATCTCCTGGGGGCCTCCCCATGTTCCTCCACTCCCCAAGGAGGACCCCTTTACGGATGGAAGAAAAGGGGGATCTTCGCAGTGGTGGGTTCGGGCCAGAGGGGTCCGCGGGTTTGCCTCCACGTACGCCAGGTGCCCTCACACCGGGCCCAGGTGTTTGAGCCCCGTGGAGGCAGAGGGCTGCTTATTGCTGGATGCAAGTGTCCTGCGGGGTCAAGGAAGGGCATGGGCACTCCCGGGCGACACAGGGCATGGGGCCCTGAAGAGTTCCATGGAAAATCCCCCGCCCAGGCCCCCGGTATCCAAGTCTGTCCTTACCACACTGTCTGTGCGGGGCTGAGAGTGCTGCTGGGCAGTGTGGCCTAGGGGAAATGGCGCGGTGCTCTGAGTGGCAGGGAGGGCTTCTGTTTCCACGGACAGGTGCGCAGGGACCCTCTGAAACTGCTGTGACCTCTCAAGGGCGGGTCACCTGACCCCTCCAGGGTGGGACAGGTGACCTCCCAAGGGTGGGTCTCGAGACCCCTCAAGGGTGGGGCACGTGACCCCGCAAGGGTGGGTCTCGAGACCCCTCAAGGGTGGGGCACGTGACCCTCCAGGGTGGGTCACGAGACCCCTCAGGGGTGGGTCACGTGACCCCTCAGGGTTGGGTCACGTGACCCGTCAGGGGTGGGTCACGAGACCCCTCAGGGGTGGGTCACGTGACCCCTCAGGGGTGGGTCACATGACACCTCAGGGGTGCGTCACGTGACCCCCCAGGGGTGCGTCACGTGACCCCTCAGGGGTGGGTCACATGACCCCTCAGGGGTGGGTCACGAGACCCCTCAGGGGTGGGTCATGTGACCCCTCAGGGGTGCGTCACGTGACCCCTCAGGGGTGGGTCACGTGACCCCTCAGGGGTGCGTCACGTGACCCCTCAGGTGTGGGTCAGGAGACTCCTCAGGGGTGGGTCACGTGACCCCTCAGGTGTGGGTCACCAGACCACTCAGGGGTGGGTCGCGTGACCCCTCAAGGGTGGGTCAGGAGACACCTCTAGTGTGGGTCCCGTGACCCGAGGGAGGCTTGTGGTAGGGAGCCTGAGTGCGCATGCACGGCCCACATATAGGCCAGAAAGGAGCCAGCCGCGGCTCGGAGAAAAGCCATCTCTTGGGGGCCTCCCCGTGTTCTTCCACTCCTGAAGCGTGACCCCTTTACGGATGGAAGAAAAGGGGGATCTTCGCAGTGGTGGGGTCGGGCCTGAGGTGTCTGTTTGTTTGCCTCCATGTAGGCCAGTTGCTGGCACACCGGGCCCAGGTGTCCCTGCCCCATGTGGCTAGAGGGCCGCTTATGGCAGGAATCAGGTCTCCTGCGGGGGTCAAGGGACGGCTTGGACACTCACCGGGCGAGAGAGGACGCCTGGTCATCAGACAGCCCCCTGGAAAATCCCCCGCCCAGGCCCCCGTTCCCAAAGTCTTTCCTGCGCACACTGTGTCTGAGGAGCTGGGAGAGCTGCTGGGAAGTGTGGCCCATGGGAAATCGCGCGGTCCTCTGGGTGGCGGGGTGGGCTTCCGTTTCCAGACAGGTGCCTAGGGACCCTGTGCAAAAGGTCTGACAGCTCAAGCGTGGGTCAGGTGAGCCGAGGGAGGCGTGTGCTTGGGAGCCTGAGTGCGCATGCGCGGCCCACGAATAGGCCCGAAAGGAGCCAGCCGCGGCTCGGAGAAAAGCCATCTCCTGGGGGTCTCCCCATGTTCCTCCAGTCCCCAAGGAGCACCCCTTTACGGATGGAAGAAATGGGGGATCTTCGCAGTGGTGGGTTCGGGCCAGAGGGGTCGGCGGGTTTGCCTGCACGTACGCCAGGTGCTCGCACAACGGGCCCAGGTGTTTGAGCCCCGTGGAGGCAGAGGGCTGCTTATTGCTGGATGATAGTGTCCTGCAGGGTTAAGGGACGGCGTGGGCACTCCCAGGGCGACAGAGGGCACCTGGCCTTTAGAGAATTCCCTGGAAAATTCCCCGCCCAGGCCCCTGGTCCACAAGTCTATCCTGCGCACAGTGTCTGTGCCAGGCTGGGAGTGCTTCTGGGCAGTGTTCCCCAGCGGAAATCGCGTGGTCCTCTAGGTGGCAGGGAGGGCTCCTGTGTCCACGGACAGGTGCCCAGGGACCGTGTGGAACTGCTGTGACCTCTAAAGGGTGGGTCTGGTGAGCCGAGGGAGGCGTGTGCTTGGGAGCCTGAGTGCGCATGCGCGGCCCAGGTGTTGGCCCGAAACGGGGCAGACTCGGCTCGGAGAAAAGCCATCTCCTGGGGGCCTCCCCATGTTCCTCCACTCCCCAAGGAGGACCCCTTTACGGATGGAAGAAAAGGGGGATCTTCGCAGTGGTGGGTTCGGGCCAGAGGGGTCCGCGGGTTTGCCTCCACGTACGCCAGGTGCCCGCACACCGGGCCCAGGTGTTTGAGCCCCGTGGAGGCAGAGGGCTGCGTATTGCTGGATGCAAGTGTCCTGCGGGGTCAAGGAAGGGCATGGGCACTCCCGGGCGACACAGGGCACGGGGCCCTGAGAGAGTTCCATGGAAAATCCCCCGCCCAGGCCCCCGGTATCCAAGTCTGTCCTTAGCACACTGTCTGTGCGGGGCTGAGAGTGCTGCTGGGCAGTGTGGCCTAGGGGAAATGGCGCGGTGCTCTGAGTGGCAGATGGGCTTCTGTTTCCACGGACAGGTGCGCAGGGACCCTCTGAAACTGCTGTGACCTCTCAAGGGCGGGTCACCTGACCCCTCCAGGGTGGGACAGGTGACCTCCCAAGGGTGGGTCTCGAGACCCCTCAAGGGTGGGGCACGTGACCCCGCAAGGGTGGGTCTCGAGACCCCTCAAGGGTGGGGCACGTGACCCTCCAGGGTGGGTCACGAGACCCCTCAGGGGTGGGTCACGTGACCCCTCAGGGTTGGGTCACGTGACCCGTCAGGGGTGGGTCACGAGACCCCTCAGGGGTGGGTCACGTGACCCCTCAGGGGTGGGTCACATGACACCTCAGGGGTGCGTCACGTGACCCCCCAGGGGTGCGTCACGTGACCCCTCAGGGGTGGGTCACATGACCCCTCAGGGGTGGGTCACGAGACCCCTCAGGGGTGGGTCATGTGACCCCTCAGGGGTGCGTCACGTGACCCCTCAGGGGTGGGTCACGTGACCCCTCAGGGGTGCGTCACGTGACCCCTCAGGTGTGGGTCAGGAGACTCCTCAGGGGTGGGTCACGTGACCCCTCAGGTGTGGGTCACCAGACCACTCAGGGGTGGGTCGCGTGACCCCTCAAGGGTGGGTCAGGAGACACCTCTAGTGTGGGTCCCGTGACCCGAGGGAGGCTTGTGGTAGGGAGCCTGAGTGCGCATGCACGGCCCACATATAGGCCAGAAAGGAGCCAGCCGCGGCTCGGAGAAAAGCCATCTCTTGGGGGCCTCCCCGTGTTCTTCCACTCCTGAAGCGTGACCCCTTTACGGATGGAAGAAAAGGGGGATCTTCGCAGTGGTGGGGTCGGGCCTGAGGTGTCTGTTTGTTTGCCTCCATGTAGGCCAGTTGCTGGCACACCGGGCCCAGGTGTCCCTGCCCCATGTGGCTAGAGGGCCGCTTATGGCAGGAATCAGGTCTCCTGCGGGGGTCAAGGGACGGCTTGGACACTCACCGGGCGAGAGAGGACGCCTGGTCATCAGACAGCCCCCTGGAAAATCCCCCGCCCAGGCCCCCGTTCCCCAAGTGTTTCCTGCGCACACTGTGTCTGAGGAGCTGGGAGAGCTGCTGGGAAGTGTGGCCCATGGGAAATCGCGCGGTCCTCTGGGTGGCGGGGTGGGCTTCCGTTTCCAGACAGGTGCCTAGGGACCCTGTGCAAAAGGTCTGACAGCTCAAGCGTGGGTCAGGTGAGCCGAGGGAGGCGTGTGCTTGGGAGCCTGAGTGCGCATGCGCGGCCCACGAATAGGCCCGAAAGGAGCCAGCCGCGGCTCGGAGAAAAGCCATCTCCTGGGGGTCTCCCCATGTTCCTCCAGTCCCCAAGGAGCACCCCTTTACGGATGGAAGAAATGGGGGATCTTCGCAGTGGTGGGTTCGGGCCAGAGGGGTCGGCGGGTTTGCCTGCACGTACGCCAGGTGCTCGCACAACGGGCCCAGGTGTTTGAGCCCCGTGGAGGCAGAGGGCTGCTTATTGCTGGATGATAGTGTCCTGCAGGGTTAAGGGACGGCGTGGGCACTCCCAGGGCGACAGAGGGCACCTGGCCTTTAGAGAATTCCCTGGAAAATTCCCCGCCCAGGCCCCTGGTCCACAAGTCTATCCTGCGCACAGTGTCTGTGCCAGGCTGGGAGTGCTTCTGGGCAGTGTTCCCCAGCGGAAATCGCGTGGTCCTCTAGGTGGCAGGGAGGGCTCCTGTGTCCACGGACAGGTGCCCAGGGACCGTGTGGAACTGCTGTGACCTCTAAAGGGTGGGTCTGGTGAGCCGAGGGAGGCGTGTGCTTGGGAGCCTGAGTGCGCATGCGCGGCCCAGGTGTTGGCCAGAAACCAGGCAGACTCGGCTCGGAGAAAAGCCATCTCCTGGGGGCCTCCCCATGTTCCTCCACTCCCCAAGGAGGACCCCTTTACGGATGGAAGAAAAGGGGGATCTTCGCAGTGGTGGGTTCGGGCCAGAGGGGTCCGCGGGTTTGCCTCCACGTACGCCAGGTGCCCGCACACCGGGCCCAGGTGTTTGAGCCCCGTGGAGGCAGAGGGCTGCTTATTGCTGGATGCAAGTGTCCTGCGGGGTCAAGGAAGGGCATGGGCACTCCCGGGCGACACAGGGCACGGGGCCCTGAAGAGTTCCATGGAAAATCCCCCGCCCAGGCCCCCGGTATCCAAGTCTGTCCTTAGCACACTGTCTGTGCGGGGCTGAGAGTGCTGCTGGGCAGTGTGGCCTAGGGGAAATGGCGCGGTGCTCTGAGTGGCAGGGAGGGCTTCTGTTTCCACGGACAGGTGCGCAGGGACCCTCTGAAACTGCTGTGACCTCTCAAGGGCGGGTCACCTGACCCCTCCAGGGTGGGACAGGTGACCTCCCAAGGGTGGGTCTCGAGACCCCTCAAGGGTGGGGCACGTGACCCCGCAAGGGTGGGTCTCGAGACCCCTCAAGGGTGGGGCACGTGACCCTCCAGGGTGGGTCACGAGACCCCTCAGGGGTGGGTCACGTGACCCCTCAGGGTTGGGTCACGTGACCCGTCAGGGGTGGGTCACGAGACCCCTCAGGGGTGGGTCACGTGACCCCTCAGGGGTGGGTCACATGACACCTCAGGGGTGCGTCACGTGACCCCCCAGGGGTGCGTCACGTGACCCCTCAGGGGTGGGTCACATGACCCCTCAGGGGTGGGTCACGAGACCCCTCAGGGGTGGGTCATGTGACCCCTCAGGGGTGCGTCACGTGACCCCTCAGGGGTGGGTCACGTGACCCCTCAGGGGTGCGTCACGTGACCCCTCAGGTGTGGGTCAGGAGACTCCTCAGGGGTGGGTCACGTGACCCCTCAGGTGTGGGTCACCAGACCACTCAGGGGTGGGTCGCGTGACCCCTCAAGGGTGGGTCAGGAGACACCTCTAGTGTGGGTCCCGTGACCCGAGGGAGGCTTGTGGTAGGGAGCCTGAGTGCGCATGCACGGCCCACATATAGGCCAGAAAGGAGCCAGCCGCGGCTCGGAGAAAAGCCATCTCTTGGGGGCCTCCCCGTGTTCTTCCACTCCTGAAGCGTGACCCCTTTACGGATGGAAGAAAAGGGGGATCTTCGCAGTGGTGGGGTCGGGCCTGAGGTGTCTGTTTGTTTGCCTCCATGTAGGCCAGTTGCTGGCACACCGGGCCCAGGTGTCCCTGCCCCATGTGGCTAGAGGGCCGCTTATGGCAGGAATCAGGTCTCCTGCGGGGGTCAAGGGACGGCTTGGACACTCACCGGGCGAGAGAGGACGCCTGGTCATCAGACAGCCCCCTGGAAAATCCCCCGCCCAGGCCCCCGTTCCCAAAGTCTTTCCTGCGCACACTGTGTCTGAGGAGCTGGGAGAGCTGCTGGGAAGTGTGGCCCATGGGAAATCGCGCGGTCCTCTGGGTGGCGGGGTGGGCTTCCGTTTCCAGACAGGTGCCTAGGGACCCTGTGCAAAAGGTCTGACAGCTCAAGCGTGGGTCAGGAGAGCCGAGGGAGGCGTGTGCTTGGGAGCCTGAGTGCGCATGCGCGGCCCACGAATAGGCCCGAAAGGAGCCAGCCGCGGCTCGGAGAAAAGCCATCTCCTGGGGGTCTCCCCATGTTCCTCCAGTCTCCAAGGAGCACCCCTTTACGGATGGAAGAAATGGGGGATCTTCGCAGTGGTGGGTTCGGGCCAGAGGGGTCGGCGGGTTTGCCTGCACGTACGCCAGGTGCTCGCACAACGGGCCCAGGTGTTTGAGCCCCGTGGAGGCAGAGGGCTGCTTATTGCTGGATGATAGTGTCCTGCAGGGTTAAGGGACGGCGTGGGCACTCCCAGGGCGACAGAGGGCACCTGGCCTTTAGAGAATTCCCTGGAAAATTCCCCGCCCAGGCCCCTGGTCCACAAGTCTATCCTGCGCACAGTGTCTGTGCCAGGCTGGGAGTGCTTCTGGGCAGTGTTCCCCAGCGGAAATCGCGTGGTCCTCTAGGTGGCAGGGAGGGCTCCTGTGTCCACGGACAGGTGCCCAGGGACCGTGTGGAACTGCTGTGACCTCTAAAGGGTGGGTCTGGTGAGCCGAGGGAGGCGTGTGCTTGGGAGCCTGAGTGCGCATGCGCGGCCCAGGTGTTGGCCCGAAACGGGGCAGACTCGGCTCGGAGAAAAGCCATCTCCTGGGGGCCTCCCCATGTTCCTCCACTCCCCAAGGAGGACCCCTTTACGGATGGAAGAAAAGGGGGATCTTCGCAGTGGTGGGTTCGGGCCAGAGGGGTCCGCGGGTTTGCCTCCACGTACGCCAGGTGCCCGCACACCGGGCCCAGGTGTTTGAGCCCCGTGGAGGCAGAGGGCTGCTTATTGCTGGATGCAAGTGTCCTGCGGGGTCAAGGAAGGGCATGGGCACTCCCGGGCGACACAGGGCACGGGGCCCTGAGAGAGTTCCATGGAAAATCCCCCGCCCAGGCCCCCGGTATCCAAGTCTGTCCTTAGCACACTGTCTGTGCGGGGCTGAGAGTGCTGCTGGGCAGTGTGGCCTAGGGGAAATGGCGCGGTGCTCTGAGTGGCAGATGGGCTTCTGTTTCCACGGACAGGTGCGCAGGGACCCTCTGAAACTGCTGTGACCTCTCAAGGGCGGGTCACCTGACCCCTCCAGGGTGGGACAGGTGACCTCCCAAGGGTGGGTCTCGAGACCCCTCAAGGGTGGGGCACGTGACCCCGCAAGGGTGGGTCTCGAGACCCCTCAAGGGTGGGGCACGTGACCCTCCAGGGTGGGTCACGAGACCCCTCAGGGGTGGGTCACGTGACCCCTCAGGGTTGGGTCACGTGACCCGTCAGGGGTGGGTCACGAGACCCCTCAGGGGTGGGTCACGTGACCCCTCAGGGGTGGGTCACATGACACCTCAGGGGTGCGTCACGTGACCCCCCAGGGGTGCGTCACGTGACCCCTCAGGGGTGGGTCACATGACCCCTCAGGGGTGGGTCACGAGACCCCTCAGGGGTGGGTCATGTGACCCCTCAGGGGTGCGTCACGTGACCCCTCAGGGGTGGGTCACGTGACCCCTCAGGGGTGCGTCACGTGACCCCTCAGGTGTGGGTCAGGAGACTCCTCAGGGGTGGGTCACGTGACCCCTCAGGTGTGGGTCACCAGACCACTCAGGGGTGGGTCGCGTGACCCCTCAAGGGTGGGTCAGGAGACACCTCTAGTGTGGGTCCCGTGACCCGAGGGAGGCTTGTGGTAGGGAGCCTGAGTGCGCATGCACGGCCCACATATAGGCCAGAAAGGAGCCAGCCGCGGCTCGGAGAAAAGCCATCTCTTGGGGGCCTCCCCGTGTTCTTCCACTCCTGAAGCGTGACCCCTTTACGGATGGAAGAAAAGGGGGATCTTCGCAGTGGTGGGGTCGGGCCTGAGGTGTCTGTTTGTTTGCCTCCATGTAGGCCAGTTGCTGGCACACCGGGCCCAGGTGTCCCTGCCCCATGTGGCTAGAGGGCCGCTTATGGCAGGAATCAGGTCTCCTGCGGGGGTCAAGGGACGGCTTGGACACTCACCGGGCGAGAGAGGACGCCTGGTCATCAGACAGCCCCCTGGAAAATCCCCCGCCCAGGCCCCCGTTCCCCAAGTCTTTCCTGCGCACACTGTGTCTGAGGAGCTGGGAGAGCTGCTGGGAAGTGTGGCCCATGGGAAATCGCGCGGTCCTCTGGGTGGCGGGGTGGGCTTCCGTTTCCAGACAGGTGCCTAGGGACCCTGTGCAAAAGGTCTGACAGCTCAAGCGTGGGTCAGGTGAGCCGAGGGAGGCGTGTGCTTGGGAGCCTGAGTGCGCATGCGCGGCCCACGAATAGGCCCGAAAGGAGCCAGCCGCGGCTCGGAGAAAAGCCATCTCCTGGGGGTCTCCCCATGTTCCTCCAGTCCCCAAGGAGCACCCCTTTACGGATGGAAGAAATGGGGGATCTTCGCAGTGGTGGGTTCGGGCCAGAGGGGTCGGCGGGTTTGCCTGCACGTACGCCAGGTGCTCGCACAACGGGCCCAGGTGTTTGAGCCCCGTGGAGGCAGAGGGCTGCTTATTGCTGGATGATAGTGTCCTGCAGGGTTAAGGGACGGCGTGGGCACTCCCAGGGCGACAGAGGGCACCTGGCCTTTAGAGAATTCCCTGGAAAATTCCCCGCCCAGGCCCCTGGTCCACAAGTCTATCCTGCGCACAGTGTCTGTGCCAGGCTGGGAGTGCTTCTGGGCAGTGTTCCCCAGCGGAAATCGCGTGGTCCTCTAGGTGGCAGGGAGGGCTCCTGTGTCCACGGACAGGTGCCCAGGGACCGTGTGGAACTGCTGTGACCTCTAAAGGGTGGGTCTGGTGAGCCGAGGGAGGCGTGTGCTTGGGAGCCTGAGTGCGCATGCGCGGCCCAGGTGTTGGCCCGAAACGGGGCAGACTCGGCTCGGAGAAAAGCCATCTCCTGGGGGCCTCCCCATGTTCCTCCACTCCCCAAGGAGGACCCCTTTACGGATGGAAGAAAAGGGGGATCTTCGCAGTGGTGGGTTCGGGCCAGAGGGGTCCGCGGGTTTGCCTCCACGTACGCCAGGTGCCCGCACACCGGGCCCAGGTGTTTGAGCCCCGTGGAGGCAGAGGGCTGCTTATTGCTGGATGCAAGTGTCCTGCGGGGTCAAGGAAGGGCATGGGCACTCCCGGGCGACACAGGGCACGGGGCCCTGAAGAGTTCCATGGAAAATCCCCCGCCCAGGCCCCCGGTATCCAAGTCTGTCCTTAGCACACTGTCTGTGCGGGGCTGAGAGTGCTGCTGGGCAGTGTGGCCTAGGGGAAATGGCGCGGTGCTCTGAGTGGCAGGGAGGGCTTCTGTTTCCACGGACAGGTGCGCAGGGACCCTCTGAAACTGCTGTGACCTCTCAAGGGCGGGTCACCTGACCCCTCCAGGGTGGGACAGGTGACCTCCCAAGGGTGGGTCTCGAGACCCCTCAAGGGTGGGGCACGTGACCCCGCAAGGGTGGGTCTCGAGACCCCTCAAGGGTGGGGCACGTGACCCTCCAGGGTGGGTCACGAGACCCCTCAGGGGTGGGTCACGTGACCCCTCAGGGTTGGGTCACGTGACCCGTCAGGGGTGGGTCACGAGACCCCTCAGGGGTGGGTCACGTGACCCCTCAGGGGTGGGTCACATGACACCTCAGGGGTGCGTCACGTGACCCCCCAGGGGTGCATCACGTGACCCCTCAGGGGTGGGTCACATGACCCCTCAGGGGTGGGTCACGAGACCCCTCAGGGGTGGGTCATGTGACCCCTCAGGGGTGCGTCACGTGACCCCTCAGGGGTGGGTCACGTGACCCCTCAGGGGTGCGTCACGTGACCCCTCAGGTGTGGGTCAGGAGACTCCTCAGGGGTGGGTCACGTGACCCCTCAGGTGTGGGTCACCAGACCACTCAGGGGTGGGTCGCGTGACCCCTCAAGGGTGGGTCAGGAGACACCTCTAGTGTGGGTCCCGTGACCCGAGGGAGGCTTGTGGTAGGGAGCCTGAGTGCGCATGCACGGCCCACATATAGGCCAGAAAGGAGCCAGCCGCGGCTCGGAGAAAAGCCATCTCTTGGGGGCCTCCCCGTGTTCTTCCACTCCTGAAGCGTGACCCCTTTACGGATGGAAGAAAAGGGGGATCTTCGCAGTGGTGGGTTCGGGCCTGAGGTGTCTGTTTGTTTGCCTCCATGTAGGCCAGTTGCTGGCACACCGGGCCCAGGTGTCCCTGCCCCATGTGGCTAGAGGGCCGCTTATGGCAGGAATCAGGTCTCCTGCGGGGGTCAAGGGACGGCTTGGACACTCACCGGGCGAGAGAGGACGCCTGGTCATCAGACAGCCCCCTGGAAAATCCCCCGCCCAGGCCCCCGTTCCCCAAGTCTTTCCTGCGCACACTGTGTCTGAGGAGCTGGGAGAGCTGCTGGGAAGTGTGGCCCATGGGAAATCGCGCGGTCCTCTGGGTGGCGGGGTGGGCTTCCGTTTCCAGACAGGTGCCTAGGGACCCTGTGCAAAAGGTCTGACAGCTCAAGCGTGGGTCAGGTGAGCCGAGGGAGGCGTGTGCTTGGGAGCCTGAGTGCGCATGCGCGGCCCACGAATAGGCCCGAAAGGAGCCAGCCGCGGCTCGGAGAAAAGCCATCTCCTGGGGGTCTCCCCATGTTCCTCCAGTCCCCAAGGAGCACCCCTTTACGGATGGAAGAAATGGGGGATCTTCGCAGTGGTGGGTTCGGGCCAGAGGGGTCGGCGGGTTTGCCTGCACGTACGCCAGGTGCTCGCACAACGGGCCCAGGTGTTTGAGCCCCGTGGAGGCAGAGGGCTGCTTATTGCTGGATGATAGTGTCCTGCAGGGTTAAGGGACGGCGTGGGCACTCCCAGGGCGACAGAGGGCACCTGGCCTTTAGAGAATTCCCTGGAAAATTCCCCGCCCAGGCCCCTGGTCCACAAGTCTATCCTGCGCACAGTGTCTGTGCCAGGCTGGGAGTGCTTCTGGGCAGTGTTCCCCAGCGGAAATCGCGTGGTCCTCTAGGTGGCAGGGAGGGCTCCTGTGTCCACGGACAGGTGC
The DNA here is from genome assembly GCF_022682495.2 of Desmodus rotundus. Taxonomy (NCBI): domain Eukaryota; kingdom Metazoa; phylum Chordata; class Mammalia; order Chiroptera; family Phyllostomidae; genus Desmodus; species Desmodus rotundus. Next base: position 28,610 of record NW_026527695.1, on the reverse strand, counting down.
CCAGGGACCGTGTGGAACTGCTGTGACCTCTAAAGGGTGGGTCTGGTGAGCCGAGGGAGGCGTGTGCTTGGGAGCCTGAGTGCGCATGCGCGGCCCAGGTGTTGGCCCGAAACCAGGCAGACTCGGCTCGGAGAAAAGCCATCTCCTGGGGGCCTCCCCATGTTCCTCCACTCCCCAAGGAGGACCCCTTTACGGATGGAAGAAAAGGGGGATCTTCGCAGTGGTGGGTTCGGGCCAGAGGGGTCCGCGGGTTTGCCTCCACGTACGCCAGGTGCCCGCACACCGGGCCCAGGTGTTTGAGCCCCGTGGAGGCAGAGGGCTGCTTATTGCTGGATGCAAGTGTCCTGCGGGGTCAAGGAAGGGCATGGGCACTCCCGGGCGACACAGGGCACGGGGCCCTGAGAGAGTTCCATGGAAAATCCCCCGCCCAGGCCCCCGGTATCCAAGTCTGTCCTTAGCACACTGTCTGTGCGGGGCTGAGAGTGCTGCTGGGCAGTGTGGCCTAGGGGAAATGGCGCGGTGCTCTGAGTGGCAGGGAGGGCTTCTGTTTCCACGGACAGGTGCGCAGGGACCCTCTGAAACTGCTGTGACCTCTCAAGGGCGGGTCACCTGACCCCTCCAGGGTGGGACAGGTGACCTCCCAAGGGTGGGTCTCGAGACCCCTCAAGGGTGGGGCACGTGACCCCGCAAGGGTGGGTCTCGAGACCCCTCAAGGGTGGGGCACGTGACCCTCCAGGGTGGGTCACGAGACCCCTCAGGGGTGGGACACGTGACCCCTCAGGGGTGGGTCACATGACACCTCAGGGGTGCGTCACGTGACCCCCCAGGGGTGCATCACGTGACCCCTCAGGGGTGGGTCACATGACCCCTCAGGGGTGGGTCACGAGACCCCTCAGGGGTGGGTCATGTGACCCCTCAGGGGTGCGTCACGTGACCCCTCAGGGGTGGGTCACGTGACCCCTCAGGGGTGCGTCACGTGACCCCTCAGGTGTGGGTCAGGAGACTCCTCAGGGGTGGGTCACGTGACCCCTCAGGTGTGGGTCACCAGACCACTCAGGGGTGGGTCGCGTGACCCCTCAAGGGTGGGTCGCGTGACCCCTCTAGTGTGGGTCCCGTGACCCGAGGGAGGCTTGTGGTAGGGAGCCTGACTGCGCATGCAAGTCCCACATATAGGCCAGAAAGGAGCCAGCCGCGGCTCGGAGAAAAGCCATCTCCTGGGGGCCTCCCCGTGTTCTTCCACTCCTGAAGCGTGACCCCTTTACGGATGGAAGAAAAGGGGGATCTTCGCAGTGGTGGGGTCGGGCCTGAGGTGTCTGTTTGTTTGCCTCCATGTAGGCCAGTTGCTGGCACACCGGGCCCAGGTGTCCCTGCCCCATGTGGCTAGAGGGCCGCTTATGGCAGGAATCAGGTCTCCTGCGGGGGTCAAGGGACGGCTTGGACACTCACCGGGCGAGAGAGGACGCCTGGTCATCAGACAGCCCCCTGGAAAATCCCCCGCCCAGGCCCCCGTTCCCCAAGTCTTTCCTGCGCACACTGTGTCTGAGGAGCTGGGAGAGCTGCTGGGAAGTGTGGCCCATGGGAAATCGCGCGGTCCTCTGGGTGGCGGGGTGGGCTTCCGTTTCCAGACAGGTGCCTAGGGACCCTGTGCAAAAGGTCTGACAGCTCAAGCGTGGGTCAGGTGAGCCGAGGGAGGCGTGTGCTTGGGAGCCTGAGTGCGCATGCGCGGCCCACGAATAGGCCCGAAAGGAGCCAGCCGCGGCTCGGAGAAAAGCCATCTCCTGGGGGTCTCCCCATGTTCCTCCAGTCCCCAAGGAGCACCCCTTTACGGATGGAAGAAATGGGGGATCTTCGCAGTGGTGGGTTCGGGCCAGAGGGGTCGGCGGGTTTGCCTGCACGTACGCCAGGTGCTCGCACAACGGGCCCAGGTGTTTGAGCCCCGTGGAGGCAGAGGGCTGCTTATTGCTGGATGATAGTGTCCTGCAGGTTTAAGGGACGGCGTGGGCACTCCCAGGGCGACAGAGGGCACCTGGCCTTTAGAGAATTCCCTGGAAAATTCCCCGCCCAGGCCCCTGGTCCACAAGTCTATCCTGCGCACAGTGTCTGTGCCAGGCTGGGAGTGCTTCTGGGCAGTGTTCCCCAGCGGAAATCGCGTGGTCCTCTAGGTGGCAGGGAGGGCTCCTGTGTCCACGGACAGGTGCCCAGGGACCGTGTGGAACTGCTGTGACCTCTAAAGGGTGGGTCTGGTGAGCCGAGGGAGGCGTGTGCTTGGGAGCCTGAGTGCGCATGCGCGGCCCAGGTGTTGGCCCGAAACCAGGCAGACTCGGCTCGGAGAAAAGCCATCTCCTGGGGGCCTCCCCATGTTCCTCCACTCCCCAAGGAGGACCCCTTTACGGATGGAAGAAAAGGGGGATCTTCGCAGTGGTGGGTTCGGGCCAGAGGGGTCCGCGGGTTTGCCTCCACGTACGCCAGGTGCCCGCACACCGGGCCCAGGTGTTTGAGCCCCGTGGAGGCAGAGGGCTGCTTATTGCTGGATGCAAGTGTCCTGCGGGGTCAAGGAAGGGCATGGGCACTCCCGGGCGACACAGGGCACGGGGCCCTGAGAGAGTTCCATGGAAAATCCCCCGCCCAGGCCCCCGGTATCCAAGTCTGTCCTTAGCACACTGTCTGTGCGGGGCTGAGAGTGCTGCTGGGCAGTGTGGCCTAGGGGAAATGGCGCGGTGCTCTGAGTGGCAGGGAGGGCTTCTGTTTCCACGGACAGGTGCGCAGGGACCCTCTGAAACTGCTGTGACCTCTCAAGGGCGGGTCACCTGACCCCTCCAGGGTGGGACAGGTGACCTCCCAAGGGTGGGTCTCGAGACCCCTCAAGGGTGGGGCACGTGACCCCGCAAGGGTGGGTCTCGAGACCCCTCAAGGGTGGGGCACGTGACCCTCCAGGGTGGGTCACGAGACCCCTCAGGGGTGGGACACGTGACCCCTCAGGGGTGGGTCACATGACACCTCAGGGGTGCGTCACGTGACCCCCCAGGGGTGCATCACGTGACCCCTCAGGGGTGGGTCACATGACCCCTCAGGGGTGGGTCACGAGACCCCTCAGGGGTGGGTCATGTGACCCCTCAGGGGTGCGTCACGTGACCCCTCAGGGGTGGGTCACGTGACCCCTCAGGGGTGCGTCACGTGACCCCTCAGGTGTGGGTCAGGAGACTCCTCAGGGGTGGGTCACGTGACCCCTCAGGTGTGGGTCACCAGACCACTCAGGGGTGGGTCGCGTGACCCCTCAAGGGTGGGTCGCGTGACCCCTCTAGTGTGGGTCCGGTGACCCGAGGGAGGCTTGTGGTAGGGAGCCTGACTGCGCATGCAAGTCCCACATATAGGCCAGAAAGGAGCCAGCCGCGGCTCGGAGAAAAGCCATCTCCTGGGGGCCTCCCCGTGTTCTTCCACTCCTGAAGCGTGACCCCTTTACGGATGGAAGAAAAGGGGGATCTTCGCAGTGGTGGGGTCGGGCCTGAGGTGTCTGTTTGTTTGCCTCCATGTAGGCCAGTTGCTGGCACACCGGGCCCAGGTGTCCCTGCCCCATGTGGCTAGAGGGCCGCTTATGGCAGGAATCAGGTCTCCTGCGGGGGTCAAGGGACGGCTTGGACACTCACCGGGCGAGAGAGGACGCCTGGTCATCAGACAGCCCCCTGGAAAATCCCCCGCCCAGGCCCCCGTTCCCCAAGTCTTTCCTGCGCACACTGTGTCTGAGGAGCTGGGAGAGCTGCTGGGAAGTGTGGCCCATGGGAAATCGCGCGGTCCTCTGGGTGGCGGGGTGGGCTTCCGTTTCCAGACAGGTGCCTAGGGACCCTGTGCAAAAGGTCTGACAGCTCAAGCGTGGGTCAGGTGAGCCGAGGGAGGCGTGTGCTTGGGAGCCTGAGTGCGCATGCGCGGCCCACGAATAGGCCCGAAAGGAGCCAGCCGCGGCTCGGAGAAAAGCCATCTCCTGGGGGTCTCCCCATGTTCCTCCAGTCCCCAAGGAGCACCCCTTTACGGATGGAAGAAATGGGGGATCTTCGCAGTGGTGGGTTCGGGCCAGAGGGGTCGGCGGGTTTGCCTGCACGTACGCCAGGTGCTCGCACAACGGGCCCAGGTGTTTGAGCCCCGTGGAGGCAGAGGGCTGCTTATTGCTGGATGATAGTGTCCTGCAGGGTTAAGGGACGGCGTGGGCACTCCCAGGGCGACAGAGGGCACCTGGCCTTTAGAGAATTCCCTGGAAAATTCCCCGCCCAGGCCCCTGGTCCACAAGTCTATCCTGCGCACAGTGTCTGTGCCAGGCTGGGAGTGCTTCTGGGCAGTGTTCCCCAGCGGAAATCGCGTGGTCCTCTAGGTGGCAGGGAGGGCTCCTGTGTCCACGGACAGGTGCCCAGGGACCGTGTGGAACTGCTGTGACCTCTAAAGGGTGGGTCTGGTGAGCCGAGGGAGGCGTGTGCTTGGGAGCCTGAGTGCGCATGCGCGGCCCAGGTGTTGGCCCGAAACCAGGCAGACTCGGCTCGGAGAAAAGCCATCTCCTGGGGGCCTCCCCATGTTCCTCCACTCCCCAAGGAGGACCCCTTTACGGATGGAAGAAAAGGGGGATCTTCGCAGTGGTGGGTTCGGGCCAGAGGGGTCCGCGGGTTTGCCTCCACGTACGCCAGGTGCCCGCACACCGGGCCCAGGTGTTTGAGCCCCGTGGAGGCAGAGGGCTGCTTATTGCTGGATGCAAGTGTCCTGCGGGGTCAAGGAAGGGCATGGGCACTCCCGGGCGACACAGGGCACGGGGCCCTGAGAGAGTTCCATGGAAAATCCCCCGCCCAGGCCCCCGGTATCCAAGTCTGTCCTTAGCACACTGTCTGTGCGGGGCTGAGAGTGCTGCTGGGCAGTGTGGCCTAGGGGAAATGGCGCGGTGCTCTGAGTGGCAGGGAGGGCTTCTGTTTCCACGGACAGGTGCGCAGGGACCCTCTGAAACTGCTGTGACCTCTCAAGGGCGGGTCACCTGACCCCTCCAGGGTGGGGCACGTGACCCTCAAGGGTGGGTCACGAGACCCCTCAGGGGTGGGTCACGTGACCCCTCAGGGGTGGGTCACGTGCCCCGTCAGGGGTGGGTCACGAGACCCCTCAGGGGTGGGTCACGTGCCCCGTCAGGGGTGGGTCACGTGACCCCTCAGGGGTGCGTCACGTGACCCCTCAGGGGTGGGTCACGTGACCCCTCAGGAGTGGGTCACGAGACCCCTCAGGGGTGGGTCACGTGACCCCTCAGGGGTGGGTCACGTGACCCCTCAGGGGTGGGTCACGAGACTCCTCAGGGGTGGGTCACGTGACCCCTGAGGTGTGGGTCACGAGACCACTCAGGGGTGGGTCGCGTGACCCCTCAAGGGTGGGTCAGGAGACACCTCTAGTGTGGGTCCCGTGACCCGAGGGAGACTTGTGGTAGGGAGCCTGAGTGCGCATGCACGGCCCACATATAGGCCAGAAAGGAGCCAGCCGCGGCTCGGAGAAAAGCCATCTCCTGGGGGCCTCCCCGTGTTCTTCCACTCCTGAAGCGTGACCCCTTTACGGATGGAAGAAAAGGGGGATCTTCGCAGTGGTGGGGTCGGGCCTGAGGTGTCTGTTTGTTTGCCTCCATGTAGGCCAGTTGCTGGCACACCGGGCCCAGGTGTCCCTGCCCCATGTGGCTAGAGGGCCGCTTATGGCAGGAATCAGGTCTCCTGCGGGGGTCAAGGGACGGCTTGGACACTCACCGGGCGAGAGAGGACGCCTGGTCATCAGACAGCCCCCTGGAAAATCCCCCGCCCAGGCCCCCGTTCCCCAAGTCTTTCCTGCGCACACTGTGTCTGAGGAGCTGGGAGAGCTGCTGGGAAGTGTGGCCCATGGGAAATCGCGCGGTCCTCTGGGTGGCGGGGTGGGCTTCCGTTTCCATACAGGTGCCTAGGGACCCTGTGCAAATGGTCTGACAGCTCAAGGGTGGGTCAGGTGAGCCGAGGGAGGCGTGTGCTTGGGAGCCTGAGTGCGCATGCGCGGCCCACGAATAGGCCCGAAAGGAGCCAGCCGCGGCTCGGAGAAAAGCCATCTCCTGGGGGTCTCCCCATGTTCCTCCAGTCCCCAAGGAGCACCCCTTTACGGATGGAAGAAATGGGGGATCTTCGCAATGGTGGGTTCGGGCCAGAGGGGTCGGCGGGTTTGCCTGCACGTACGCCAGGTGCTCGCACAACGGGCCCAGGTGTTTGAGCCCCGTGGAGGCAGAGGGCTGCTTATTGCTGGATGATAGTGTCCTGCAGGGTTAAGGGACGGCGTGGGCACTCCCAGGGCGACAGAGGGCACCTGGCCTTTAGAGAATTCCCTGGAAAATTCCCCGCCCAGGCCCCTGGTCCACAAGTCTATCCTGCGCACAGTGTCTGTGCCAGGCTGGGAGTGCTTCTGGGCAGTGTTCCCCAGCGGAAATCGCGTGGTCCTCTAGGTGGCAGGGAGGGCTCCTGTGTCCACGGACAGGTGCCCAGGGACCGTGTGGAACTGCTGTGACCTCTAAAGGGTGGGTCTGGTGAGCCGAGGGAGGCGTGTGCTTGGGAGCCTGAGTGCGCATGCGCGGCCCAGGTGTTGGCCCGAAACCAGGCAGACTCGGCTCGGAGAAAAGCCATCTCCTGGGGGCCTCCCCATGTTCCTCCACTCCCCAAGGAGGACCCCTTTACGGATGGAAGAAAAGGGGGATCTTCGCAGTGGTGGGTTCGGGCCAGAGGGGTCCGCGGGTTTGCCTCCACGTACGCCAGGTGCCCGCACACCGGGCCCAGGTGTTTGAGCCCCGTGGAGGCAGAGGGCTGCTTATTGCTGGATGCAAGTGTCCTGCGGGGTCAAGGAAGGGCATGGGCACTCCCGGGCGACACAGGGCACGGGGCCCTGAGAGAGTTCCATGGAAAATCCCCCGCCCAGGCCCCCGGTATCCAAGTCTGTCCTTAGCACACTGTCTGTGCGGGGCTGAGAGTGCTGCTGGGCAGTGTGGCCTAGGGGAAATGGCGCGGTGCTCTGAGTGGCAGGGAGGGCTTCTGTTTCCACGGACAGGTGCGCAGGGACCCTCTGAAACTGCTGTGACCTCTCAAGGGCGGGTCACCTGACCCCTCCAGGGTGGGACAGGTGACCTCCCAAGGGTGGGTCTCGAGACCCCTAAGGGTGGGGCACGTGACCCCGCAAGGGTGGGTCTCGAGACCCCTCAAGGGTGGGGCACGTGACCCTCCAGGGTGGGTCACGAGACCCCTCAGGGGTGGGTCACGTGACCCCTCAGGGTTGGGTCACGTGACCCGTCAGGGGTGGGTCACGAGACCCCTCAGGGGTGGGTCACGTGACCCCTCAGGGGTGGGTCACATGACACCTCAGGGGTGCGTCACGTGACCCCCCAGGGGTGCGTCACGTGACCCCTCAGGGGTGGGTCACATGACCCCTCAGGGGTGGGTCACGAGACCCCTCAGGGGTGGGTCATGTGACCCCTCAGGGGTGCGTCACGTGACCCCTCAGGGGTGGGTCACGTGACCCCTCAGGGGTGCGTCACGTGACCCCTCAGGTGTGGGTCAGGAGACTCCTCAGGGGTGGGTCACGTGACCCCTCAGGTGTGGGTCACCAGACCACTCAGGGGTGGGTCGCGTGACCCCTCAAGGGTGGGTCAGGAGACACCTCTAGTGTGGGTCCCGTGACCTGAGGGAGGCTTGTGGTAGGGAGCCTGAGTGCGCATGCACGGCCCACATATAGGCCAGAAAGGAGCCAGCCGCGGCTCGGAGAAAAGCCATCTCCTGGGGGCCTGCCCGTGTTCTTCCACTCCTGAAGCGTGACCCCTTTACGGATGGAAGAAAAGGGGGATCTTCGCAGTGGTGGGGTCCGGCCTGAGGTGTCTGTTTGTTTGCCTCCATGTAGGCCAGTTGCTGGCACACCGGGCCCAGGTGTCCCTGCCCCATGTGGCTAGAGGGCCGCTTATGGCAGGAATCAGGTCTCCTGCGGGGGTCAAGGGACAGCTTGGACACTCACCGGGCGAGAGAGGACGCCTGGTCATCAGACAGCCCCCTGGAAAATCCCCCGCCCAGGCCCCCGTTCCCAAAGTCTTTCCTGCGCACACTGTGTCTGAGGAGCTGGGAGAGCTGCTGGGAAGTGTGGCCCATGGGAAATCGCGCGGTCCTCTGGGTGGCGGGGTGGGCTTCCGTTTCCAGACAGGTGCCTAGGGACCCTGTGCAAAAGGTCTGACAGCTCAAGCGTGGGTCAGGTGAGCCGAGGGAGGCGTGTGCTTGGGAGCCTGAGTGCGCATGCGCGGCCCACGAATAGGCCCGAAAGGAGCCAGCCGCGGCTCGGAGAAAAGCCATCTCCTGGGGGTCTCCCCATGTTCCTCCAGTCCCCAAGGAGCACCCCTTTACGGATGGAAGAAATGGGGGATCTTCGCAGTGGTGGGTTCGGGCCAGAGGGGTCGGCGGGTTTGCCTGCACGTACGCCAGGTGCTCGCACAACGGGCCCAGGTGTTTGAGCCCCGTGGAGGCAGAGGGCTGCTTATTGCTGGATGATAGTGTCCTGCAGGGTTAAGGGACGGCGTGGGCACTCCCAGGGCGACAGAGGGCACCTGGCCTTTAGAGAATTCCCTGGAAAATTCCCCGCCCAGGCCCCTGGTCCACAAGTCTATCCTGCGCACAGTGTCTGTGCCAGGCTGGGAGTGCTTCTGGGCAGTGTTCCCCAGCGGAAATCGCGTGGTCCTCTAGGTGGCAGGGAGGGCTCCTGTGTCCATGGACAGGTGCCCAGGGACCGTGTGGAACTGCTGTGACCTCTAAAGGGTGGGTCTGGTGAGCCGAGGGAGGCGTGTGCTTGGGAGCCTGAGTGCGCATGCGCGGCCCAGGTGTTGGCCCGAAACCAGGCAGACTCGGCTCGGAGAAAAGCCATCTCCTGGGGGCCTCCCCATGTTCCTCCACTCCCCAAGGAGGACCCCTTTACGGATGGAAGAAAAGGGGGATCTTCGCAGTGGTGGGTTCGGGCCAGAGGGGTCCGCGGGTTTGCCTCCACGTACGCCAGGTGCCCCCACACCGGGCCCAGGTGTTTGAGCCCCGTGGAGGCAGAGGGCTGCTTATTGCTGGATGCAAGTGTCCTGCGGGGTCAAGGAAGGGCATGGGCACTACCGGGCGACACAGGGCACCGGGCCCTGAGAGAGTTCCATGGAAAACCCCCGCCCAGGCCCCCGGTATCCACGTCTGTCCTTAGCACACTGTCTGTGCGGGGCTGAGAGTGCTGCTGGGCAGTGTGGCTAGGGGAAATGGCGCGGTGCTCTGAGTGGCAGGGAGGACTTCTGTTTCCACGGACAGGTGCGCAGGGACCCTCTGAAACTGCTGTGACCTCTAAAGGGCGGGTCACCTGACCCCTCCAGGGTGGGACAGGTGACCTCCCAAGGGTGGGTCTCGAGACCCCTCAAGGGTGGGGCACGTGACCCCGCAAGGGTGGGTCTCGAGACCCCTCAAGGGTGGGGCACGTGACCCTCAAGGGTGGGTCACGAGACCCCTCAGGGGTGGGTCACGTGACCCCTCAGGGTTGGGTCACGTGACCCCTCAGGGTTGGGTCACGTGACCCCTCAGGGGTGGGTCACATGACCCCTCAGGGGTGGGTCACGAGACCACTCAGGGGTGGGTCGCGTGACCCCTCAAGGGTGGGTCGCGTGACCCCTCTAGTGTGGTTCCGGTGACCCGAGGGAAGCTTGTGGTAGGGAGCCTGAGTGCGCATGCACGGCCCACATATAGGCCAGAAAGGAGCCAGCCGCGGCTCGGAGAAAAGCCATCTCCTGGGGGCCTCCCCGTGTTCTTCCACTCCTGAAGCGTGACCCCTTTACGGATGGAAGAAAAGGGGGATCTTCGCAGTGGTGGGGTCGGGCCTGAGGTGTCTGTTTGTTTGCCTCCATGTAGGCCAGTTGCTGGCACACCGGGCCCAGGTGTCCCTGCCCCATGTGGCTAGAGGGCCGCTTATGGCAGGAATCAGGTCTCCTGCGGGGGTCAAGGGACGGCTTGGACACTCACCGGGCGAGAGAGGACGCCTGGTCATCAGACAGCCCCCTGGAAAATCCCCCGCCCAGGCCCCCGTTCCCCAAGTCTTTCCTGCGCACACTGTGTCTGAGGAGCTGGGAGAGCTGCTGGGAAGTGTGGCCCATGGGAAATCGCGCGGTCCTCTGGGTGGCGGGGTGGGCTTCCGTTTCCAGACAGGTGCCTAGGGACCCTGTGCAAATGGTCTGACAGCTCAAGGGTGGGTCAGGTGAGCCGAGGGAGTCGTGTGCTTGGGAGCCTGAGTGCGCATGCGCGGCCCACGAATAGGTCCGAAAGGAGCCAGCCGCGGCTCGGAGAAAAGCCATCTCCTGGGGGTCTCCCCATGTTCCTCCAGTCCCCAAGGAGCACCCCTTTACGGATGGAAGAAATGGGGGATCTTCGCAGTGGTGGGTTCGGGCCAGAGGGGTCGGCGGGTTTGCCTGCACGTACGCCAGGTGCTCGCACAACGGGCCCAGGTGTTTGAGCCCCGTGGAGGCAGAGGGCTGCTTATTGCTGGATGATAGTGTCCTGCAGGGTTAAGGGACGGCGTGGGCACTCCCAGGGCGACAGAGGGCACCTGGCCTTTAGAGAATTCCCTGGAAAATTCCCCGCCCAGGCCCCTGGTCCACAAGTCTATCCTGCGCACAGTGTCTGTGCCAGGCTGGGAGTGCTTCTGGGCAGTGTTCCCCAGCGGAAATCGCGTGGTCCTCTAGGTGGCAGGGAGGGCTCCTGTGTCCACGGACAGGTGCCCAGGGACCGTGTGGAACTGCTGTGACCTCTAAAGGGTGGGTCTGGTGAGCCGAGGGAGGCGTGTGCTTGGGAGCCTGAGTGTGCATGCGCGGCCCAGGTGTTGGCCCGAAACCAGGCAGACTCGGCTCGGAGAAAAGCCATCTCCTGGGGGCCTCCCCATGTTCCTCCACTCCCCAAGGAGGACCCCTTTACGGATGGAAGAAAAGGGGGATCTTCGCAGTGGTGGGTTCGGGCCAGAGGGGTCCGCGGGTTTGCCTCCACGTACGCCAGGTGCCCGCACACCGGGCCCAGGTGTTTGAGCCCCGTGGAGGCAGAGGGCTGCTTATTGCTGGATGCAAGTGTCCTGCGGGGTCAAGGAAGGGCATGGGCACTACCGGGCGACACAGGGCACGGGGCCCTGAGAGAGTTCCATGGAAAATCCCCCGCCCAGGCCCCCGGTATCCAAGTCTGTCCTTAGCATACTGTCTGTGCGGGGCTGAGAGTGCTGCTGGGCAGTGTGGCCTAGGGGAAATGGCGCGGTGCTCTGAGTGGCAGGGAGGGCTTCTGTTTCCACGGACAGGTGCGCAGGGACCCTCTGAAACTGCTGTGACCTCTCAAGGGCGGGTCACCTGACCCCTCCAGGGTGGGACAGGTGACCTCCCAAGGGTGGGTCTCGAGACCCCTAAGGGTGGGGCACGTGACCCCGCAAGGGTGGGTCTCGAGACCCCTCAAGGGTGGGGCACGTGACCCGTCAGGGGTGGGTCACGTGACCCGTCAGGGGTGGGTCACGAGACCCCTCAGGGGTGGGTCACGTGACCCCTCAGGTGTGGGTCACATGACACCTCAGGGGTGCGTCACGTGACCCCCCAGGGGTGCGTCACGTGACCCCTCAGGGGTGGGTCACATGACCCCTCAGGGGTGGGTCACGAGACCCCTCAGGGGTGGGTCATGTGACCCCTCAGGGGTGCGTCACGTGACCCCTCAGGGGTGGGTCACGTGACCCCTCAGGGGTGGGTCAGGAGACTCCTCAGGGGTGGGTCACGTGACCCCTCAGGTGTGGGTCACCAGACCACTCAGGGGTGGGTCGCGTGACCCCTCAAGGGTGGGTCAGGAGACACCTCTAGTGTGGGTCCCGTGACCCGAGGGAGGCTTGTGGTAGGGAGCCTGAGTGCGCATGCACGGCCCACATATAGGCCAGAAAGGAGCCAGCCGCGGCTCGGAGAAAAGCCATCTCCTGGGGGCCTCCCCGTGTTCTTCCACTCCTGAAGCGTGACCCCTTTACGGATGGAAGAAAAGGGGGATCTTCGCAGTGGTGGGGTCGGGCCTGAGGTGTCTGTTTGTTTGCCTCCATGTAGGCCAGTTGCTGGCACACCGGGCCCAGGTGTCCCTGCCCCATGTGGCTAGAGGGCCGCTTATGGCAGGAATCAGGTCTCCTGCGGGGGTCAAGGGACGGCTTGGACACTCACCGGGCGAGAGAGGACGCCTGGTCATCAGACAGCCCCCTGGAAAATCCCCCGCCCAGGCCCCCGTTCCCAAAGTCTTTCCTGCGCACACTGTGTCTGAGGAGCTGGGAGAGCTGCTGGGAAGTGTGGCCCATGGGAAATCGCGCGGTCCTCTGGGTGGCGGGGTGGGCTTCCGTTTCCAGACAGGTGCCTAGGGACCCTGTGCAAAAGGTCTGACAGCTCAAGCGTGGGTCAGGTGAGCCGAGGGAGGCGTGTGCTTGGGAGCCTGAGTGCGCATGCGCGGCCCACGAATAGGCCCGAAAGGAGCCAGCCGCGGCTCGGAGAAAAGCCATCTCCTGGGGGTCTCCCCATGTTCCTCCAGTCCCCAAGGAGCACCCCTTTACGGATGGAAGAAATAGGGGATCTTCGCAGTGGTGGGTTCGGGCCAGAGGGGTCGGCGGGTTTGCCTGCACGTACGCCAGGTGCTCGCACAACGGGCCCAGGTGTTTGAGCCCCGTGGAGGCAGAGGGCTGCTTATTGCTGGATGATAGTGTCCTGCAGGGTAAGGGACGGCGTGGGCACTCCCAGGGCGACAGAGGGCACCTGGCCTTTAGAGAATTCCCTGGAAAATTCCCCGCCCAGGCCCCTGGTCCACAAGTCTATCCTGCGCACAGTGTCTGTGCCAGGCTGGGAGTGCTTCTGGGCAGTGTTCCCCAGCGGAAATCGCGTGGTCCTCTAGGTGGCAGGGAGGGCTCCTGTGTCCACGGACAGGTGCCCAGGGACCGTGTGGAACTGCTGTGACCTCTAAAGGGTGGGTCTGGTGAGCCGAGGGAGGCGTGTGCTTGGGAGCCTGAGTGCGCATGCGCGGCCCAGGTGTTGGCCCGAAACCAGGCAGACTCGGCTCGGAGAAAAGCCATCTCCTGGGGGCCTCCCCATGTTCCTCCACTCCCCAAGGAGGACCCCTTTACGGATGGAAGAAAAGGGGGATCTTCGCAGTGGTGGGTTCGGGCCAGAGGGGTCCGCGGGTTTGCCTCCACGTACGCCAGGTGCCCGCACACCGGGCCCAGGTGTTTGAGCCCCGTGGAGGCAGAGGGCTGCTTATTGCTGGATGCAAGTGTCCTGCGGGGTCAAGGAAGGGCATGGGCACTCCCGGGCGACACAGGGCACGGGGCCCTGAGAGAGTTCCATGGAAAATCCCCCGCCCAGGCCCCCGGTATCCAAGTCTGTCCTTAGCACACTGTCTGTGCGGGGCTGAGAGTGCTGCTGGGCAGTGTGGCCTAGGGGAAATGGCGCGGTGCTCTGAGTGGCAGGGAGGGCTTCTGTTTCCACGGACAGGTGCGCAGGGACCCTCTGAAACTGCTGTGACCTCTCAAGGGCGGGTCACCTGACCCCTCCAGGGTGGGACAGGTGACCTCCCAAGGGTGGGTCTCGAGACCCCTAAGGGTGGGGCACGTGACCCCGCAAGGGTGGGTCTCGAGACCCCTCAAGGGTGGGGCACGTGACCCTCCAGGGTGGGTCACGAGACCCCTCAGGGGTGGGTCACGTGACCCCTCAGGGTTGGGTCACGTGACCCGTCAGGGGTGGGTCACGAGACCCCTCAGGGGTGGGTCACGTGACCCCTCAGGGGTGGGTCACATGACACCTCAGGGGTGCGTCACGTGACCCCTCAGGGGTGCGTCACGTGACCCCTCAGGGGTGGGTCACATGACCCCTCAGGGGTGGGTCACGAGACCCCTCAGGGGTGGGTCATGTGACCCCTCAGGGGTGCGTCACGTGACCCCTCAGGGGTGGGTCACGTGACCCCTCAGGGGTGCGTCACGTGACCCCTCAGGTGTGGGTCAGGAGACTCCTCAGGGGTGGGTCACGTGACCCCTCAGGTGTGGGTCACCAGACCACTCAGGGGTGGGTCGCGTGACCCCTCAAGGGTGGGTCAGGAGACACCTCTAGTGTGGGTCCCGTGACCCGAGGGAGGCTTGTGGTAGGGAGCCTGAGTGCGCATGCACGGCCCACATATAGGCCAGAAAGGAGCCAGCCGCGGCTCGGAGAAAAGCCATCTCCTGGGGGCCTCCCCGTGTTCTTCCACTCCTGAAGCGTGACCCCTTTACGGATGGAAGAAAAGGGGGATCTTCGCAGTGGTGGGGTCGGGCCTGAGGTGTCTGTTTGTTTGCCTCCATGTAGGCCAGTTGCTGGCACACCGGGCCCAGGTGTCCCTGCCCCATGTGGCTAGAGGGCCGCTTATGGCAGGAATCAGGTCTCCTGCGGGGGTCAAGGGACGGCTTGGACACTCACCGGGCGAGAGAGGACGCCTGGTCATCAGACAGCCCCCTGGAAAATCCCCCGCCCAGGCCCCCGTTCCCAAAGTCTTTCCTGCGCACACTGTGTCTGAGGAGCTGGGAGAGCTGCTGGGAAGTGTGGCCCATGGGAAATCGCGCGGTCCTCTGGGTGGCGGGGTGGGCTTCCGTTTCCAGACAGGTGCCTAGGGACCCTGTGCAAAAGGTCTGACAGCTCAAGCGTGGGTCAGGTGAGCCGAGGGAGGCGTGTGCTTGGGAGCCTGAGTGCGCATGCGCGGCCCACGAATAGGCCCGAAAGGAGCCAGCCGCGGCTCGGAGAAAAGCCATCTCCTGGGGGTCTCCCCATGTTCCTCCAGTCCCCAAGGAGCACCCCTTTACGGATGGAAGAAATGGGGGATCTTCGCAGTGGTGGGTTCGGGCCAGAGGGGTCGGCGGGTTTGCCTGCACGTACGCCAGGTGCTCGCACAACGGGCCCAGGTGTTTGAGCCCCGTGGAGGCAGAGGGCTGCTTATTGCTGGATGATAGTGTCCTGCAGGGTTAAGGGACGGCGTGGGCACTCCCAGGGCGACAGAGGGCACCTGGCCTTTAGAGAATTCCCTGGAAAATTCCCCGCCCAGGCCCCTGGTCCACAAGTCTATCCTGCGCACAGTGTCTGTGCCAGGCTGGGAGTGCTTCTGGGCAGTGTTCCCCAGCGGAAATCGCGTGGTCCTCTAGGTGGCAGGGAGGGCTCCTGTGTCCACGGACAGGTGCCCAGGGACCGTGTGGAACTGCTGTGACCTCTAAAGGGTGGGTCTGGTGAGCCGAGGGAGGCGTGTGCTTGGGAGCCTGAGTGCGCATGCGCGGCCCAGGTGTTGGCCCGAAACCAGGCAGACTCGGCTCGGAGAAAAGCCATCTCCTGGGGGCCTCCCCATGTTCCTCCACTCCCCAAGGAGGACCCCTTTACGGATGGAAGAAAAGGGGGATCTTCGCAGTGGTGGGTTCGGGCCAGAGGGGTCCGCGGGTTTGCCGCCACGTACGCCAGGTGCCCCCACACAGGGCCCAGGTGTTTGAGCCCCGTGGAGGCAGAGGGCTGCTTATTGCTGGATGCAAGTGTCCTGCGGGGTCAAGGAAGGGCATGGGCACTCCCGGGCGACACAGGGCACGGGGCCCTGAAGAGTTCCATGGAAAATCCCCCGCCCAGGCCCCCGGTATCCAAGTCTGTCCTTAGCACACTGTCTGTGCGGGGCTGAGAGTGCTGCTGGGCAGTGTGGCCTAGGGGAAATGGCGCGGTGCTCTGAGTGGCAGGGAGGGCTTCTGTTTCCACGGACAGGTGCGCAGGGACCCTCTGAAACTGCTGTGACCTCTCAAGGGCGGGTCACCTGACCCCTCCAGGGTGGGACAGGTGACCTCCCAAGGGTGGGTCTCGAGACCCCTCAAGGGTGGGGCACGTGACCCCGCAAGGGTGGGTCTCGAGACCCCTCAAGGGTGGGGCACGTGACCCTCCAGGGTGGGTCACGAGACCCCTCAGGGGTGGGTCACGTGACCCCTCAGGGTTGGGTCACGTGACCCGTCAGGGGTGGGTCACGAGACCCCTCAGGGGTGGGTCACGTGACCCCTCAGGGGTGGGTCACATGACACCTCAGGGGTGCGTCACGTGACCCCCCAGTGGTGCATCACGTGACCCCTCAGGGGTGGGTCACATGACCCCTCAGGGGTGGGTCACGAGACCCCTCAGGGGTGGGTCATGTGACCCCTCAGGGGTGCGTCACGTGACCCCTCAGGGGTGGGTCACGTGACCCCTCAGGGGTGCGTCACGTGACCCCTCAGGTGTGGGTCAGGAGACTCCTCAGGGGTGGGTCACGTGACCCCTCAGGTGTGGGTCACCAGACCACTCAGGGGTGGGTCGCGTGACCCCTCAAGGGTGGGTCAGGAGACACCTCTAGTGTGGGTCCCGTGACCCGAGGGAGGCTTGTGGTAGGGAGCCTGAGTGCGCATGCACGGCCCACATATAGGCCAGAAAGGAGCCAGCCGCGGCTCGGAGAAAAGCCATCTCTTGGGGGCCTCCCCGTGTTCTTCCACTCCTGAAGCGTGACCCCTTTACGGATGGAAGAAAAGGGGGATCTTCGCAGTGGTGGGGTCGGGCCTGAGGTGTCTGTTTGTTTGCCTCCATGTAGGCCAGTTGCTGGCACACCGGGCCCAGGTGTCCCTGCCCCATGTGGCTAGAGGGCCGCTTATGGCAGGAATCAGGTCTCCTGCGGGGGTCAAGGGACGGCTTGGACACTCACCGGGCGAGAGAGGACGCCTGGTCATCAGACAGCCCCCTGGAAAATCCCCCGCCCAGGCCCCCGTTCCCCAAGTCTTTCCTGCGCACACTGTGTCTGAGGAGCTGGGAGAGCTGCTGGGAAGTGTGGCCCATGGGAAATCGCGCGGTCCTCTGGGTGGCGGGGTGGGCTTCCGTTTCCAGACAGGTGCCTAGGGACCCTGTGCAAAAGGTCTGACAGCTCAAGCGTGGGTCAGGTGAGCCGAGGGAGGCGTGTGCTTGGGAGCCTGAGTGCGCATGCGCGGCCCACGAATAGGCCCGAAAGGAGCCAGCCGCGGCTCGGAGAAAAGCCATCTCCTGGGGGTCTCCCCATGTTCCTCCAGTCCCCAAGGAGCACCCCTTTACGGATGGAAGAAATGGGGGATCTTCGCAGTGGTGGGTTCGGGCCAGAGGGGTCGGCGGGTTTGCCTGCACGTACGCCAGGTGCTCGCACAACGGGCCCAGGTGTTTGAGCCCCGTGGAGGCAGAGGGCTGCTTATTGCTGGATGATAGTGTCCTGCAGGGTTAAGGGACGGCGTGGGCACTCCCAGGGCGACAGAGGGCACCTGGCCTTTAGAGAATTCCCTGGAAAATTCCCCGCCCAGGCCCCTGGTCCACAAGTCTATCCTGCGCACAGTGTCTGTGCCAGGCTGGGAGTGCTTCTGGGCAGTGTTCCCCAGCGGAAATCGCGTGGTCCTCTAGGTGGCAGGGAGGGCTCCTGTGTCCACGGACAGGTGCCCAGGGACCGTGTGGAACTGCTGTGACCTCTAAAGGGTGGGTCTGGTGAGCCGAGGGAGGCGTGTGCTTGGGAGCCTGAGTGCGCATGCGCGGCCCAGGTGTTGGCCCGAAACCAGGCAGACTCGGCTCGGAGAAAAGCCATCTCCTGGGGGCCTCCCCATGTTCCTCCACTCCCCAAGGAGGACCCCTTTACGGATGGAAGAAAAGGGGGATCTTCGCAGTGGTGGGTTCGGGCCAGAGGGGTCCGCGGGTTTGCCTCCACGTACGCCAGGTGCCCTCACACCGGGCCCAGGTGTTTGAGCCCCGTGGAGGCAGAGGGCTGCTTATTGCTGGATGCAAGTGTCCTGCGGGGTCAAGGAAGGGCATGGGCACTCCCGGGCGACACAGGGCACGGGGCCCTGAAGAGTTCCATGGAAAATCCCCCGCCCAGGCCCCCGGTATCCAAGTCTGTCCTTAGCACACTGTCTGTGCGGGGCTGAGAGTGCTGCTGGGCAGTGTGGCCTAGGGGAAATGGCGCGGTGCTCTGAGTGGCAGGGAGGGCTTCTGTTTCCACGGACAGGTGCGCAGGGACCCTCTGAAACTGCTGTGACCTCTCAAGGGCGGGTCACCTGACCCCTCCAGGGTGGGACAGGTGACCTCCCAAGGGTGGGTCTCGAGACCCCTCAAGGGTGGGGCACGTGACCCCGCAAGGGTGGGTCTCGAGACCCCTCAAGGGTGGGGCACGTGACCCTCCAGGGTGGGTCACGAGACCCCTCAGGGGTGGGTCACGTGACCCCTCAGGGTTGGGTCACGTGACCCGTCAGGGGTGGGTCACGAGACCCCTCAGGGGTGGGTCACGTGACCCCTCAGGGGTGGGTCACATGACACCTCAGGGGTGCGTCACGTGACCCCCCAGGGGTGCGTCACGTGACCCCTCAGGGGTGGGTCACATGACCCCTCAGGGGTGGGTCACGAGACCCCTCAGGGGTGGGTCATGTGACCCCTCAGGGGTGCGTCACGTGACCCCTCAGGGGTGGGTCACGTGACCCCTCAGGGGTGCGTCACGTGACCCCTCAGGTGTGGGTCAGGAGACTCCTCAGGGGTGGGTCACGTGACCCCTCAGGTGTGGGTCACCAGACCACTCAGGGGTGGGTCGCGTGACCCCTCAAGGGTGGGTCAGGAGACAACTCTAGTGTGGGTCCCGTGACCCGAGGGAGGCTTGTGGTAGGGGGCCTGAGTGCGCATGCACGGCCCACATATAGGCCAGAAAGGAGCCAGCCGCGGCTCGGAGAAAAGCCATCTCTTGGGGGCCTCCCCGTGTTCTTCCACTCCTGAAGCGTGACCCCTTTACGGATGGAAGAAAAGGGGGATCTTCGCAGTGGTGGGGTCGGGCCTGAGGTGTCTGTTTGTTTGCCTCCATGTAGGCCAGTTGCTGGCACACCGGGCCCAGGTGTCCCTGCCCCATGTGGCTAGAGGGCCGCTTATGGCAGGAATCAGGTCTCCTGCGGGGGTCAAGGGACGGCTTGGACACTCACCGGGCGAGAGAGGACGCCTGGTCATCAGACAGCCCCCTGGAAAATCCCCCGCCCAGGCCCCCGTTCCCCAAGTCTTTCCTGCGCACACTGTGTCTGAGGAGCTGGGAGAGCTGCTGGGAAGTGTGGCCCATGGGAAATCGCGCGGTCCTCTGGGTGGCGGGGTGGGCTTCCGTTTCCAGACAGGTGCCTAGGGACCCTGTGCAAAAGGTCTGACAGCTCAAGCGTGGGTCAGGTGAGCCGAGGGAGGCGTGTGCTTGGGAGCCTGAGTGCGCATGCGCGGCCCACGAATAGGCCCGAAAGGAGCCAGCCGCGGCTCGGAGAAAAGCCATCTCCTGGGGGTCTCCCCATGTTCCTCCAGTCCCCAAGGAGCACCCCTTTACGGATGGAAGAAATGGGGGATCTTCGCAGTGGTGGGTTCGGGCCAGAGGGGTCGGCGGGTTTGCCTGCACGTACGCCAGGTGCTCGCACAACGGGCCCAGGTGTTTGAGCCCCGTGGAGGCAGAGGGCTGCTTATTGCTGGATGATAGTGTCCTGCAGGTTTAAGGGACGGCGTGGGCACTCCCAGGGCGACAGAGGGCACCTGGCCTTTAGAGAATTCCCTGGAAAATTCCCCGCCCAGGCCCCTGGTCCACAAGTCTATCCTGCGCACAGTGTCTGTGCCAGGCTGGGAGTGCTTCTGGGCAGTGTTCCCCAGCGGAAATCGCGTGGTCCTCTAGGTGGCAGGGAGGGCTCCTGTGTCCACGGACAGGTGCCCAGGGACCGTGTGGAACTGCTGTGACCTCTAAAGGGTGGGTCTGGTGAGCCGAGGGAGGCGTGTGCTTGGGAGCCTGAGTGCGCATGCGCGGCCCAGGTGTTGGCCCGAAACCAGGCAGACTCGGCTCGGAGAAAAGCCATCTCCTGGGGGCCTCCCCATGTTCCTCCACTCCCCAAGGAGGACCCCTTTACGGATGGAAGAAAAGGGGGATCTTCGCAGTGGTGGGTTCGGGCCAGAGGGGTCCGCGGGTTTGCCTCCACGTACGCCAGGTGCCCGCACACCGGGCCCAGGTGTTTGAGCCCCGTGGAGGCAGAGGGCTGCTTATTGCTGGATGCAAGTGTCCTGCGGGGTCAAGGAAGGGCATGGGCACTCCCGGGCGACACAGGGCACGGGGCCCTGAGAGAGTTCCATGGAAAATCCCCCGCCCAGGCCCCCGGTATCCAAGTCTGTCCTTAGCACACTGTCTGTGCGGGGCTGAGAGTGCTGCTGGGCAGTGTGGCCTAGGGGAAATGGCGCGGTGCTCTGAGTGGCAGGGAGGGCTTCTGTTTCCACGGACAGGTGCGCAGGGACCCTCTGAAACTGCTGTGACCTCTCAAGGGCGGGTCACCTGACCCCTCCAGGGTGGGACAGGTGACCTCCCAAGGGTGGGTCTCGAGACCCCTCAAGGGTGGGGCACGTGACCCCGCAAGGGTGGGTCTCGAGACCCCTCAAGGGTGGGGCACGTGACCCTCCAGGGTGGGTCACGAGACCCCTCAGGGGTGGGACACGTGACCCCTCAGGGGTGGGTCACATGACACCTCAGGGGTGCGTCACGTGACCCCCCAGGGGTGCATCACGTGACCCCTCAGGGGTGGGTCACATGACCCCTCAGGGGTGGGTCACGAGACCCCTCAGGGGTGGGTCATGTGACCCCTCAGGGGTGCGTCACGTGACCCCTCAGGGGTGGGTCACGTGACCCCTCAGGGGTGCGTCACGTGACCCCTCAGGTGTGGGTCAGGAGACTCCTCAGGGGTGGGTCACGTGACCCCTCAGGTGTGGGTCACCAGACCACTCAGGGGTGGGTCGCGTGACCCCTCAAGGGTGGGTCGCGTGACCCCTCTAGTGTGGGTCCCGTGACCCGAGGGAGGCTTGTGGTAGGGAGCCTGACTGCGCATGCAAGTCCCACATATAGGCCAGAAAGGAGCCAGCCGCGGCTCGGAGAAAAGCCATCTCCTGGGGGCCTCCCCGTGTTCTTCCACTCCTGAAGCGTGACCCCTTTACGGATGGAAGAAAAGGGGGATCTTCGCAGTGGTGGGGTCGGGCCTGAGGTGTCTGTTTGTTTGCCTCCATGTAGGCCAGTTGCTGGCACACCGGGCCCAGGTGTCCCTGCCCCATGTGGCTAGAGGGCCGCTTATGGCAGGAATCAGGTCTCCTGCGGGGGTCAAGGGACGGCTTGGACACTCACCGGGCGAGAGAGGACGCCTGGTCATCAGACAGCCCCCTGGAAAATCCCCCGCCCAGGCCCCCGTTCCCCAAGTCTTTCCTGCGCACATTGTGTCTGAGGAGCTGGGAGAGCTGCTGGGAAGTGTGGCCCATGGGAAATCGCGCGGTCCTCTGGGTGGCGGGGTGGGCTTCCGTTTCCAGACAGGTGCCTAGGGACCCTGTGCAAAAGGTCTGACAGCTCAAGCGTGGGTCAGGTGAGCCGAGGGAGGCGTGTGCTTGGGAGCCTGAGTGCGCATGCGCGGCCCACGAATAGGCCCGAAAGGAGCCAGCCGCGGCTCGGAGAAAAGCCATCTCCTGGGGGTCTCCCCATGTTCCTCCAGTCCCCAAGGAGCACCCCTTTACGGATGGAAGAAATGGGGGATCTTCGCAGTGGTGGGTTCGGGCCAGAGGGGTCGGCGGGTTTGCCTGCACGTACGCCAGGTGCTCGCACAACGGGCCCAGGTGTTTGAGCCCCGTGGAGGCAGAGGGCTGCTTATTACTGGATGATAGTGTCCTGCAGGGTTAAGGGACGGCGTGGGCACTCCCAGGGCGACAGAGGGCACCTGGCCTTTAGAGAATTCCCTGGAAAATTCCCCGCCCAGGCCCCTGGTCCACAAGTCTATCCTGCGCACAGTGTCTGTGCCAGGCTGGGAGTGCTTCTGGGCAGTGTTCCCCAGCGGAAATCGCGTGGTCCTCTAGGTGGCAGGGAGGGCTCCTGTGTCCACGGACAGGTGCCCAGGGACCGTGTGGAACTGCTGTGACCTCTAAAGGGTGGGTCTGGTGAGCCGAGGGAGGCGTGTGCTTGGGAGCCTGAGTGCGCATGCGCGGCCCAGGTGTTGGCCAGAAACCAGGCAGACTCGGCTCGGAGAAAAGCCATCTCCTGGGGGCCTCCCCATGTTCCTCCACTCCCCAAGGAGGACCCCTTTACGGATGGAAGAAAAGGGGGATCTTCGCAGTGGTGGGTTCGGGCCAGAGGGGTCCGCGGGTTTGCCTCCACGTACGCCAGGTGCCCGCACACCGGGCCCAGGTGTTTGAGCCCCGTGGAGGCAGAGGGCTGCTTATTGCTGGATGCAAGTGTCCTGCGGGGTCAAGGAAGGGCATGGGCACTCCCGGGCGACACAGGGCACGGGGCCCTGAAGAGTTCCATGGAAAATCCCCCGCCCAGGCCCCCGGTATCCAAGTCTGTCCTTAGCACACTGTCTGTGCGGGGCTGAGAGTGCTGCTGGGCAGTGTGGCCTAGGGGAAATGGCGCGGTGCTCTGAGTGGCAGGGAGGGCTTCTGTTTCCACGGACAGGTGCGCAGGGACCCTCTGAAACTGCTGTGACCTCTCAAGGGCGGGTCACCTGACCCCTCCAGGGTGGGACAGGTGACCTCCCAAGGGTGGGTCTCGAGACCCCTCAAGGGTGGGGCACGTGACCCCGCAAGGGTGGGTCTCGAGACCCCTCAAGGGTGGGGCACGTGACCCTCCAGGGTGGGTCACTAGACCCCTCAGGGGTGGGTCACGTGACCCCTCAGGGTTGGGTCACGTGACCCGTCAGGGGTGGGTCACGAGACCCCTCAGGGGTGGGTCACGTGACCCCTCAGGGGTGGGTCACATGACACCTCAGGGGTGCGTCACGTGACCCCCCAGGGGTGCATCACGTGACCCCTCAGGGGTGGGTCACATGACCCCTCAGGGGTGGGTCACGAGACCCCTCAGGGGTGGGTCATGTGACCCCTCAGGGGTGCGTCACGTGACCCCTCAGGGGTGGGTCACGTGACCCCTCAGGGGTGCGTCACGTGACCCCTCAGGTGTGGGTCAGGAGACTCCTCAGGGGTGGGTCACGTGACCCCTCAGGTGTGGGTCACCAGACCACTCAGGGGTGGGTCGCGTGACCCCTCAAGGGTGGGTCAGGAGACACCTCTAGTGTGGGTCCCGTGACCCGAGGGAGGCTTGTGGTAGGGAGCCTGAGTGCGCATGCACGGCCCACATATAGGCCAGAAAGGAGCCAGCCGCGGCTCGGAGAAAAGCCATCTCTTGGGGGCCTCCCCGTGTTCTTCCACTCCTGAAGCGTGACCCCTTTACGGATGGAAGAAAAGGGGGATCTTCGCAGTGGTGGGGTCGGGCCTGAGGTGTCTGTTTGTTTGCCTCCATGTAGGCCAGTTGCTGGCACACCGGGCCCAGGTGTCCCTGCCCCATGTGGCTAGAGGGCCGCTTATGGCAGGAATCAGGTCTCCTGCGGGGGTCAAGGGACGGCTTGGACACTCACCGGGCGAGAGAGGACGCCTGGTCATCAGACAGCCCCCTGGAAAATCCCCTGCCCAGGCCCCCGTTCCCCAAGTCTTTCCTGCGCACACTGTGTCTGAGGAGCTGGGAGAGCTGCTGGGAAGTGTGGCCCATGGGAAATCGCGCGGTCCTCTGGGTGGCGGGGTGGGCTTCCGTTTCCAGACAGGTGCCTAGGGACCCTGTGCAAAAGGTCTGACAGCTCAAGGGTGGGTCAGGTGAGCCGAGGGAGGCGTGTGCTTGGGAGCCTGAGTGCGCATGCGCGGCCCACGAATAGGCCCGAAAGGAGCCAGCCGCGGCTCGGAGAAAAGCCATCTCCTGGGGGTCTCCCCATGTTCCTCCAGTCCCCAAGGAGCACCCCTTTACGGATGGAAGAAATGGGGGATCTTCGCAGTGGTGGGTTCGGGCCAGAGGGGTCGGCGGGTTTGCCTGCACGTACGCCAGGTGCTCGCACAACGGGCCCAGGTGTTTGAGCCCCGTGGAGGCAGAGGGCTGCTTATTGCTGGATGATAGTGTCCTGCAGGGTTAAGGGACGGCGTGGGCACTCCCAGGGCGACAGAGGGCACCTGGCCTTTAGAGAATTCCCTGGAAAATTCCCCGCCCAGGCCCCTGGTCCACAAGTCTATCCTGCGCACAGTGTCTGTGCCAGGCTGGGAGTGCTTCTGGGCAGTGTTCCCCAGCGGAAATCGCGTGGTCCTCTAGGTGGCAGGGAGGGCTCCTGTGTCCACGGACAGGTGCCCAGGGACCGTGTGGAACTGCTGTGACCTCTAAAGGGTGGGTCTGGTGAGCCGAGGGAGGCGTGTGCTTGGGAGCCTGAGTGCGCATGCGCGGCCCAGGTGTTGGCCAGAAACCAGGCAGACTCGGCTCGGAGAAAAGCCATCTCCTGGGGGCCTCCCCATGTTCCTCCACTCCCCAAGGAGGACCCCTTTACGGATGGAAGAAAAGGGGGATCTTCGCAGTGGTGGGTTCGGGCCAGAGGGGTCCGCGGGTTTGCCTCCACGTACGCCAGGTGCCCTCACACCGGGCCCAGGTGTTTGAGCCCCGTGGAGGCAGAGGGCTGCTTATTGCTGGATGCAAGTGTCCTGCGGGGTCAAGGAAGGGCATGGGCACTCCCGGGCGACACAGGGCACGGGGCCCTGAAGAGTTCCATGGAAAATCCCCCGCCCAGGCCCCCGGTATCCAAGTCTGTCCTTAGCACACTGTCTGTGCGGGGCTGAGAGTGCTGCTGGGCAGTGTGGCCTAGGGGAAATGGCGCGGTGCTCTGAGTGGCAGGGAGGGCTTCTGTTTCCACGGACAGGTGCGCAGGGACCCTCTGAAACTGCTGTGACCTCTCAAGGGCGGGTCACCTGACCCCTCCAGGGTGGGACAGGTGACCTCCCAAGGGTGGGTCTCGAGACCCCTCAAGGGTGGGGCACGTGACCCCGCAAGGGTGGGTCTCGAGACCCCTCAAGGGTGGGGCACGTGACCCTCCAGGGTGGGTCACGAGACCCCTCAGGGGTGGGTCACGTGACCCCTCAGGGTTGGGTCACGTGACCCGTCAGGGGTGGGTCACGAGACCCCTCAGGGGTGGGTCACGTGACCCCTCAGGGGTGGGTCACATGACACCTCAGGGGTGCGTCACGTGACCCCCCAGGGGTGCGTCACGTGACCCCTCAGGGGTGGGTCACATGACCCCTCAGGGGTGGGTCACGAGACCCCTCAGGGGTGGGTCATGTGACCCCTCAGGGGTGCGTCACGTGACCCCTCAGGGGTGGGTCACGTGACCCCTCAGGGGTGCGTCACGTGACCCCTCAGGTGTGGGTCAGGAGACTCCTCAGGGGTGGGTCACGTGACCCCTCAGGTGTGGGTCACCAGACCACTCAGGGGTGGGTCGCGTGACCCCTCAAGGGTGGGTCAGGAGACACCTCTAGTGTGGGTCCCGTGACCCGAGGGAGGCTTGTGGTAGGGAGCCTGAGTGCGCATGCACGGCCCACATATAGGCCAGAAAGGAGCCAGCCGCGGCTCGGAGAAAAGCCATCTCTTGGGGGCCTCCCCGTGTTCTTCCACTCCTGAAGCGTGACCCCTTTACGGATGGAAGAAAAGGGGGATCTTCGCAGTGGTGGGGTCGGGCCTGAGGTGTCTGTTTGTTTGCCTCCATGTAGGCCAGTTGCTGGCACACCGGGCCCAGGTGTCCCTGCCCCATGTGGCTAGAGGGCCGCTTATGGCAGGAATCAGGTCTCCTGCGGGGGTCAAGGGACGGCTTGGACACTCACCGGGCGAGAGAGGACGCCTGGTCATCAGACAGCCCCCTGGAAAATCCCCCGCCCAGGCCCCCGTTCCCCAAGTCTTTCCTGCGCACACTGTGTCTGAGGAGCTGGGAGAGCTGCTGGGAAGTGTGGCCCATGGGAAATCGCGCGGTCCTCTGGGTGGCGGGGTGGGCTTCCGTTTCCAGACAGGTGCCTAGGGACCCTGTGCAAAAGGTCTGACAGCTCAAGCGTGGGTCAGGTGAGCCGAGGGAGGCGTGTGCTTGGGAGCCTGAGTGCGCATGCGCGGCCCACGAATAGGCCCGAAAGGAGCCAGCCGCGGCTCGGAGAAAAGCCATCTCCTGGGGGTCTCCCCATGTTCCTCCAGTCCCCAAGGAGCACCCCTTTACGGATGGAAGAAATGGGGGATCTTCGCAGTGGTGGGTTCGGGCCAGAGGGGTCGGCGGGTTTGCCTGCACGTACGCCAGGTGCTCGCACAACGGGCCCAGGTGTTTGAGCCCCGTGGAGGCAGAGGGCTGCTTATTGCTGGATGATAGTGTCCTGCAGGTTTAAGGGACGGCGTGGGCACTCCCAGGGCGACAGAGGGCACCTGGCCTTTAGAGAATTCCCTGGAAAATTCCCCGCCCAGGCCCCTGGTCCACAAGTCTATCCTGCGCACAGTGTCTGTGCCAGGCTGGGAGTGCTTCTGGGCAGTGTTCCCCAGCGGAAATCGCGTGGTCCTCTAGGTGGCAGGGAGGGCTCCTGTGTCCACGGACAGGTGCCCAGGGACCGTGTGGAACTGCTGTGACCTCTAAAGGGTGGGTCTGGTGAGCCGAGGGAGGCGTGTGCTTGGGAGCCTGAGTGCGCATGCGCGGCCCAGGTGTTGGCCCGAAACCAGGCAGACTCGGCTCGGAGAAAAGCCATCTCCTGGGGGCCTCCCCATGTTCCTCCACTCCCCAAGGAGGACCCCTTTACGGATGGAAGAAAAGGGGGATCTTCCCAGTGGTGGGTTCGGGCCAGAGGGGTCCGCGGGTTTGCCTCCACGTACGCCAGGTGCCCGCACACCGGGCCCAGGTGTTTGAGCCCCGTGGAGGCAGAGGGCTGCTTATTGCTGGATGCAAGTGTCCTGCGGGGTCAAGGAAGGGCATGGGCACTCCCGGGCGACACAGGGCACGGGGCCCTGAGAGAGTTCCATGGAAAATCCCCCGCCCAGGCCCCCGGTATCCAAGTCTGTCCTTAGCACACTGTCTGTGCGGGGCTGAGAGTGCTGCTGGGCAGTGTGGCCTAGGGGAAATGGCGCGGTGCTCTGAGTGGCAGGGAGGGCTTCTGTTTCCACGGACAGGTGCGCAGGGACCCTCTGAAACTGCTGTGACCTCTCAAGGGCGGGTCACCTGACCCCTCCAGGGTGGGACAGGTGACCTCCCAAGGGTGGGTCTCGAGACCCCTCAAGGGTGGGGCACGTGACCCCGCAAGGGTGGGTCTCGAGACCCATCAAGGGAGGGGCACGTGACCCTCCAGGGTGGGTCACGAGACCCCTCAGGGGTGGGTCACGTGACCCCTCAGGGTTGGGTCACGTGACCCGTCAGGGGTGGGTCACGAGACCCCTCAGGGGTGGGTCACGTGACCCCTCAGGGGTGGTTCACGTGACCCCCCAGGGGTGCGTCACATGACCCCCCAGGGTTGCGTCACGTGACCCCTCAGGGGTGGGTCACATGACCCCTCTGGGGTGGGTCACGAGACCCCTCATGGGTGGGTCACGTGACCCCTCAGGGGTGCGTCACGTGACCCCTCAGGGGTGGGTCACGTGACCCCTCAGGGGTGCGTCACGTGACCCCTCAGGGGTGCGTCACGTGACCCCTCAGGGGTGGGTCACGTGACCCCTCAGGGGTGGGTCACGAGACCACTCAGGGGTGGGTCGCGTGACCCCTCAAGGGTGGGTCAGGAGACACCTCTAGTGTGGGTCCCGTGACCCGAGGGAGGCTTGTGGTAGGGAGCCTGAGTGCGCATGCACGGCCCACATATAGGCCAGAAAGGAGCCAGCCGCGGCTCGGAGAAAAGCCATCTCCTGGGGGCCTCCCCGTGTTCTTCCACTCCTGAAGCGTGACCCCTTTACGGATGGAAGAAAATGGGGATCTTCGCAGTGGTGGGGTCGGGCCTGAGGTGTCTGTTTGTTTGCCTCCATGTAGGCCAGTTGCTGGCACACCGGGCCCAGGTGTCCCTGCCCCATGTGGCTAGAGGGCCGCTTATGGCAGGAATCAGGTCTCCTGCGGGGGTCAAGGGACGGCTTGGACACTCACCGGGCGAGAGAGGACGCCTGGTCATCAGACAGCCCCCTGGAAAATCCCCCGCCCAGGCCCCCGTTCCCCAAGTCTTTCCTGCGCACACTGTGTCTGAGGAGCTGGGAGAGCTGCTGGGAAGTGTGGCCCATGGGAAATCGCGCGGTCCTCTGGGTGGCGGGGTGGGCTTCCGTTTCCAGACAGGTGCCTAGGGACCCTGTGCAAAAGGTCTGACAGCTCAAGCGTGGGTCAGGTGAGCCGAGGGAGGCGTGTGCTTGGGAGCCTGAGTGCGCATGCGCGGCCCACGAATAGGCCCGAAAGGAGCCAGCCGCGGCTCGGAGAAAAGCCATCTCCTGGGGGTCTCCCCATGTTCCTCCAGTCCCCAAGGAGCACCCCTTTACGGATGGAAGAAATGGGGGATCTTCGCAGTGGTGGGTTCGGGCCAGAGGGGTCGGCGGGTTTGCCTGCACGTACGCCAGGTGCTCGCACAACGGGCCCAGGTGTTTGAGCCCCGTGGAGGCAGAGGGCTGCTTATTGCTGGATGATAGTGTCCTGCAGGTTTAAGGGACGGCGTGGGCACTCCCAGGGCGACAGAGGGCACCTGGCCTTTA